>NC_135407.1:6931938-7247772 GCF_051989625.1 Stigmatopora argus | reverse complement strand
ATTACTTTAATAGTTGATCCTGCAGTGTTATTTTTGTGTGCAAAGGGGACAAAACGAGACAATTGTCATTCACACCAGACGGAAACAGAAAGATAAACAGACTTAAATCACAGCAAAAACAGGTTATTATTATTTTTTTTATCAGGCAGTGTGTGGTTCCATTTGACGTTGCCCGTGAACTTAAAAAGCTTGTTTTGCTTATCGATGGGAAGACTTGACATGTTAATTTCCTGAAGAAAACAAAAGGATAAGCCCATGTGCTCTCCTTTGTACCTTCAAGTTGTGATGAAAACTAGCGCTTCTATTCTTATCTTACCGCATCAAAGTCGAGCAAGAGTACTCTGTATGTTTTCTTTATAAATAACCTATTAACTGCTTCCAGAACAACCCTTCCGCAATTTGAAAGATGCTCTTAGTCTTTTTCGGGGGAAATTCTACCCAATACCTCTTGAAATGTAAGATTAGTTCTATAAGGCATAGAGAGTGTTTAAATGACATTTTCCTATAAAAATCACTTGCATCTTTTGAGTCAATGTTGTGTGGCAAACAGGACTGCGTGCATCCGTGAAAAGATACAGCATTCATGTGGGGATTTCTGTTTTTTTGACATTTGTAATGATAAAAAATGTATGAACTCCCATCTTTTTTTTTTACTAGAGTGGGAAAAAGTGGAGAAAGTAACTTGACAAGGCGCACCATGTCGACATACATAGTCATAACACTTCTAGCTGAAGCTTTTATTATATCAACAAAACTCCAAATCTGTGTGAGTGACATAACCTCCCTTAAGTTCCTTTTCATGCAGTTTCAGGGAGCAAAATAATACAGAGCTGAAAAAGATGGCTAGTGTGAAAAGAAAAGGAAAAAAAAAGATTTAGCCTATTCTGGAGTGGTGTACTATGAACCATGAATTAAATCTAGTGGAGGTTAAATTCTATTCATCATTAGAGTCCGATTTGCCTTGAGGAAAATGTAGTTTTTTCTTTAAATTTCACTATTTCTTTGATTTTTATTAAAAATGAAGTAATAGCAGTACAGTCACAATAATACTGTATATTTTCTGTTTGCCAAATATAGTGAGTATAATAATATAGTCTGGGCACTGAGCAAAATATTAATATAGTACATTGTGGTTCACTTTTAGTTATCGGTTTAGATGAAGGCAATCTGCAAGGTTTTTTTTTATCACTGAACAATTATTACAACTTTTTGGCTAGTGTGAAAAGAAAAAGATATTTAGACTATTTTGGAGTGGTGTCCTATGAACCATAAATTAAATCTAGTGTAGGTTAAATTCTATTCATCATTAGAGTCCGATTTGCCTTGAGTACAATGTATTTTTCTTTTTTTTTTTCTTTAAATTTCACAATTACTGTGATTCTTAGAAAAAAATGAAGTAATAGCAGTACAGTCACAATAATACTGTATCTTTTCTGTTTGCCAAATATAGTGAGAAGTATAATATAGCCTGGGCACTGAGCAAAATATTAATACAGTACGTTGTAGTTCACTTTTAGTTATCGGTTTAGATGAAGGCAATTTGCAAGGAACAATTATTACAACAAGAAAACATCAGCAAGTTGCATTTGCTTTGTTTATTTTGAATTTATTTTTGTTCTTTGTGGTCCTATCGACTGACTACGGTCATTTTCATTCAAAAAGGAGAGCGCCGTGTTCACATTTCATCTGATTAAAAGAGTTTTTCAAAGCAAAAGATAGACATGGTAAATATTTCATCTTCTCCGCAGTCAAGCACCATGTGAAGCCATGTTTATACCGCTTTTCTTCCTTCATTTTCCCTTGTATACGTGCAGTTACGAGACGGCTACTTCTGTTGCAACACATCCTCGCAGATTTCATCGGTATGCCGTATTTAACGGCAACCTATTTCATCACTTTGAATATTTCATATTTCTTCGTGTAAGGACCCAAATTTATTGTTGTTGTTGTTTCTGTGCCACTGAGCAATGGCTGTGATTCTTTTGGAGCGTGACTATTAAAAGACGCCAGGTGTCTAAATTATTAATGGCGGCTAAAAATTGAGCCAAAATGGAAGTCGTGCATCCACCCTGTAGTTGTTTAGTCATATCCAAAGTGTACACAGTGTGTGCTCTTAATTCCCGTCGCACGCCGTTTATATACGGACGGAGCCTTTTATTACAGATAAGCGAGGGGCATACAGATTTGTGTCAACATATTTGTGCAGTAAAAAGGTTCGAGGGGGGGGGCGGAATCTTGACAATTTGCAGCGCATACTGTTTGTCTCCTTTTGTCCTGTAGTCGCAAAGTGATGTGAAATAACGATAGTGGCCTTGGCCTTTTAGTGTTTGTAGTGCTTATTGGAGCGTGCTGTCTAAGGCATGACCCAGCTCTCAAAAGCAAAAATTCCATTTAGCTAAGAGCCCATAAAAAGAGCCATCTTCAGGCTAAAACACAAAGGGGCAAATGGTGGGGGGAAAAATAAAATACAACATAAACGTATCGGAAGATAGTCATCGAGGGTCTTAAAATAGAGAGCTGGAAATTGGTGCTTCATGAATGACGCATTTTGTATTTTAAAAGCAGGTACAACTTAACCATGCTACTCTTATAAACTTTTCATCTTGGCTGTTTTTGCACTAAATGAACTCTGGTTCTTATTTTGTAGCTTGTTTTTCTTAAATGAGGAAACTAAAATCAAAAACTTAGTGTACAGCATTCTCCGCTTAGTTAAAGTTCATTTTGTCCTTGCTCAGCAATTTATTTTACTTTGGAAGAATTTTAGTGAGTGCACACAAAACACTAAATATCCTGACTAAAAATCAAGCCCTACTGAATAGAAGCAAATTTTTCTAACTTTCCAGTATGCTATTTAATCTCCTCTGCAGTCGATTGTTGAATTTTGTAAATGATGGAAATAGCAGCGCTTCTTCTCCGTGTAGCCCTCTAAAGGTGATGGGTGTTTTCTTCTGGCGTGAAATTGCTAACTCATCTCCTTGAGTCTCGGATCAAACGTCATCACTACTGTCAGAGCACATTTAATTCATGGCGTCTCTCCGCTCGCCTTATGGTGATGGACTGCAACAAGGCCTTGTAAATCAAATGACATTAAAGCTCATTTAAGGTCTCGCACCAGCGCATTCTGACCAAGATATTTTCCACACATAGTCTCGCATCGACTTTTTGCCTTGAAGAGACAAAACTGATGAACAGCCACTGGAATCTTATACAATGTACTAAATAATATACTGTATAATTCAGACTTATTTGCGTCTAATACTCAAGTGCGACTTTTTTTTTCTTTCTCTGATCACCAAAGGCCTGTTATGTTGTTTTTTAAGGCTATAGTTATCTGAAAAAACGTATGTTAACAGATGCTTATGTAGCTTGTTGTTCTAACTATTGTGAGTTTAATACATATTTACACTCAGGTGTGACGTTTAGTCAGAAAAAAAACGGTAAGTCACACTTGAATATTCATTGAAGACCCGAAGTAGGAAAAAAAACGTTGACTTATAGTCCGGAAAATACAGCACTTTAGATAGAATTAGACCAACTCATGATTTAAAAATATGGCATCGCAATGGAGAACTTTGAGAAAATTCAGTTATCCGTGTTATCATTCAGAGCACATTGTTGAAAATAATCGGTATCGAGACAGAGCCGCTAAGCTAAAGTACAAAAAAAAAAAAAAAAAAAAAAAAATCTAGCTTTCCTTGCAAGAAGTCATGGCAAGAGTGAATCATGATGGATGGCGTGACGTGCTGTGGTCTGCGGTTGGCTTCAGGTGCTCTTAAACATGTGGAGAGATGGGATAGGAGCACACATAGAAAGATTGGATGGTGAGAGATATATGAGGGGGGGGGGGCATGCTGGGTGATAGATTATCATGGAGAAAAAGGCAAGTGCAAAGGAGTGGATGGACAGAAATGACCACAGACGACTGGCGGTGCGTCATGCTGCGGTCTGGAAGCGAATGGCGATGCTGTGATGCGTCTGGGTCAGAAGGGGGAATATGATTTTTCCCTCGGATAATCTCAAAAATGAGCAAAGAGTTGAAAATAAGGCGGCGTGCAGTCATGTTGCATTTTACCTTCTGTTAGCTTGATGCGTGGAGTAAGTCTGATGTCGTTTTGTCATCATTTATAACCCGTGTCCAAGTGGCGGCCCGGGGGCCAAATCTGGCCCGCCGCCTCATTTTGTGTGGCCCGGGAAAGTAAATGATAAGTGCCGAGTTTCTGTTTTAGGATCAAATTAAAATGAAGAGTATATATGTATATTAAATTTCCTGATTTTCCCCCTTTTAAATCAATAATTGTAATTTTTTAATCCATTTTTTTCTGTATTTTTAGTTCAAAAATCATTTTGTAAAATCTAGAAATATATGAAAAAAGCTAAAATAAACATTGTTTTAGATCTATAAAAAATGAATATTCAGGGCTTTTAATCCAGTTCTTTTAATCCATTTATTAAAAAAAAATCCTAATATTATATCTAAAATATTCCGGCCCACATGAAATCGAGTTGACGTTAACGCGGCGCGCGAACCAACCCGAGTCTGACACTCTTGATTTATAAGATATATCAGCTCTTGGATTTATTGTGAACAAGTATTGTTCATTGTGAATGGCCGTGAAGATGCTATTTTGGAATAAATACATTTCCTCAATAGAAAAAATAATACAATAAATTGAGAAAATCAGTTGACCTAGTAGTGCAGTTTTTAGCTAAGTCCTTGTGTTAGATATTGCACCACTGCGGCAGTATTAGTAACGCTAAAATAGTGCTATTGTACCCATTTGATTTTGACAAAGAAGTTAACGTGGCGCTCCAAACCCAACCCAAACTCTACCGAGCAGATGGAAACTCCAGATACCATCTTAATAATTAACGCCTGTTTTGCATTTGTGTCTCCTCTTGAAGTTTTAAGTGAAAGTTAAAACAAGACTTGAGGGAGGAGAAGCCATTCCCAAGTTAAATGTTGAAAGGAAATGGCCGAGAAAGAATCCTTCTGAGAACCCAGTGAAGACAAATGCACAAAGTTGAAGCGCCGCTCGCACGGGAGAGGAAAAGGCCAGCGTCGTGGCGGACGAAAAGAGAAGGTGGCAGCGAGAGAGAGCACAATAGAATGCGTCGGGGGAGCCGGGAGGGAGTTTTGCACCCACGAGCGCCATCATAATTGTCACATTTGATCAAGGGAGGAGCTGTAGTTAACTTCATGGACCACTGCTTTTTACAAAACTCCCACCCTACTCAGGATGCAGTAGGCTGCACATTAGGCTCACACTAATAGGCACATACATCCATGAATTACCCTTGGCCTTCATGCGCACATGTACACGCTCATCATTTTTTTATCAGGATAGAATACACGGATTTTTAAAAAGAAGTGGCTTTTGCCCGAAACAATGACGGCGGATACAATGTGTTATTATGAGGGAAGGTGTGCTTTCCCACTCGGACTCTCTGATGAGGATCTTGGCGTCGTGACCCTCCGACTCGCACCCCCCTTTCTATAGTGTCCGTGCAGGAGGGCTCCCTCTGGCTATGGCAGATGTCAGCTAATCAGGTCAAGGGGCTCCTTCGACTTGTGCGGATGCGTACGCTGGACAATAAGACTCGACCTAGCTGCTTCCTGAAGCGTGCGGGTCAGCAAAATATCCGAGAAGATTCTCACAGAAACGTTTGGAGTTATCTGCAAAGCACAATCCAATTGGTAACGGGATGACATTATGCTAATTTGCTTTGAAAGGTAGTTTACCTTGCTTCCGACACCCCGGAAGATTCCGATAAGTGGAAAATGGAGCAGTTTTATCGCAGACAATGCAAAGTGGTTTCCGTGTGGCTTTACAACAGAATGGCTGCCTGAGGGCTAACCACTTTTTTTGTGGTTTGAGTTCGATTGGTGATGTGGTCTTAATTCGCACAAGCCTACGGGATTCAACTTTTTTTATAGCGCTTACAAGGTTGTAACATGTATGAGGACTGTTCTCAAGTTGTCGTCAGAAATAGTCAAAGGAAGGCATTTTTTTTTTAAGTATAGTACATTCGTTGGCGGCCATTCAAGGTGAAACGTGATCACTCAATGCTAGCTTTGCTAACGGTAATGGATCTGATGTCTGAAACTGTCATTGGCAGTGAATGAGTTAAGAACTAGAAGTATAATGATAGAACAGAAAATGTCCCAAGTTGTATATATTTTGGAGGAATGTAGAATTGTATCATTAAGAGGTAGAGAAGCTAAACTTGTGGAGCAGAAACATTGGTAATTCCACATCAATTTGGAATCCTCTTAGCTGCTTGAGCTCGGTGCACGTTGGAAAGCCAATGCGAGTCGTTAAATCGCTTCGGCTTGTCTCTTCTGTTGATTCATCGACATTTTAAGGATTAAGACGCAATGAATTAAAGTCATGCAAACTGTTAAAATCCCAAATGTCAACATCACTATCAAAACATTCTCCGAGCTCCCGTGGAGTCACATTTGCATAGATGGACAATTTAGTAGCTTTTATGGTCCACTGGAGTATCCAGAGAAATCCCGCGCTCTCACGGAGAGAACATTGGTTTCCAAGTCTGAGCTATCCACGGTGCCGGAATTGTAACCAAAGTCTGAGCTATCCATGGTGCCGAAATTGTAACCGAAGTCTGAGCTATCCATGGTTCAGAAATTGTGACCGAAGTCTGAGCTATCCCTGGTGCTTATATTGTAACCGAAGTCTGAGCTATCCGTCGTGCTGAAATTGTAACCGAAGTCTGAGCTATCCATGGTTCTGAAATTGGAACGGCCCTACTCTATTGTTAATATTGCACATACGTTTATTTGAACAAATCTAGAGTACCCCGTAGTTATAGTGGAAACCAAGATCTGAGATACTATATCATTCATCATAATCAATTTTGAGCTGTTGTTTAATTAGATGGATGTTTCAAATGAGCAATTTTGACCTTATTCTGTCCCTCAAATCAAAGACACATACAATACAAAGGCGGAGTAACTTTCAACGAGTGACTATGTGATTACTATGTCTGTGTCGAAGAGGTTGTCGAGGATAATGAAAAATGTCACTTGGTGGTGCTGCCGTTATTTTGAGATACTATTATTTTGACGAGTTGATGTATGAGGATGCGAGCGTGTCAGCTTTGAAGGATGTTTGCATTGTGCTCTTTCTGTTTAGAATGAGGAGAAAAATGTGTTGGGGTTTGTGTTGTGTGCTTTCCATTAGCAATTTAACACAGCGTACCGTTTTCAGCATGTTAAAAGTGCAATGTTTATAGGAGCATGATTTCAAAAACGGCTGTTGAATTTGAATGAAAGTATTCCTTCGAAATCATTTAGAAAAATATATCGACATTTGACAAACCGGTGTATAAGGAAATATAAGTACCTGTTTACCAACACTGACTCGGAGGGATATTAAACATATACGTACAATTGATAAACATGGAGGAACCCAAACTGTATCCATTCAAATCTAGTTACAGGAAATGTATGTTAAAAAAGATTTTTGTCTTAGAACATATTTTCTCTATTGCTTATCAGCACCATGACCATTAAAAATTGGTTGTAGTCGAGATTTGTCATACATTTAAAGGTGCTTTGAAATGGTGGCCATGTTAAAAAAAGAAAAAAACTGCACATTTAATATTTTATATGTTTTAGTGGGCGGGGCCAAGACAGTTCAGAAAGACTAATTATGATCGAATTACATTCTTAAAGCATTTCCTGTCACTTTTTTGAAGGTGTTGTGTCTGTAATAGTCTGTTTTCATTTTAAAGTCGCTTGCCGTAGCCTGTCATAGCACATATAACCCCAATAGTGCGAAGTGAATCCTCATTTGCATTTATTTTTTTGAACAAAGCCACGTTTTTTCGGGGAATCTTCATTAACCAGGATGCGTGTGCGTAATTAATTGCCCGGTTAATTTATTTTCTAGACTTTCTCCCCCTCGCGCAGACGTGATTGTGTATTTTGGGCAAAGTGTGCGTGCAGACGTCACGATTCCCGATTAGAGCGAGGAAGAGCAGCAGTGGGTGGGTGGCATACCAATGGCTTGTTGCGGGGGGGCGGGAAGGGGTCTTCCGTGAGCGCGGACGACAATTCCCCGGTGGAGGGCAGCGGGGGCGCGCATCCCTCCTCCGCTCGAGAAGCGAGCGACTGCAGAGGAGGCAGATGCCGAGCGAGAGCCGCTGCCTGTGGATCTCTCCCAAATAGCACAGCGCGGATAAGGCGACAAGGCTCCGCAAATTGGGGCTTCTTCCAATATTTCTGGGCATATTTTCATTTTTATTATTTTTTTGCGTCAGACAAGAGCTCCCTTGGACTTGGAATACCACTATCAGGAGAAAAAAAAAGAGCACTCTCCCACTCCGCTAGCTCTGGCTGCTGCAGCGTATCTTTTTTTTTTGTATGGAATATACATGCGCCAAACCATGGAGATTATTTGACATGGATTTATGTTTTTTAAATAGCCAACCCAACGGGGACGGCAGCCTTTTTCACTCTTTTTTTTCCCTTTAATTTTGTTGGTCTTTTTTTTTTTATATAAAGCTTTTTTTAATTTACTCCTGTGCCTACTTTATGATTTCACACCCTTATAGTCACCATTTCTTTTTATGTATGTTTGTTTTGGTTGTAATTTTGTTATTTTCTGATTAATTTTTACTCATGGGATGTTTGTGTGGAGAAGATCCCGAAGCGACGTTGAAAATGAATGAATGAATGGATGAGTGAGTGATAGTCTTATCTGCACCTGAGATGTGCAATGGATGAAAAACTTCATTTGGATCCACTGAAGCGATCGGGGATTACTCGTTACATCCAATAACTACTTCTGACAGCGATCAGGTAACCCACACGTGAACTCGCGGACAATGTATCTTGTCGCATGCAGCTTTTGGACCACTTGCTTGTAATCTTTTCCCCCGTATTTGACTGATGATGATGATATGGCGAAGGTAGCCATGCACGTCACCCGCATGTTAACTCAATAATGGACCACCAAGTCGTCCGTCATGAAATCCACGTGATGTGTGACGAGGTTAAAAGGAAAGAAGACGCTTTATCTTTAACGAATGCTGCAGCCACTGTCACAAACAGCTCCAATTGCCGGCCAATTCATTAGGTACACCTTCACACCGTAATGAGATGCAAACAAAGATAATGCAACACTTTAAGTCATCGTCTCAACAAGGTGGTCCTACCGCGTCGTTTGTTTTTTTTGGGGGGGGGGGGGTTACTGGAGTGTGAAAGTGCACAGAGACATTACTCATAGTTGTACTACCGTTAAGAAACAAACATTAGGATGGGACGTAGAAAGAAACAGCTCCCATCGTGATGCAATGCAGTTCTACACCACTGCATCATCCATAATATTCCAATCTTTAGCGATTTGAGAGTGTAGAATAAATCACTTGTATCTTGATATTTTTTCGCCACCGCTTTTGTATTGGGACGACAGTGTTAAATGGTGTAGGCGTGCCTGAAGTCGCCTCTGTGGATGAAGTATGGCGCTAAGTTTGGAAGTCGCGATGCTCACACGAGCGGCGAATGGCATTAAAATGCCTCGCCATGCATACAAAGTGGATTTTTATGTCAAGATGAAAATAAAAAAAAAGTGGTGCGGTTCACCTGTACATTGCAGGCCTTCTCTTCTAGAATGGAAAAGTGATAGCAGCATTTTCACCGGCAGATCAATGGGGTCACAGGTGGGTTAAAGCGAATGGCGACAAGTCCCCTCTGGGAGATTAGTGATCACTTCACACGCGTGTAGACAGGGTTTGTCTTTCAGAGTAGAGGCGGGCGTCGTGCCGCAGTGTCTGCTGGTTCTCTTCTTCTTCTTCTTCATCCTGACATCTCGGCGGGGTCATTTTTTTTCCTGAAATGAAGCAATCCCTGCGACCCTCCGATGCTTCGGTGATGCTCGGGCTTGATGACAAATGGCTTTTAACCATGTCGTTGCAAAAAAGGTGCACTCGGTACTTCTCTGGTCCTCAATGTTCTTCAGAGCATGTGAATGTGCGTTAACGTATATCAACTCCATGTACTTTATTAACTCATCAGCAGCAATTGACAGCAATTGACGTCCAACCCAATTGAACTGGGAAAGCTAGCAGTGGGTAAACGTATATATGCTGTTGACAGTCCGCTCAAATCAAATGAATAGGACGTCTATTAGTGAGAAACTCATTGAAATTTAGTGCGGAAAGAAAAAAAAGCCATATAATTGAATGTCAATCATCAACCATGAAATAGGTAGAGTTTAAAGCTAACATCCATTCATTTATTTTCCAAGCCATTTCTCTTCATGAGCGTTGTAGGGGTGCTGGAGCCTAACCCAGCTGACTATGGGTCGTAGGGAGGTTACACGTTGAATTGGTAGCCAACCAATTGCTTAATAACAATTGTTTTTACACTCAAATTAACCAATCGGAATCATCAGAACAACACAACTGACTCTAGTGAACATCAATATGGCAAAAAGAAGGATGAAATAAAATAGTCGCAAGGTGTCATTGCACTCCAATCCTTTGGTTGGCGTTGTAATATTTTGGTTGGCATGTCCATGGAAAAAACGAACGTTGTATTTTCCTCTTCACTTTGAAAAAAAATATTAGTATGTCTATTAGTAGAAAAAAAACATGTTTGGCATTGGTATGTTTTTCTGTAATATTGAGTCAATGATGTCATTTGGTTTTTATTTCTTTGGACTGCAGTTGAGAACTAATGGAGCCGGCGGGCCATGTCCCCTTTTAACGGTGAAGAGCAACCCGGGGAGGATCGCTGATGAGTTGGATGTGCGAGAGGGCTGATTTGTAACCCTACAGAGTAGAGGACAAACAGCAGTCAGGGACAATGCTTTAGTGAAGCGGTTCACTGAATTTCAACCCACAATTTCCCATCTGTGAAGTGGAGTGATTGGTGTTTTACAAACGCATCCCCCTGGCACCGTCTTTTGTGAGATTTTCAAAATCACATGTCAGTGCCAGGAGACGGAATGGGGCCGTCCGACCGTGTTGGCCAAAAATGCAACATTTCGTCATACGGGGCTGTAAAGTTTCTACCATCCCAGAAATAGCAAAAATGTTGAGATACCTTCTCTATGCGTTGAGAACATTGATTTCTCTTGTTGTTGTTCGCCAGGGTTTAATGATGCATTTGGAATTCTAGTGAATCTGCTGTGTTTTTTGTTACTCCATTGATCAAAATGACGTAATAAGTAGCCAATTTGTGAGTTGCTGACTTTCCTTCCATGCGTCTAAAGGAAAGGTTTCTATAAGCACTCCCTATACATTTCCTGTTTATTTCTAATGTGCTTGGGCAGTCATGGCCAGTGGCAGCAAAAAAAGCGGCAGAGTACCGAAGCCTTTCTAAAATGAGCCTCATTATGTAGAGCTTTTGGATCCGGCTTGGACATACTGATCCTCACTAGGGCCGCGATCCAGTATGAGATCAAGCTTCATCCCCCCGTGTATTATAGTAAATACATCAGAAGCCACGCTGCAGTTCACACAGAATATTGTCCGACAGCACCTTTATTTTTTAATACGCCTGCTGTATTTGCTTGTGCTTCATTTTGTGGGAACTAAAGTTGAATTTCCTTTTTTTTGTTATCATAGTGGACAAGGGCTGGCGCTGGGATAAGTCAACATAAAGTATGAAGTCATTTCCCTCGCTTTGGGGCACAAAGGATGGCACTCTAGCCTCTTTGCTCGGAAAATATCATCTTTTGCTGAGCACAACTCTTACATAAGAAGGGGGGAAACAAATGAAAGCCATTCAGTTCATCACTGCAGCTATTTAGTAGCAGTTTTTCACTAATGAACTTCACTGCATTTGATAGATTAACGTCGCACAGTGCACGATGAATTTTTCTTTTGGTCGCCCCGACCCCGACCGCGACAACGGGCGACCAAAAGACCGGCGACCAAAAGACCGGCGACCAAAAGACCGGCGACCAAAAGACCGGCGACCAAAAGACCGACGACCAAAAGACCGGCGACAAAACAAGGAAAAAAAACACAGTCTACGCATCAATAAAAGCCAACAATGGCCATGAGCAGTTTCACTGAGCCGACGTGTGAGTGTATAAGAGTTTGTATGTACATGCGTTGTCCCTTTAAGAAGCTACGTCAGTCAGGGTCTTAACAAGTTCTCCAACAAAAAACAATAAAAGTCCGGGAAATTTGGAGCTTTTCTTTAGCCTAATAATTACTAGGGCATTAAGTATGACTAAATAGTAATTTGCAGTTTGTATTTAGGGAATTTGAGCAACGATTTAAATGGTAATTATCACTTACCTTCTGGGCGACCAAAAGACCGGCGACCAAAAGATCGGCGACCAATCGACCGTGTACCGAATTTTCACCATATCGCCTGACTGAGGTCTTTACACGTAAACAGTTTTTGCTTGTTTAAAAAAATGCTCAATTACAAATTCCTACTATGTGACGAATGGGTGGAAAGACGACATAGAAGTGACGTTTATTGAGCAGTCGTAATGACACTCCTATCATAGAACGATGATCGGACCTGCTGCCATTTTTCCACACACGACGACATTATGACATACTATATCTCGCCAAGACGTATGAAAACCACCCAAGTCTTTGGCACTTTTATAAGGCCTAAATGGGTTACTAATAGCATCTTCAATATCCGCCCACATGTCATGCACTAATGCCGGCTCTGCTTAACCCCCTCCGTCCCCCCCTACGACTATCATCACCACATACAGACCTTCCTTCTCATCTATCTGCTTTTCTATTTCACATCTCATTTTTCACCGAAGCAACTGTAAATGGCCGTGCACTAAAACGGGAACCATTAAAGCCACACCACCGTCTGTGTTAAAGCAGCAACATATACTTTCTAATGAGCTTCTCGCTGAGCCGCCGGCGCCACCAAAGCTCGGCCGGATGAATAATTTGGAAAAAAGGGCGGACGTCTGCGTTAATCTCGGTGGTGGGCAGATGCTTTCCAAACAGAAAACCTTATTTTCTATCTTTGCATGTTGAACTCGGCGGTTTTCGTTCTTCCTTTTTCCCAGTCGGATATTCATTTTTCGGCTCATGGCAACATGGGTTTTTAGTCTTCGCTACCTCCGGCAAGGTGTCTTTTTTATCCTCGCCAGCATGTATGGAGCTCTCCTACTTTGTATGCTCGCTATGCTCCATTTGGAGTCACAGATGCCTCTGTCACTGGGGCGGCACTCATTTGGCTTGGCCTCGGGTGACTGTGTCAATATTTGCAGGGAATGCTGTTTAGGTTTGCCGTCTTCTATATAAGCATGACTGGGTTCGAGCAAGGCCTTTAAAAACATCATCAAAAAACAATAGCCGGTCTATGGAACCGCTCTCCATAATTAATGGAAGCCTTGTGGCAACAAGTGAGAAAGGATAGGTTTCAATGGGAATTGCTGGACCGGGATTGGCCGGAAGAACGGCGGGAGGGGAAAAAACAAACCCCCCAAAAAAACGAAACACGAGTCAATGAATTTCCGAGACGAACGGTAATTAACTTCTGTAATTAATCAAGCGCAGAGGGGAAACAGTTTCATTAAAAACAACAACAATGATGGAGGATTTCTATCTTCGAGTTGAGCGAGAATTTTTTCCAAATGAGTGACGCTGCACTTTGTCAGTATGCCTAGTAATTGCTTGGTCAATCTGCGTGTCCGCTTCCGCCAAAAATGGGCTTTTATTGTCATATTTTTTCATTCAAGCCTGCAGGGATTTCAAAACGGACACGAGTTGGAAGACTCGAGTTGTTCCGTGGGATGTGTGATCATTGTCTTGCCTGCCACTTCGTTCTGAACCTTTGTTCATCCCTTTTGATTTATTTTGTCTTTCTACAACTCCAACACGTTAATGTGCAAGCTGCTGCTTTCATGCCAATGCCAATTCCAGTAAAGGCGTGCTCACAGTCTAGCTCATTTTGAACCCTAAATACTGCAAAAATATGAAACTTTTTGCCACCGACACAGCATTGACAATCAAGCTATCCATTCCATATGTTAAAGCAAGCTAACAGCAGGCTAAATAGGCATTTGTTACAGTTTTAAGATATCTACAGCCTACAAAAATCAACATAACTGGCTGTCAGTGGTCAGAAAGAGAAAATAAAAAACTCAGTTGCAGGCCCAGACAAGCAATAAAAAAGTGTGCCTGATAATCTGGAAAATATGATAGTTTAGCTGTGTGATTTTGTCAATAAATCAATAAAATAGGTCGCCATGGGTTAAACCACATGTGTCAAAGAGGCGGCCCGGGGGCCAAATCTGGCCCGCCGCATCATTTTGTGTGGCCCGGGAAAGTAAATCATGAGTGCCGACTTTCTGTTTTAGGATCAAATTAAAATGAAGAGTATAGATGTATATTAAATTTCCTGATTTCCCCCCCCCCTTTTAAATCAATAGTTGTAATTTTTTAATCCATTTTTTCTGTTTTTAGTTCAAAAATCATTTTGTAAAATCTAAAAATATATTAAAAAAGCAACAACAAAAAAGTTTTATATATATAAAAAACTGAATATTCAGGGATTTAATCCAGTTCTTTTAATCCATTTATAAAAAAATCTAAATATTATATCTAAAATGGTCCGGCCCACGTGAAATCAAGTTGACGTTAAAGCGGCCCGCGAACCAACCCAAGTTTGACACCCCTGGGTTAAACCCATAGGCAGGTTGTTCCCATTTGTATGAATTAGACTTGACAATAGAGCCACACAGCATGGATCCGCCAATGCACCGTTATCCAAGCCTTGTAACGCCATCTGGCCCTTGAGGACGTTCCCAATGTCGTCTGCCGGTTTATGACATTACCCGCACGTGCACATGACATATGACATCTTTATTTTCCTGCTTAGTGAACAGTAAGTCAAGCCCTGTTGGGGAAAAAAAGGGGGAAATAAATCGAAATAAAAAGCTCTCTCAGCTCTTGGCATCTTTGCGACGTGTCATTTTCTCGCCGTGCCTGTATCAATAAAGTTGAAGATAACATAAAATTCCAGACATGGTAAAACACGGAGCGATGTTTTGTCGGTACTTGATTAGTTTGCCGTGCCATCTTGTTGCATGCAGATTGTATTGCCTAAAAATGTGTCAGGTGTTGCCATGGAGACAAAAAAAGTACAGACTATTAAGATTTGTGTATGGTTGCATACAACAATGAAACGGCAGTCCGCGGTCCAAGAATTTGGATTTTTAGTCGTTCTTGGCTGCCGGATTTTTTTTCCGAATGGCAGTGTGCTGTCATTTCCAGCATTGTGGCATGACAGCAAGAAGCTTATTGGTTTGTGGCTGGTAGGAAAGAGAGAGGTTAATTGGCAACGCTCACCCGTAGGTGTGAACGTGAACGTTTGTCTGTCTCTGTGTCAGCGCCGCCATTGATTTTATGTCCGTCTTACGTGTACCCCATCTTTTCCCCAATGTCAGCGAGGATAGATCCTTGCTTGGAATGACCCTGCAGTGGATAAGCGGTGTAGATAAGACAAGACAAGACAAGGAGCGGCTTACAGATGCTAACTTTTGGCATGTACATAGTCACTAGTATTGCTTTGTGCTTTTGTACGTTGCTGTGGAACGGAAAATGTGCCTTTTTTTTTTGAAGGTCCGCCATGTGATCTGCACTCTGAAGGAGCTGCTACCTTAACATCAATTACATAGGTGGATTAAATGGGAAAGTTGCGGGGGCCACATTGTAATTAACCTTACTCTGGATTTCAGTCATAAATTACCGTAGTAGTTAACTGAGACCTTCATGTGAAGGTGCACGTTCTTTTGGATCGCACGTATCTGCACGAGCGAGTCGTATGAAATGGGATTTGTAACATTATGTTCATTCCCAGGCGGCCTGGTGGATGAGTGGTTTGTGGATTGGCTCACAGCTCTGGGGTCCTGGGTTCAAATCCAGGTCAGTTTCTCCGGGTACTCTGGTTTCCTCCTACATTTAAAAAAACATGCATGGTAGGCGGATTGGACACTAAATTTCCCCGAGGTATGAGGGTGAGCGTGAATGGTTGTCCGTCTCCTTGTGCCCAGCACCCCCTGCAACCCTAGTGAGGATAAATTGGTTCAGAAAATGAGATATAGGTTGACAAGAGGTTGGCCTTTCTAGCTCAAAATAACCGCCTATGAGTGGCGAAATTTGCCTAGAGGGAGTTTTGTTTGCAGTAAATGAAGGCCGAATAAAAAAAAATGCAATATATTTGGGCCAAATACAAAGCGAAATCTTGGTGACAAACTATTTGGCCCAAAGTGCTTCCAGTTATCCAACAGAGCCAAGCAGCGTCGTTTGAATTGTTAATCAGCCTCATTTTTACTGCTCAAATAATAAGTCCCCTTTGGCTTTTCCAGAATTCCCATTTGCTCAAAGTCAAGTCTTGTCTTGAATTTAACAAATGAACTGGATAAATGCCCCAGCTCCTTTTAATGCATTACCTTCAGAGATGCGCTGATGCGGGAAAACAAAACATGTTTTACATGAAATGTTGACTTTTTTTCATATACTGCAAGCCTTGTATAAAAAAAAAAAATCCTAAATCTGGGATACTTGGTTGGAATCCTAAAGAACAATGTCCATAACCTGAGCAATGATATTTTTATTCAATACAAAAATGAAAATAATCCTTTTTTCATGTGTGACAGGAAATGGATGCTCCAAATAAAACCTCAGCGTGTCTCAAGTTCAGCTGATATATATATATATATATGAATATATATATATTTATATATATGTACCTGACCCTATCACCAATCAACTGACAAGGCATTTCCAGTGAGTTGAAGCATTTTACATTATTTTTCATACCTTATTTTCTTCTTGGTTAGATGCATGTGACATAAGACATATTAACATATGCTTTAAACACTTAAATTCTTATAATTGTGGTCTTGGATGGTTACAATGGTAATATTTTTATTCATGCTGGTTGCATGCAAACTATATCATTGGAATTACAGTGTATTAGTATTTAGGTACACATTAATCTTTGAATAATTGGTCTTAGAATTTTATGTGGTTACTAAAAGGTATTTTTTTTTCTTCCTGGCTCTAGTTTGAATCAATACGCAAATAAGCTCTGTTAAATTTTTGGTAAATAGGGCAGTTTGTCAAAATTATTGTTCTTTATTTAATGACCAATGAGCAGTCTTCACCCATTTGTTTTTTTGCAGCAAATGTAAACTAAAGCAGTATAATTGTTTTAAAAAAATAGGTTAATCAAACCTCACATAGATAAATGTGCATTTAGTTGTTTTCAAAAGCTGCTACGGATTTCTCGTCCTTTACTCGTTTTTGACAGCAGTTCGGCATAAGAATAGGCCCCTCCCCTTTTCCCAGTTTTGTGCGATTCACCCAGTCAATTTAGAAGGGAGACGAGTACAGGTGGTGATGGAGATAGGGTCCAGCATTCTAGACACATTGTCTTGATTACCATTAAATGGAAAAAAGAAAGAAAAAAGTCCTTGCCCGCACCTCTAAAAAATGAATGATGGATGGTTGGATAGATGGATTGATTTTGCCTCTGACCTAACAAATTCTCCTTTTGGATGGATGAATAAAATCCCTGTTGACACAATTCAGTATCTTGGTGTCTCTTGGCGGACAAATGAATGATTTTATAGCAGTTTCCCATTTGCAGGACTAATATTCAGACGTTGTTTTTTCCCCCCCGACATTTCTATTTCACGCTTCCTTCATTTTTACACCATAAACTCCTTTCAGGCTCCCCAAGGGAAGACATTGAGCCGTCCTTTAACATGCGTGTACACACAAATTAGGAAAGCGGTAACAAGCAGTTGATATGATGACCGTATGATTTGTTGTCCATTTGAATCCCAAAAACGCCAGTCTCCAAGCGTGAAAAATATTCCATAAAAGCGACGTTTATTTGGCCGGGGCTGTTTTTTTCCCTCTCTTCAATGGCTCTTTTGTTTGCGCCTGCTCGCTGATTACATCTGCCACCCGGCAGAATAAGGGAGGATTCATTAGTATTTGGATGCAAAATTGGAAGGGGCGCAGATTGATTCTGTTTGCACCATGTCAGATGCTTTTGTTTTCTGGCTTTTGTCTCCTCCAGCGAACGGCGTTGCTTTGGCTCCGCTTTAACGCTCGGGCGCCGGCCGTGCTTTCGTTCAATTCTGGTAAATGTAATGTGCTGCCACAACATGTTATTAGTTGAGCTCATGTGGTAGGATACAATGCAACATGTGCAGTCGACCTTATTCAACGGTGACTGATTCAGAAATTAAAAGCAATGAAGAAAAGGACAGGAAGCGCTTTTTTTTTTTATCTTTATGGCATTCAAGCGGTGAATCTTGTGAAAGGGCTTAATTCACTTGACTCGACCTATTGGCTTTTGTACGGTTTGTCAGGGCCTTTTCGGTGGTGTGTCATTAAACCTTTTTACTCCCGTTGGGACAATGCGCCCCACAGCTTTTCAAAATAAAATGGCAGTGGGGAATAGGAATCATAGTGATAACATAAATTGGCATCCCAGTGGTTCATTAGTAATTCTAGAGGCATTTATAAAACTTTTCCAATTCACAACACACCAGGCTGCGTTGTATAATTTCTCGTGATTTAATGATCTAGTATTGTGGAAATATATTGGTAATATGCACTTATATATGTGTGCTACTATAGATTACACTGTATTTGCCCTAATTAAGTGTTTCAAATAAACACTATGGGATATATATATCTGTTTTTATAACATACCGATGGGACGAGGGCATGTAACCTAATCCTAATCTAAGGAAGTAGTCAATTTATTTAATTTCTGAATGATATTAGACGTATAAAGATGTAATATCGGATTGGTCCATTGTCATCTGGTTAATTTTCCCCATCTTTGAAAAAGTGTAGCGCTTTTTCTGCCTTCATTCACTGTGACAGTGTTTTGGTCCCTCCATACGATACCTAATGAATCATAAAACGCCAGTTACGGTTATGATCAAAATGGGATTGATGGACCCTTTTTTCCCCTTCCTGTTGTCAGTAAATTTCACACTTTTGTGGATCCCTCCAGACATGCTCGGGTGTTGAGGATCCAATTAATCTGTGGAAAGGCCCTCCTGAAAGATTTGACAGCCATATCCATTTAATAGCTACCTATTCTTGCCAACCTTTTGAGGTGCAAACCTTGCCAAGCTCAATGCCAGCAAACAAGCAAAATTGATGCAGATGACTACTTGCAATTAATGCTTGAATGTAGAAAAACGGACATTTTATCTTCAATAGAAACACATTCTAGAATTAGTGGTTAGTTTTGGAGTCTGTGAATTTCCATTTGGGAGACTTGGGGATTGAAACCACTTACAAAAGTGGCTTAAATGTGATCTGGAATGATCCAGAAAGCGTGAAAAGGTGAAAAAAAATGGAATTGCGGTGCAAACATGGCTTTTTAATAGTTTTGGAAAGATGCTAATGACAGCTAATTGAACCAAAACGAATGACCAATGATTGTCTTTAACCAGACTTTCACTGCCTATGTTTCAGACTAAGTTTACTTTATTCGCTGCACGTGGAAAAACACCTTTTCCCCTCGTCTACTTAGCATTCCTTCTAGCAAAAGTCGAGTTCAGTTGAGGCCAGCATGTAATAAATTATAGCTGTAATATCTTTCCTGGCTGACGTCCAGATCTCATCTCTATACACTTTCCAAGGATGATCGTGTGTGTGCTTTTATTTTTCGGTAACAGGTTGACCGTGTGTCTGCGTATAAATGCGCTTATCCGACTTTGCTTTTTAACCGCAATAATGATCCGTCATCACTACCCCTGTCTTCCAGCAGACAGGATGTTTCATCATAAACTCGCATGTTCTAATCCAAAATGCATCATCATGTTCTTGTCCATTTGCGGCCATGCGGCTTATCGTCCGTTACAAAATCCAAGTCACCTTATCCATCAGCGTATTCGTCAATTCCCGCTAAAAAATGTCTGGTCAAAATTGGACTTTGGCTTGGACGCCGCGACCAAATTCCGTGCCTCCATCAAGTGTTGTTTTTTAATGGCAGCTTGGTTCTTAATTGACTTTCATCCTTAATGGTTGCCATAAAAGCAGCCACACCGATTGCAAATCATCTTGGCAAGTATGCAGACTCTTTACAGTATGAAATATGTGCTGAGGTGATGCTCATTTTGGCAGCTGTCTGAACCAACTAAGCATAATTGGAAGTAAAAGGCCATTCCCAAATTGGGGCTCTGGATTCCACGCTGTAGGCAAAGTGTTTGTCGGCCATTGTTTACTGTCATGTCACAAACGCACCCACACGGCTAACTCGGTGAAGTATTGCCAATGTTTTTACTGTGACAATGACCCCGGAAGAGTATTCTCTTGGTTTGTTATTGTATATCGTTGTGTAGGTAATTTCACTTGATATAATCAAAGAATCAAAGAAGCCTTTTCATTATTTCTACCTCCGAGATTGTGTGCACTTGACTGCATCCTAACAATGCTGTCATTTTTGCTGTCAGTCGTGTTTAAGAGCCGACGCAAATGTTCAAACAAAGGCAAGCATATGTATGTGTCTATATAATATACACATACATATCCTTGTTCCTTGTCACTAGTTTTTTTAGTGAGTGCAGTACATCCTCCTTAATATGCATACGTATACAATGAAGTTAAGTGTTTGGTGAAGTGGTCAATATTCATTCATTTGCTTCTGGGTGTTGATTTTTTTTTTCTTTTGAAACCAAAGTCAAACAGTGATCTTTCCTGGGAGTGCAAATAATCTGGATTTTGCAATTGTGCAAGCAAATTTGTGTGTGGGATGGCATTGATTATAATTTTGATTAGCAAAGAGTAGAGTATTGGTGGAAGCCTGCCTCTGATTATATGGCGAAGAAACTGTTTCTATGATATCCGGATAAAAAGACCTTCACAAATCCACTCTTCTGACTCATTTAATAGCCGCTTGATGTTCTGTTTTAAGATCCTTTTTTCCCCCTGGCATGCTGTTTGTACACGTTTAGGCGCACACCAACATACAAAACCATACAAACAAAATAGACCACATTTTAGTTCATTAATCCAGATGAGCAGGCAAAATAAAGATATATTTCCTCATACCAAATTGAGTAAATCAGCTTTTTAGTCTAAGCAGAAAATGAGCTATGCCGAAAAATGCATTGATGTAAATTAGAATTGAGACAAAAATACAATTTGACTAGGTAGCTGTTCATAAAGGCAATATTAGAGTATATATACATATATAATCAAGCAATCAATTGGTCAGTAATGTAGATTTTTTTTCTTATTGTATATTTTGTTTTCGGCTTTGACTTCTCATTTTGAGATACTATATTATACTTCAATAGTTTTCTCGACTGGGAACATATCAATTTGTCTGAAAAAGAAAGTTAGTCCAACTGTCAGGGATGTAAAGAGTAAAAAAAAAGTAAGCCCTCCCTCCCATTGCCTGTGTACATTATTGCCATTACTACAGATTAACGTTTTTATGAGCCTCGCTGGAATTAGCATTAGTGACGGTTTTAGTGCCAAATTCCTGTTTCAGCTCTGTCACTCTCCCCCGCCTCCATAATTTGAGACGACTTAATATCGCAGCGAGCCACCCCGACTCGGCGCCAGACAAGTGGATCACGGCGGTGGGTTAGTACGTTGGGTCACGTTATTCATCGAAGTTGAAAGCTTCTTTTCGTTCTGTCTAGTTCGCAATCGTCCCGTGATATCAGCACGTTACTCTTCATGGGATTTCTCCTGACAAAAGAAAAAAATCCAGTGGCGCTTCACCCCATTGAGCTTTGAACATAAATTGAAGAATGAAAGTCGTGTCACTATTTCTCATGATTTCTAATTCGATTATTTGTTCGGAATATGCGAGACGATTCCATTGGTGCGCTCAATCTTCATCGTCCTTGAAAATGAGCAGTTGGCTTTGGAGGAGCAAAGGTATTTACCCTGCTAAACATATATCCGCCTCTCATTTTGGAACCATTAGGCTTCCTGCTCCAGCGATATTTCAGCCAAATTCAATCTGTCTATTTTTATATGATCTAATTACCTTCGTTCATCACACGTGAGCTCAATGTCGGTAAATCTCTCGGAATTTATCATACCTTCCATCACGGGCCCTGACAAAAATGATACACGGCATCAATCGCCGCGTGTTTAATAGCCCGGTGATGAGATTTGACTAATCACTACCAGTGTTTAACCATTTTAGACATGCGTAACATACATATAAAAATGTAGGACTAGCAGCTCCAGTCATTTTCAGAGTACAACTTTGAATTGTTTGAAAAGTTTGCACGATTTTCTCAAGCCTATCCAGTGGCATTTAAGATAGGAAAGTCATCTCAAAACATGGTTCCCAGTGTAATTGTTTTGTCAGAACTCCGATTGGCTGTGTTCCATGCCATTCCCACTCAGGATTTTGTCATTTAATCAATTGTCCTCCGGTCCAATAAATCACGCATGGCTAAATAGTAACGCGTCACCTTGATGAAGTCAGAGCCGAGAGTTAAACGACGTCCAAATGTAATTTACGTGGGCCAAGACCACCCTTTTGAATGCGGCGCCGTTGACGACCGGAGTTGTAATGGTTGGTGGCTAAATGAAAGCTTTACGATGTATTTTTGTTTTACGATTCGTGACGTTTTGCTTCCGGCTACCCGTGATTTCAAACGGGGTGCCGTGTTTATCCACGATTAGATGCAAAGCGGCAGAGGGACGTTCAAACAATGTCAGTGGAAGTCGGTTAACAGCTTGTCCTGACTGAACAATCAGAGAGCCAGTGTGGATGGAGGGATGAACCAGATGAGAGGATGTATATTTGATTAGCCTCTGAAGTGAGGGATGTGCCTTTAATCCCTCCTCTAACTAATCCCTTCTCCTTTTGGAGAGTGCTCACTGCCCACAGGCACAAAGTCTTGTAAGTCTTTAATGTGGAGCCAGTGGTCACAATTGCGGCCTTCATTTTAGTCATGTATTCTTCCTTTTTTTATACCTATGTTATGCTATGTCATATTCTATCTCACGTTGCACCATGCATTATTTAGTGAAATTATTCATTCCTAATGCACCTTGATATTACATTAGTTCGACGTATTGGCTATTTGCATTTTGAAATGGGTGATTTTAATCATTTTTTTATAATATATCGATTTGAGTAAGCCTGCTTGTAACGTACATTTATTCAATATAATGTATACACACCAGAACCATTATGTTAATATCGAGGTGGTAAAAACAACTGTAAAATGTGTTGAGAATCACGGTTATAGAAGATAGAATTTGATACAATTAATCTCGTTTGTGCGACAGTATTTCCGTTTTTTTGTCAGAAAATACAGAGGTGATGCAAAATGCTTTCGAGCAACTGTCATAAAGTGAATAATGTAAAACCAAGATGCATCCGTTGGCAGCAGTAGTTGTTGAATTGGTGATGATATAAAATGACGCACACTATTCTGGCAGATAATTATGCGATGTGCCATACTTTAAAGTTTCAATCAATCGATACAAGGAGAAGATGATTTAAAGCTGCAAAGTAGATAACGAAAAAAAATAATAGAAAAAGGAGAAAGACTGGAAAAAAAGAGCTTTGGAGAGGGCAAGGATGAAATCAAGAAAGCGCTACATAATGAGATTCTCTCGTTATTTGCTCGGATTCATTTCCTCATGAAAGGAAAATGAGGATTGCGAACGTATAAAACAGCATTTTCCTTTTTGCATCATATTAATCCTCACACTGTGAGTCTTGATGTTCCCTTTTACACTCTATCGTTTTATAAAGCATAACATACTTGGATAGATAAAATGGAGCATGCTTTACATATTATAATTTAAATGTATAAGATGCACAGCATGGGTCAGGATTTTTTTAATTTTTAATTAGATTATATGGCGCATCTGTGTGGACCATAATTTATGAAAATGGAGGTATTTTTCACCTTGTTCACAAAATACTTCTTTAGTTTTTTTATTATTATTTTTGAATAAAATTTTCATTTTTTTCCCACATTTCTTTTCACAATCCCATGTGGCAAGCCACTTGTGTGTGGGTGCATTCACACTACTCATTGTGACTAAATTAGCATTTTACACTTTTTTTTCCCATGTTGCATTGCAAGAGTAGCTGACCCTTAGTGGAGTGGAGCCAAGAGAGGAAATATGGAAGAAGATACAATATGTAATCATAGTATCACATAGCATGTCAATCATAATCGCACTTTTCCTCCCACTCACTCTTCTCATATCATATACTGCATTAAAATGCACATTTTAGCCAACAAGAAATAACATTTGTTATCCCAAAAATTACTCTGAAACCATATTTTATTATTATTTTACCTTTTTTTGTACAGCCCTTTCTAAATAGATGATATAGGCAGTCATCCTGCCAATAACCACTATATAAAAAATAAATAAAAAAAACAGCACACATGAATGGTCAGGAGTAGTATTGATTGTTATACTAATCACAATAAAATAGTTTCCATTCCTCCATAATTGCCTTGTTTTATCAGAGCAAATCACCTTTAATTCCATTTGAGGAGCCCACTGATTATGATTTATTTCTGCGTACTATTGATATAAATTATATATGAGCATGTCTCTCTTATTTCCATTTAGTCGGGTATACATTGGGGCTAAGTAGCTTGATGAACATAAAAAAGTCTGTGTATTCTACTACTCTTTACATATCTAGCTTGGCCATACAGGTTTCCCTTTATCTGGTTTATTTGTGTGTATTGAAATATTATTATTATACTCTTTGAAATAGAGAAAAATAAAAAAAAATGCATAACATGCAGCTGTTGTGGTCTTTTAGAAGGCTGGGGGAATGATTCAATGGATGGAGGTGTAATGCTGCTATAGAAAAATGTATGTTATTAAGGAGCCCGTTTTCAGTGCCTAGGGCTCTTCTTCCATTCACTCGAGTGCAGGATGTTTACTTACGTTACAAGTGGAACTGATCTTAATAGAAGACTAGTCCATATTGTGTCTATTTTGCATTTCTTAACCTTCTTCCTGGGAGACCAAACATTCACGGTATCCATTTTTTTTCCTGGTGTATTCTTTTTGAAGTTTTAATGAGATAGACAATGAATACGAACCAGTTCAGGCCTTAAAGTGAAGAATGCATTTCAAGTTTTCCACCAGGCAGGCTAAGGGATGCGTAAAATTTAAGCCTTAATTGACACTGACCTCGATCCAGATGAAAGCTGAGATGAAAACAAATGGCTAATAAAATACCGTATAGTTCGTATTAACGTAGGTGTATGTTTTTATATCGTATTGAATGTTCAATCTACATTTGCGTGGGTGATTAGCGTCATCGGAAGTGTAATCCGATACTACGGGAAATTCTTCCGGACATTGAAGGTTTTTTGAGGGATGTACTTCTAAATGATTGTGAGCATATATTTCCTTTACTGCAAACACTCATATTTCTGCTGTATGAACATAGCTATTAATCTCACCGCTCAGGGCGAGCATTACTGTGTGTGTAGCAAATACAAGTCAGGGGCAAAGTGAGATTTTTGCATCTCACGGGGAGTTACCGAGTTTATTATGCCACTTGCATCGCCCTTTCATGCCTAAAAAATATCTCCAGGGCACCTAGAAATGTATGAGGGAGTGGGCTAGAAGCCCCTCCACCTGGGGATATCGAGGTCTTATTGACTCAAGATGCCGGATGCCACACAGTTTATAGACATTTTCAACAATTTTGCACTCAGACGGCATACAAAGATGCTGCAATTTTGGGGGTAATAAATTGAGAGGTAATGATGTCAATAGACAATTGAGTGGAAAAAAGCTTTTACTGACACGACGATAGAAATTGAGATGGTACTCAAAGATAATCACGCAGTCAATTTTTTAATGTTCCTTTTGAAGGAATACTCTATAGAAAGGCTTCACTTTTTTAATTTCACTCTAAATTGCCAAATAGTGAGAGTCTAATACAAAATAAAATTACAAAAGCAGCATCAAAGAGCCACACATTTTTTATTGAGGAAAATACTTGACTTTAAAAGCAATTAAGTAGTACTTATTGTAAATATTGTTGCGATTGATGTGATGTATGTCGAGGTTGAAAGGGTGTGAATAGGGAGTCTTGACTTGGGTTTAGTTTTTTCTTATTTTTGTTGGCAGCTTTGAGTTGTTTACTGCCTTATAGTCGAGGCTGTTCTCACGTAAATTCAACCTGATGACCGAAAATCAACTTTGGCGAGTCCCTAGCAGATTGCTTTTACTTTCCCTTCAATGCAGCATTCATTTTCTTGGAAATCGCAGGCCGTTAAGAATGTTGAATGAATGAATGTTGACTAGTGTTCAGGGGAAACTTGAGTAGATGCCCACTGTTGCACAACATCTCCTGGCAGCCTTATTCTGCTCAATAAGACATTGGTGGAGAATTAGCTAAACATTCAAATAACTGTTGCCATCTCAATAAAAAAATATGATTCCCAATTTCAGTGACATTAAGGTATTCAATGCAAAACAAATATTAGTTTGGTCTATGTATCCTGTTGTCCTGAATTAACATAATCCCCTCTCTCAGTTACTGGTTGCTACTTTTGTAATTCTAATGTAGTAAAGACTATTACTGCTTCTTTGGAGACGAGTGGTTTAAGAGCAAGACGTGAGCGTTGGTGTTCACACAGAGCTTTTTCTACGAACGTGTCCCAGCCAGCAAGGGCCAAATAAAGGAATTAAGATGAAAAGAAAGAGCTTTTTAGAGGATTGCGAGAAGCGAAATTTAGAAAAGGACACGAAATCCACCGCATGAGGCCCTCTGTCTGCTACCCCATCCCGTGCCCTCTATTTGGAATGGAGTCGGCAATTTTGCTCAAGCAAACAAGCGCCGATAAGTGCATACTTTGGAAGGAATAATAATGAGCGTATCAGTCCACGCTGCCAGTTTTCCCATTTAACAGAAAGTGATACTGCGTGGCCGCTCACAATACATACTTTATCTGCTACCAACACAGAACCGTAATCCCCTCCGTGCATAATACATCTATGGAGTCCACTAGCTTTTCTCGTGGAGCTTCATCTTTTCCCACCAGCCTCTTTCCGTGTGCGGTCGATTGGTCGCCGGTCTTTTGGTCGCCGGTCTTTTGGTCGCCCCGACCGCGACAACGGGCGACCAAAAGACCGGCGACAAAACAAGGTAAAACAACACGGTCTACGCATCAATAAAAGCCAACAATGGCCATGAGCACTTTCACTGAGCCGACTTGTGAGTGTAGAAGAGTTTGTATGTACATGAGTTGTCCCCTTAGGAAGGTACGTCAGTCAGGGTCTTAACAAGTTCTCCAACAAAAAACAATACAAGTCCGGGAAATTTGGAGCTTTTCTTTAGCCTAATAATTACTAGGGCATTAAGTATGACTAAATAGTAATTCGCAGTTTGTATTTAGGGAATTTGAGCAACAATTTAAATGGTAATTATCAATAACCTTCCGGGTGACCAAAAGACCGGCGACCAAAAGACCGGCGACCAAAAGACCGGCGACCAATCGACCGTGTTCCGCCTATTTCTCCCTCTTGGACCACTGTCCTTTCTCCAATGGCTTCATCCCGCAATTGCAGGTGACGTTATTGTTTGAAGGGGCCTTGGTTATCTCACCTGTTACTCCGCCAAAGTGTTTGCGTTAAAGACTAAGTGAGACCCAGGTCCTGCCAACGGTTTCTATTGATTTAGATGGATTGCGCTATCCGCTGGCATTTACACGAGGGAGAGGAGGCGCAGATATGGAGGTAAAACGAGGGAAAGTAGGACGTGAGCGCCAGTACAGAGGATGAGGAAATTACCCTTCTCTGTCTCGCTGCGTTTGCGGTCATTGCTATCTGCTGGAGCGGGGGGGGACCCGGGATGATCATAAATCTTTGAGCGAGCGTGAATATGCATGCGTACGAGTGTGCCCCGGCGGGATGGGCTTGTTGGAGATGGTGGATATTAGCTCGGAGATGGGCGGAACAAAAGGACCGGAATGAAATGAACCGGCCGTCTGAGATGGAGGATGAGTCGGGGGTTTTGATGATAAAATGGCAGGGGAAGACAAACGGAGAATTTTGTTGGGCCGTAGTGTAGAGTTGTGTCGTGTTTGAACCTTTTTTTGTTTGGTTTCTGGTCTTTAGCTTTTCCGAATCGAGTTCAGATGCCTGTTTGATTTTGAAATCCGTCTGTGGAGGTGTTGGTTTTTGCAACAGAATGCTGCTCTCATCTCTCCTTTTTACCTCTGAAATGATATTATCTGAGCGCTCCGTGCAAAATTCTCACTTGGAAGTCTGAGAAAAAGAGGCCCTGGAAGCGAGGGACATCAATAGCTTCCTTTTAATTCCGAGAACTGCTCCAGCGGCTTTCTTCTTTCCTGCTTACTTTTTCCCCTGCTGCTAATAAAGCCAAATTAGCATGTGACCTATCCCCCCTCACATGATTTTTCTTCTTTGGATGGGGATACTTTGCCTTTGAAAGAAACGTTTCAGCAAAGTTGTTTATTTCAAATATACTTATCCGACATCAAGCTTCATTTAAAAGCACAGTTTTCAGCATTTTAATCTGATTCCGTTAGATGCCACCCTTGCACATCTGTTCTGATGAAAGAGCTTTTGTATATTCTCTCGTTTATTTTCCCCCTCATACATTTCCCAGATTCCCCAGAGAACACAGATTTTTTTTTTCCTCAACGTATCTTTAATGCTTCAACCTGCCACCATGTGCAACTGCCACTGTTTTATTTTGAACGTGCTCAGGCAGTCATTTGCAGATCTTCAACCATATACCTATCTATACTCCCCGCATACCTTTGTGTCTTCTTGCGTCAAAAACTTCGGTACTCTGACGTTTCGTCGAAAGACGTTTGGTCCCCGGACGTTTGGTCGACCGGACGTTTGGTCGACCGGACGTTTGGTCGACCGGACGTTTGGTCGACCGGACGTTTGGTCGACCGGACATTTGGTAGAACGGGTTCGCGAGTCCCGAGGTTTGAGTCACAAGACTTTCATTTGTTTAACCCTAACCCTATTCACTCAATGTTAAATAATAGTCATTAAATCCCTATTCACCCAATGTTAAAATCGATCAATTGCATGCGAACCCGTTCTACCGAACGTCCGTTCTACCAAACGTCCGTTCGACCAAACGTCCGGGGACCAAACGTCTTTCGACGAAACGTCCGGTCACGCAAACTTCAAGTGGGCCGCTTTTGAAATCCCAACAGGGCACAACAACTGAAGACATCTGTCACTTCCGTCTCCTGACACAAGTCATAAATCCCAAACTTTTATTATTCAACCACATGTACATTGGGTGAGCTTTCACTTTTCTGTACATATACGTCACAATAACTTACATCAATTTTACTCCTAAAGATCCCTCACTTGTTTTCTTTTTGTTCTCGCCCTGACTCCGTTCTTTTTCGAACATCTATTCTAAGAACAAAAGTCACGAGGTGGAAAAACAGTCTGATCATTATTTCTAGCGACTGCCAGCCACCTGTTCCACTATTCTTCGATGTTGATTAATTTGGTGACGACCATGATCTCCTCTTGTTGTGCTTAGGGTGCTCGCCTCTGGTGTTTGTGTGTTTGAATTCAGTCTCTGTATACATGCGAGTCTGTCACATCTCACAGGGAGTATTTACACATTTTGTTGGAGTCTATAATTATTTTTGACTTGGTGGCTGTGTTGTACTCAAAGGAAATGAGACACTCACATAATTGGCAATTAAATTAAGGAAGCAATCTTTTCACACATCCCCGGGTGACTTTGCATAGTGTTCTGCACTTTTCACTTAATATTTAAGACGCTTCAAAGAATTGTAGATGTACAAAAAGGCAAAAGTGGACAGGCCTGATTAAATCCCAGAAAGTTAAATTATGAAAAGCGCTTTTTCGAGAATCAACATTGGGAAAGAATATTTGGCTATTCCTCCATAGCTTTTTAAAGTTGTGGTGAATCATTTTATACTTGCTTAAAATGCGTTTTATCCTGCTAATATTACAAGAAAAATATAAAGACTTTATAAAATGGACGCTGGTTGGATGTGGCATGAACAATTTGGAACTTTCAATGGCAGGAAAATAATAAACTATCTTAAAGATGAACAACATGAGCAAAATCATCCCAAAACTTGAATTTAAATCAGATGACACTCTTAACAATGACTGATTACAGTTCATCTATTTTACACTTATTGTATAAAAAAACAAAGTCTTATTTCCTGCCCTTAGAAAAAAAAATACACCCGGGGTTTAATGAAAGTTTAACGAAACCCTTTTTGTGGGTATTTTTAGCTTCCCTCTATGTTCCGCTCTTTGTCATTCTTCCGAGAGCCGCCAATGATAAATGAGTTGGCCTGCATTAGTATGTGAAACACTCACCTCAACTTTCTCCTCGGCCTATTACTAAAGGCCCAATGGGAGAAGAGGTTTGTTTAGCTCTGCTCCAACGGGATTGGATGTTGTTTGAAGGCCTGCCATTTCAATCAGGTTTGTTGTCGGTACATTGTTTTCTATTGGGAACCCGTCCCAAGTCGTTCACTCTGTCAGTAATTGGATTAGATTTTTTCCCGTTTCCCCCAACGCTCGGCGCCGTGACATGACGGAAAGTTGAAGTGTCTGAAAAAGGTCGAGAATGCTTCCAAAAACTCTGCACCAATGGTGAATGGTGTTTTGGGAAAAGTGGGACAAGTCTATTAGTATCGAAAAGCATTTCTTGATTCCAATTACAGTAACCTTAACCGAGGGGATTGAATGCGTTATGTACACGATATGGGGGATTTGCTTTCACGCCACTTATTTTTCACCTCGTGTTCAGGAGAGCATATCCATATACTTTGAAATTGGAGCATTTTCTGCCAAAAGCTACCTCGGTTTTTGCTTAGCTTTACACAGTTTTCCCTCTTGAGTCTTGTCATGTATCCTTATCTCCTCCAAAGACTGTAGCGCGCTGACATTAGCGTTTGGGATTACGATGCACAATATATATTGTATATAAGCGTCATTAACTGCCTGGAGATGGCTTTGCGGTGCATCCATTTTTAATGGCACACTTGTGCTGATCAGTGCCTGCGGCAATTTAAACAACCACAATCGGTCAAGCAACTAATAAAAATGCCAAAGTGCTCATTTTTGGAATGTGCGGCTTCAGCCTGGAGCTAAGGCAACTCTGTCTTCCCCTTAAAACACCCAAGGTGGATTCGTTTATCAAAGCCACATGCTTTTTCCAAATACAATTACGAAAAACAATTTTTATCTGCTTTTTTTCAGTCAAATTTAGATGGAACATGTATATTTTTAATCGATTCTGTGCAAATAATAGTCGGGTCTCTGTGAAAGTGTTATGCAAAACTTTATAGTGTCATTTATTGCAAGTTTTGGAGTTGATCTGAGTTAAGATATAGTTCGCAGAGCTTAGTAAACCCGCATTTGAAGGTACTATTGTTAATACTAAATTATAAACTGTATACAAGACAAGACCAACTTCTTTTGTCTGAATTGAATGAACTATACAATTGCTGAAGGTCATATTGTCAACTTTTTGTCACCGAACAAGTGTTTTTTCTTAGTTTTTTTTCTTTAGTTCTTTATAAAGTTGACAGGCATTCAAGGTGGTATTGGAGAATGCTTGTCTAAAAGTCATTTAGATGTGAAAATATGAAATGTTTTCTCAACAATTACCTCCTGTGAATAATACATTGACATTTGGCCTAAATATACTTTTCTAAGAGTTGCGAAGGACCATCCTTTTAGTACATTTTGCACATACTTTTGTCTGACTTACCAGTGAACTCAAATCTCGGAAGGTATGGATTAACCTAGAGTCATCAAAAAAAAATCTCCGAGGCTCTTTATAGAAAAACTAGCAATATTTTGCACCTATGCTTTTTTTTTCATAGCAGAGCAAATTCAACATTCTCAGCATGTACCTAAATTCCTATGAGATTGTATAAGGGTAGTTTAGAGAAGTGCACTACAGTGAACAACAGTTAGCGGAAGTAAGGATTTTAGTAAACAAAAAAGGAACACTGTCAATATTTATTTTTTAAATTATGACTAGTAACACAGTGGGCGAGTGGTTAGCATGGCAGCCTTGCAGTTCTAAGATCAACAGCTCAATTGCGGACTCCAAAAATCATTTGTGGGGTGTTTTTTTTCCTTTTTTTGCCATTTTATTCAGGCTTATTTTCGTCTTTGTCAAAGTATTTATAATAGACACAGTCTAGGACCATCGTCGCTCAGGGCTCGTTAATTTCACTTTGCACTAGAGCACATGTGTCAAAGTGGCGGCCCAGGGCCCAAATCTGGCCCGCCGCATCATTTTGTGTGGCCCGGGAAAGTAAATCATGAGTACCGACTTTCTGTTTTAGGATCAAATTAAAATGAAGAGTATAGATGTATATTAAATTTCCTGCTTTCCCCCCTTTTAAATCAATAATTGTAATTTTTAATCCATTTTTTCTGTGGTTTTAGTTCAAAAATCATTTTGTAAAATCTAAAAATATATAAAAAAGCTAAAATAAACATTGTTTTAGATCTATAAAAAACTGAATATTCAGGGCTTTTAATCCAGTTCTTTTAATCCATTTATTAAAAAAAAATCTAAATATTATATCTAAAATGGTCCGGCCCACGTGAAATCGAGTTGACGTTAGCACGGCCCGCGAACCAACCCGAGTCTGACACCCTTGCACTAGAGGCTAATATTAATACTGTAACAAATATAGCCCATGTTGTACTAATAAATTCATCAGCATGATCTTGGCCAGTCCCAAGCAAAGGCAAGTCAGAAGGGCAGAGTTGAGTTTCTTTCTACTTTAAATTCTCTTTTTCATTCCCCCCTTAACCAACCATACCGCCCTCATTGCTCAATTGTACTTTCTCTCAATATATTCATCGTGCATGAGGTGGAATGAGGCATGTGAGAAAGAAAAAAAAAACATCACAGTGAAAGACAGAGCTGGATAAAGACAAGGTATAGTCAGTTCAGCCCAAGAGAAAAGGCTGTCGGGAGGCATTGTGGAGATTGTGTTTTTACCTCAAGGAGAGTACTACATTTCTACCGAAAGGTGAACGCTACAAAAAGAAATAAGAAAAATTGAAGGTCACTAACAATAAACTTTAGAAACCGCAAAAAAAATGTACATCCTTTTCATCCATGTGGCAATGCAGATCTCTTCTAGCAATATTATATGTTATATATATATATATGTTATATATATATATATATATATATATATATATATATATATATATATATATATATATATATATATATATATATATATATATATATATATATATATATATATATATATATATATGCATACTACTTTATTACTTTATGTATGAGTGAGGTCCAAAAAATTGCGAGATGCAGCCTCTCCCATTGAAAAAGACCCCCAACTCCCCCACACAAACAACATATTGATGAAGTTTGATTGCTTCCCAGCTGGACAGATAAAATCCCACCCTGTGTTTCTTTTGGATCAGTGAGCCGCATTAGATTGTTAGTTTCTTATTAGAGGAAACATAAACAAGTTATTCCACCACTTTAGCTGCTGCGGTGTTAGAAATAAGAGCTGTCAAAGCTTTGCAAATGAGGATTTGCCTCCATTTACGGTGTCTGACTAGGTTTTTATCACATATTACCTCCCGTGTCATGCATTTATTATTCATGTGTTCGTGTAATATGCCCTGGCAGGTGGACACAGGATATGTCCACTTGATGTATACTTTGATGGCTGCACTGCCACGCCACGTCGAAGCATGCTTGAGCACCCCCGGCGAGTGAAACGTTGACCGGTTTCTTGACCCTGATCCACATGCACCTGAGACATAATACCAACTCCCATGCCCGATATTTAATATGCATGGGCGAGGAAATATATGATGGTTGATGGAAGTATTTTACTTTTGTTTACATGGTACTGATGCGAATATATTGCAAAATATGATTTTCCCGGCCTGTCAAACTGTCGGAGAATCTCACAAACAATCCAACACCATATTTTTTCCCTTGGCTGCATTTTATACTGACACTTAGTTCTGATTTTTACAGCGGTATGGGATTATTTTTGTCTATTAATATAGTAGGTATATTTTTTATTGTTGTGCACTATCTTAAAGGCAAATTGGATTACTGTATTTTCACGACTATAAGGCGCACTTAAAAGTCTTAAATGTTCTCCAAAATAGACGGGGCGCCTTATAATCCAGTGTGCTTTATATATGGACCAATACTAAAATTGTTATCACAATGAAAAGCGCCGGAATAGTTACGCTAGCTACTAGCTAGCTACTATTTGTGAATGGATTGTGGCCACCTGGACGAACGTATAAAACTCAGCGTTTTCGATGACTCATTTGGACAATTGTTTAATTCGGACACAGAAAATGAGGACTTTGATGGATTTGTGGGTGATGATGACGTGAGTACATTGTAAAATGGCTAAATAAAGTACAACCGGACTCAGTTTTGCTACTGTTGCCTTTTTAAAAACGTGTTTTTAGCATCTGTCCGTATGTTTAAACTGGTGTATGTTTTGCCATGCCTTGCTGCGTCTTTAAAAACGGTGCGTCCTTTGTGTGTGTCAAATACAGAAATAGCACTCGTTACTGACACTGCGGTTTAAAATACGATGTGCCACATAGTCGTGAAAATACGGTAGTTGCATGATTGGTTTGCATCCAATTTAAGTGAATACATTGCAATCCAGCATACTCAAACTAACCATTGGATTCCTTTCGTCTCACATGGACGCTTTCCTTGGTTTAAGTAGAATTTGATGCAGCTAATTTAGGAATCTGGAATAAATTTAGTCCACTTTTGTATAATCAAACCCTTCATTATTCTTAATTGCTTTATCACCAAACTGTTTTTAATCTTTTAAGTTAGATTTCATCCCGGATGCTTGCACATTGTATGAAAATGTAAAATGAAACAAGACTTAAAACCAATGTGAAAGGTCAACACGCGCATATTAGTCGGAACGCTTGGGGCAAACTAAGAGTGCCATTTCGAATTTTTGGACTACATTTAGCACACATTGAATTGGCTAACCTCTTGATGTGGCTGCTTGTTGTACTAAAGAGCTAAAAAGAAGGGTCTGGTGTAAACCAATCTGTAGATATGACAAATAAATCATCTCTTTATCCACCACAGCATTGCATCTACTGCAGCATGTTACCGAGCAACCTCATTTAGATTTATGCAAATGTTTTCAGGCTTGCTCAAACCGCTGTGTACGCGTGCGTGCATGGGATTCTCAAGCTGGAATGGCCGTATTCATTTTCAGGGCAGTGGGATGTGACTGCATGTGCATGTGTGTCACATTAAATTCCGTTCAAACACTTAACAGATGCTGACCTTTAGCTTTTTTTGCACCCCCAACAAGACAAAGTTAAGGGTGTGAAGATGCACAAACAAGTTTGTTGGTGTTTGCGTGGCCCAGCCTGACACATGTTTCGGAATTGCTGGCGTTATTCTCTGCTAGAACACGCCATCATCAAATTCACATGAAAAGGGCACCAGACCCATAATTTATTTCCACTTTGCGGCAATGTTGCCATCCCATCCAAGAAAATGTTATCAAATCTTCGTTTGAGTTGAGAAATTTTGGATTAGTTTCAATGCTTCTTGGTTTTTGTTGTGCTTCTGCAAAGTTTTGCAAGGACCAAAACGAAAAATATTTTAATAGGATTTGGGTCTTAAGAAAAAACTGAATTTTTACACGCGCAATAGCTACCATTGCTTTTTTTAAATTACAATTTTCATATTTCCTTTAAAATAGCATAACTGGTAGAGGATATTTTCGTCAAGGTAGTTGTTAACCAAGGTGAGAATAATATTTGGACAATGACGTCAATGTTTCAAAAACGTAGCGTAAAGTACGAGTTCACTTTAATTGTTTAATTGGATTATAGCCATTGAACTCTGGTAAATTCACTTGGTAAAAAAAATCCTGCTGCAACTCTCTGGCCTGATTTTGTGCTGTGATGGTTTTCGGCACAAAGACAAACATTAGATGAGTCATATTGTCACCTCAGCGTATTAAGCCTCGGCGTACCAGGCTAAAAGGAGATGGAGAAGAGCACGAGACGGAAAGAGGGATATTCTTAATTCACCACCCTCCGAGATACCATTAATGTCAAGGTGGAATAGGGAAAGAAGACATCCAAGCTAATGAATATTTATGGTGCCCACAGTAAAGTGCTGTTTTAGAGTGAAGTGGGACAGAATGGAGCTGAAGACAGCACTTTAGGGCCTGTTCTTGCATGTATGAATATTCATTGTTCATTGTCCCAAAAACAATTTGCTTAACGCTTTTGACTTCTTTTCATCCGTAAAATCTGTGTTGGGTTTACCTATGCATGGCTTGGAATCTAATGTTAACTTGACTTTTGATAGCTCTTTGACAAGATATAGTCTTTATGGAAGGAAAGAACAATGCTGTAGTATGTAGTATTTATTAACAAAACTGTAAATGCCTTGGCGTGCCATTGGAGGATATTCCGCTTTGTGTTTGTCAAGGAGTTCACGGACACTTTGTCAATGGAGCGTGTGTCCCTGCCTCGAAAGGACGCGCTGTGGATCATGTCACATGTTTTTTCATATTCTGAAGCTATGTCAAAACGCTCATCACATATAGCGAGTTGTCCTTCAGCGCAATTCATAGCGTCCTGCCTTCGACACTCTTTTCATACTATGAGTTCCATTCTTTCCTTTCACACCGTATCAGTAAAGAAAGGTTTATGAATACATCGGATGGAACAGAAAATACGTTTGGGAATTGGATTTCATGCAACAGTTGGTACAGATTTTTATTTTTTTCCCAACTAATTAAAACTAGGAATTTATCTCAGTTCGCCCTGGAAAGATGCAATTTTAAACAAAGAGCCATATATGAACTGGCACTGTAAAAGGGACAAACATGGCTTGACGGTGAGTCATCCACATTGTGGCAGAGGGTTTCAACCTGAAGGAACCTTCAACTTGGTCTTCTTGTGTTTCTGACACTTGGCTTCCACAAGGCTGGTGACGCTTACGATCCAAACCCTGTGGAGTCGTTTCTGCACATGATAAAAATGGCATCTTCACCCAGGCCCTCTAGACTATATGTTTAATGCTGGAATGCTTTTACACAATTGCACAAATTCAGCAACGTACCATACTGCTCTGTCTCATTACCATCTCCCTTAGGCCAGTAGGGTACTTTCAGCAGAACTGTGCTTCTCGCTCACAAAGGAAAGAGAGACATATGTAGAAATGTGTATTTGATTTAAACAGTTCATTATGAATGGGTTTTTAATCGGATCCTGAACGATTAAAAAATCCATGCAAACCCTGGGAAGTATTTTTTTTCATCTGTTATTAGGATTATTTGAAAGCTACTTGCATATATCTCCTTCAAATAGAACACCACCTGTCCAGAGTTTGTAGTTGTACACGTGGATTTTTGGTTGTTCAAGTGAAATAATTCATGTAACATTGATATATTTCAGTGCAATTAAAATAATTGTTTGTTTTTTAATGCAACTTTAATGCACAATGTGAAGTGATGACTGCTTTTCAGTAAAGTGAAAATGGTTGCATTCAGAGCCAATGTGAATAAAAATAGAGCTGCCAGATACGTACAGTCAGACCACGTAAGACTGCAATGCTCAAAACTTTCCAGGCCACGTTAGGTCAGGATAATACACGATGAGATAAAAATTTAAAATTGTTAGGTCGCACAGTCCGGCCCTAAAATCTTTCCTGGTCTCCACCATATTCAATATCCCCTTTTCATTTCTTCTGCAGGACGAATGTCATAGGATGAACACTGCTGGTGGGGTGTATCTGTCTGTGCTGTCCTCTCTCCTGACCACGCTTGGGGTCCTGGCTGCCCTCGCTCTGGCTCCTCTGTCCACCCTGGCCGACGTGGCCTATGGGGCCACCGACGTCCTCCCCAGCGCCGGGGTAGTGGGACCCCCATCGCCGTGCTCCAGTTTGGTCGCTGGGGTGCTCTATGGCTCGTTTTCGTTGAAGGAGCTTTTTCCCTCGAGGGCTCCGGGTTGTTCCTGGTCCCTGGAAAACCCGGACCCCACCAAATATTCCCTCTACCTCCGCTTCCACCGCCATCCTTCCATCTGCCGAATACACTCCCCCATGCTGCTGTCCCTCGACCACCACCTGGCCAATCAAAGCTGTCCACTCCACCTAGAGGTCGCTTCAGCTCGGGATCAGGAAGTGGTGGATCTCTGCACCCGCCAGTCCAACCCGGATACCCCTTACTCCTTCCTCCAGTTTGACAAGAACTTTGTTCAACTATGTCTAAGCAGACACCCAGCCGTAGACGGAGATCCGTTACCCAAGGATTTACTGGAGATGAGGTTGGTGGAGGTGTTACTCATCAACAACGAGAACTCCAGTCAATTCACCTGCGGCGTTCTCTGCCGATGGTTCGAGGAGTGTTTGCGAACGGGTGAGCAAAATGAAGACGTTCCCACCAGGGACGGTTGCGGATTGACCCAAACGGGCTGCATCTGTCCTAATCACAACATCATGCCACCGTCCGTCCCGCTGGTCCCCGAGACGCCGCACAGTTTCCGCAATGGTTCAACGGTTCCGGACGACTGTTGCGTCACGGAGCTGCATTCCAACGACGCAATCGCCATCGCGCCCAGAGATGTCCACGGTAAGATTATACTTTTTATTTGCTGTTCAGGTATTTCAAAAATTAAGAGCACAATATTCCATTGTTAAAAACACACCTCATTTTGCCTGGGACCAATTAATCATTTACCAGCACACACTGTAAACATCCTTACTTTCACGGTAGCGTCTCCACAAGTGTGTTCCGTTCCAAAATGCTGTGTCTGAATTATGCATGTTAGCCTTTTAATTAAGATAATCAGCTCAAAGTGGACCCTGCTAGCCCCTCATCAAAAAGATTTGCTAATCACGAGTACAGCCTTTCTGATCTATATTTTAGATCTCCCCCAATCCTTTCCTCGTGGCCAGAAGCTTCGGTTGGGATCACGTTGGTTTACATGCTGCATTTTATGATATGTTCATGAATGTGTTTACACGTGCATGACAGTGTGTGGCGAACAGATTTTTGCAGTGTTAGGACAAGATGATATTTGACAACCATGCGCATACACATGGTCGTTCATACATCAACGCATCGAACGCGAGGAGCAGAGTCGCTTCATAAACATAACACAAGGGGATTTGCGTGTGTATGCATGTGTGTTTTTTTCCAAATACCAACATAGACTGTAGTCAAAGAGAAGTAGAGAATTACCATCAGCTTAAAGGGACAGTGCCCTTTTAATGCAGACTTTGCTTTTGCATTTTGATGGGAAAGTAGTGATCAATATGATAGATACTTATAGTTTGATCTTGATAGCACACGCTGCCTTCAAATAAGTGTTAACATGTTTAAATACTGCATATGTAGTTTTAGGTTTTGACACGGGCAGCATTTATTTAAAGATAACTACCTGAATTGGTCTTACTAGGTAAAAGATCTCTTCAGAAAATATCTTGCATCTCATCGTACTTCATTTGAGCTCTCGCGGTGACATTTTGGCAATAAATCTTAGTCAAAAATATTGTAGACAGCTAAAGCTAAGCACAAATATTGTGTTAAGTATTTAAAAAATGAACAGAAAAAGACGCTAGGTTTATTGAGGAGAAAATAACTTGGCTTCATGCGCCATAGCTTTAGAGAAAATCAAAACGATAGCACAACCCTGTGATCTGATGCCAATTGTTGAGGTGATACAGTCATGCTTGTTTCCGAGCTATTTTTGTTTTTTTTATACATGATTTCATGCTTTTCTTTTTTACATGAAAGCCCTGATCTGGAACATGTTCTTCAGCTACTAGTCTCCGTAAAACTTGTCAGTAGTCCTGTATATCAAAAGAAAAAAAAGTGTGCAGCATGTTTTATAACGGCATCAATGAAGCAACAGTAAGCAGAAGCTTCTGACGTTTTCTCTCTCTCTCCCTTGCTTTCGTTTTCCGTAATTCTACACTTCACACTTCTTTTCCGGTAGCTTGTTTCCTGATAATTGGCGCTCACATATGCATACATGTCTCGCTATATGTGTACATGTGAGTCAGCGTGGCGTAGAGGCGGTATTTATTTTTCCACGGTGCGTATAAAGGACATACAGGTGTTTTAATATCCGCATACGCCTGCTCAACACACAACACCTGCACAGTGACTGTGAGTAATGACTGTTCTTCACCACCCGCCTGGGTTGATGAACATGAGTAATTGTTTCTCTTTCAACACACGTATCCTTCACCCTCTAAAACAAATGAAGGAAAAATGCATGCGTGAAGCGCCGTCTGCGTCGGCCGGCGACTAAAGCGGCGGGATTAGTATTCTGTGTTGGTGAGCGCTGGTTTTCTTTCTGGCCGGGATCAGCACTGAGCCCCTTTATGTCGGAGGAAAAGGCCCTCACACACTGCATTTACTTGCGCTCAGACACTAAGCATCTATCTGTGCATCGGCATGGTTAAGTCTGCAGTGGATTGTTAAGCTTGCCCTTTTTTTTAATGAGAACCCACAGCCAACTTCCGCTTGAACCAATTGATATGTTCGAGATAAAACTTTTGGGTTCAACACTAATTGGCTAATACGGCCATAGGTATGGTTGCATAAACTGATTAGATGCAAGGGTCTGCCCAGAATCCAAATAGGTTCGTTATAAATAGTCATGTCGTACTCGATACATGCTATCGAACATTATTGAATGTAGTCCCAAATTCGGGTCTGATCCAGTAGTCAATTTTTATTTTACTAATGGCCATTTTGGCTGCTATAAATGAAACCACTAGGCAAATATGTCGGCGGAAATGTGAGAAATGTATCATAGTGACAGAGTATCTTGTAATAAACCAGCAAGCCTCACTCAAAAAAACTAATAAATAACATTTATCATTTACTGGATATCCCTAATTATAAACCGAAAGGTTTTGTACGTTAGAGTATTTTCCGCAGGTGACTCATTTTCGCATTAGTAATCAAATCTGTTGTCAAACTTCATGCCACAGGATTTACTCTTACATAACTTTGTATCCAGATAAACAGCAAATTCTACTGATGTCATGCCGTCAGGATTTGAATTGTTGTGATTCGACAACAGACTATTTTTATACCGTCACGCATGGCGAGCTGAAACCAGCGGATGGAAACACACAGGCGCGAGCACACGGAAAAAAATAAAATGCTGACCTCCAGAGAATAGCGTCACATGATCACGGGCACAGGTGCGCTACGAGATGCAAGGCTATTTTCTACAGTTAATCGATCACATCGAGGCAGTAGAGCTTAACGAGGAGTCAGCGGGCTGGAGCCTGCTGTGGTGTGTGCGTGAGCGGTAGTGTGTCTTAAAGAGGCCGAGTGTGAGATGCGGTCATACATCTCTGTATTTCATTGCCACTGAGTTGCTCTACAACCACTCAAGAGCACCGTGAACTAGGCGAGATATACTGCGGCGCCGAGGTTATTCTGTCATCCACTTTGCGCACCCGCACCTAGCCTACTCCGACACGTACACCCAGGGTTTGGTCTCTCAAGCCCAGTATGAATGGAAGGTCTCTGGAGGTTAGTTAATTTAGCCCATCGGTGCCGTAAGAGCAAATCTCCCGGCGCGTCCTTCACTGAGCTGTCGCTCCAAATTCCATGCTTCTCCGATCTCTGTTAAATGTCTATTCAGGCTGCTGCTCACCTTTGTACATCATGCAACATTCATCAGGTTCTATATAAGGGATGAGCTAAATTCAAATGTGGTCAGTCAGTGTCTGAGTTCCGTTTTTGGCCGTTAAATTCCCAATGGAAAAGATGTGGTTGTTTCTGTAGTGTGTTGTTAATCGTGTGTGGTCGTTTAGTTGCTGGTCTTTTGGTCGCCGGTCTTTTGGTCGCCGGTCTTTTGGTCGCGGTCTTTTGGACGCCCCGACCGCGACAACGGGTGACCAAAAGAACGGCGACCAAAAGAACGGCGACCAAAAGACTGACGACCAATCGACCGTGTACCGAGCTGGCCGTGGCGACCAATCCGACTTCCCTAAGTGACGGTGACACGGATGCGTGTGCGGTCGATTGGTCGCCGGTCTTTTGGTCGCCGGTCTTTGGGTCGCCGTCTTTTGGTCGCCGTCTTTTGGTCGCCGTCTTTTGGTCGCCGTCTTTTGGTCGCCGTCTTTTGGTCGCCGTCTTTTGGTCGCCGTCTTTTGGTCGCCATCTTTTGGTCGCCGTCTTTTGGTCGCCCGGACCGTGACAACGGGCGACCAAAAGACTGGCGACCAAAAGACCAGCGACAAAACAAGGTAAAACAAGGTAAAACAACACGGTTTACGCATCAATAAAAGCCAACAATGGCCATGAGCAGTTTCACTGAGCCGACGTGTGAGTGTATGAGTTTGTATGTACATGCGTTGTCCCTTTAAGAAGCTACGTCAGGGTCTTAACAAGTTCTCCAACAAAACACAATAAAAGTACGGGACATTTGGAGTTTTTCTTTAGCCTAATAATTAATAGGGCATTAAGTATGACTAAATAATAATTCACAGTTTGTATTTTGGGAATTTGAGCAACGATTTAAATGGAAATTATCAATAACCTTCCAGGCGACCAAAAGACCGGCGACCAAACGACCGAGTACCGTTGTTAATGTGGCAGTGATTGGTGTGATGGAATATAAAGTTGGTGAGTGATATTTTGGTGTGCAGTGAGGCCAGGGAGGAGGGTGGAGGAGAACTTGAGAGAAGAGAAGTGGGCATCTGCTCTAGAAAAGAGAGGAATGAAGGTGAGCAGGAGTGAAATATAATATATGTGAGTAAATGATTCCAGCGGGAAAGGTGAGGTGACAAGGAGATGTTGACTTGAAGTACCTGGAGTCAAACGGTGCAGGGTGATGGGGAATGTGGAAAGGAAGTTGAGAACCGCGGGTGGGAAAGGTGGAAGAACAAATGAGAGTATCAGGTGTGTTCCGTGATAGGAGAGTGTCAGGGAGTATGATGGGAGTAGTGGTGAGGCCAGCCATGATGAATGGATTTGAGGAGGTGGTGCTAGAAGTAGCAAAGATGAATATGCTCAGGTTTCTATTAGGAGTGGTTGGGGGGATAGTATGAGAAATGCCACATTTTTGTGTTTCGTGTGCTCATAACTCTGAAGGAAACGGGAGAAGTGCAGAGCCATTAGAAGATGGCGTGTCGAGGTCAGCTTCGATGGCCATGCTTACATAGTCCATACATATATGGTTAACAATATGTTCTCTGTGGCGTGTCACATATTCAATACACACATTGCATTTTTTTTGTTTTCTTTTCGTTACATTGTCATTAAATGGCTAGGAATGGCATTTTCACATTTTCCAAAGATATAACCTGGTAATTTATCGCCAAATGCATCCGGCTAAAACTAGTGAGCTATGAATAATTCAGAAGAGGGTAAATAATATCTGTGTTTAGGATAGTCAGTGTCTCTCCACGGCAACTTAATAGTACATAAATGTATGCGTTATGGGATAATGGTGAAATAATGAAGTTTGCAGTGAAAAAGACAAAAGCCTCATCTTTCGGTGCATATATGGGATGCTATTCATGTGATGATCAGATGGCCACCTGAGTCCTTTGCAATGATATTGTGTGATCATGCGTGGCTATTAGCATAATCTTCAACGGTGTGAGTTAATGGCCATGTGAGAAGATGCTTTGAATTATGGAGGATGATTTAGACTGGCAGAAAAATGACCTGAATGCCATTTTTTTTGTCTGTATCATGATTGTGAGCAACCTATAAATGTGGTCAATGTCGTTTATTCCAATTTGAAGAGTGTGAGTTATTGCAATGATCACAGAGGACTAAGTGATGGTACCTAGTCAGAGGTACCATATTTCTAAATTCACAAGCTAATGGTTTCAAATTGAACATGTTGATTGCATTTTCAGGCGCTCAACATTGAAATATTAATGTCGCCCTTCCCACGTCTGGCATCCACCTATACTAGTTTATCCCAAATGTGTCCTTGACTCGAAAGTATCATCCCGACACTCTTGCCCATGAAAAGTCTCCGGGGAAGCTCATTTGTGTTAATCTGGCACGACGTGGAGGGAATCTGTTTACCAGACACGGCCTTGCATGATAGACAAGGGCTATTTATCCTAATATAGGGCGCGAAAGCATTCCAAATGTACTTGGAAACTCATTCAAATTGACACGGCGGTGAAAGTTGTATATCACACGATAACCGCAGCCATGAAGCATGACCGTCTTTTTTTTCATTGGTCTTTCTCTCCTACTTCTTGCTTGTTGCTCACCTACTCAAAAAGCAGCTGTCGTCTTAGCAAACACACACAAGTGGACGTTGGGTGCAGAAGCCAATTAAATCAGGCTGCATTCAACCCATAGATTTCGCTTTTTATTACCTCTGCCAGAAGTGGTACCTACGCAGGTATTTGTATTCAGTTCTTTGCCCGTCTGTTGGTGATTAAAGCTTAGGGTAATGAGGTCAGAAAAGGAACTCCAAGATAGCTTGTTAACCCATTAGCCTTCTTTAACTACAATTTATAGAATACTGCAGGTTATATACATAATTAGATCAGAACGGGTCAAATGTTAAAGACTGAAGAAATACAGTGATGCTTTGAATTTGGTTGCTAAGGTAGAAGACTGCTGTCACCCTGCCCTGACCTACTCTATTCTTTCCTGTCCTCTTTGTTCGTGGACAAACGGCTGGTATTGAATACCACTCTTTTGTATCGATAATGGCTGAAGCAATCGATTGTGTGACAGACAACGGCATCCTTGTTACCGGAGTCAAAGTTACTTCAAAACAAGTTTGACTCGGTCCACGCTCTCTCTTTTGTGCCTCTCGCTCTCGTTTTGTCAGCCCGCATTAGCATCACCAGCCGGTGTGTGGCAATTAAATATATCCCAGGGCATAGGCCCGATTTAGAAATCATTACAAGGCAAAGAAATCGAATCCCTGGAGTTTAGCAGAAATACATGAGGTGGCTGATGTGTGGGTGACTGTGTTGGTGGGTGGCCCCACGTCTTTCTTTCCTCTGAAAGCTTTCATATATTTTCACTCAGCTGGGAGTCTCTGCTCTCGTATAATAAGTCTCCCAGTGTGCCGCCAAGCCACACCTCCCTTCGTTCCGCTGCGTCGCAATCCAACTTGAGACAAGATCAACTTCATGGAAATTCAATGGGCCAGTGGAGGTGACACTACATGGTTTTGTGTGTGTGTGTGTGTGTGTGTGTATTTGTTCTAAGGAGATGAGTGTCATGGTATAGGGGTGAAAGAATGATCAATCCTGTTTTGGAATTCTCCGCACAATGCCCTTGGTAGTGTGTGTTTATGTAAGTGCATGGTGTTGTGAGACAAACAGGTTTTGGTAGAGGTTACCACGTCCTGGCTTTTTACTATACTTTATATTTTTTATCAGTAAAAACTAGTGGCGGTCCGTGAATTTCCATGTGACGCATTCAGCTGTCGGAATCAATCCAACCCTCAAAAACTATTTTACGGCTATAAAATCTCTACTGCAGTTACAGCTGCGACACATAAAAAATGATCAATAATAACCTCATATCTGTGAGAAGGCCTTGGGGTCGCCAAATCGAATTCTGATTGGTTAAAGCAGTGGTCTCCAAACTATTCCACAAAGGGCCGCAGTGGGTACGGGTTTTCATTCCAACCCTGAAAGAGGACACCTTTTCACCAATGTGGTGTCATACAAGTGCAATCAGTGGATTGCAGTCAGGTGCTTCTTGTTTTCTGCTGAAATCTCATTGGTCAAACTGTGTGTGCTGGATCGGTTGGAACAAAAACCTGCACCCACACCGGCCCTTGACGACCGGTTTGGGGACCCCTGGGTTAAAGCAACAGTTTTTTTGCCGCTTGTTTTATGTAGCAGAGCCTGCAGAACTGACTGTGAAGGCCTCAAGGCAGATTTCTGACCCTGGCAACAAATAGCTGAAATGTGATTGGTTAGATGCTTAAATATGAAAACACACATCTGGAAGCAGTGCAACCAGGGGAAAGCAATGTAAGGAAGCTGACAGACAATTTGGAATTATTAATTAAGTATTCATGGACAAAACATAATTAACATCAGTCTGTGATTTCAGATATTTTTTTAGGCCAGCAGAGAAGGCCTTGCAGGCCCTGACATTCCACCACTGGTAAAAACATATGTGACACGTTTTACTTTTTTAAATAATGTATTATCTTAATTGTATCTAACAAAAATGTTATATCCAAACTAAAACAAAAAAATCAAATAAATATAAGAGAAGAACAAAGAGAAAACAAGGAAGGTCATTGGCATGAAGGAAATGTCGTAAACATTTCTAGTTCAATTGCAGGCTGGTGGAAATTGCTTTGGTAAATTTACAGAAAATTTTACGAACCTCTTCTCTTGTTCAGTCCAATTCACTCACTCACAACAGACGTCTATCGACCGGCATCCGTCATCATGTCCTCTACAACAATCACTGTTCCTGAAAGCACTGCAGCACGCCTGTCGCAAGGGGGGATGGAACAAAAATAGTGTGGGGGGGGAAGCAAATACCTTGTTTATCCATGTAGGCTTATCATGAGACTCAATGTAACACATGATGTAACCATAGAGAAACTTTCAATGAAGTAAGCCCGATTTTGTAAGTGTAAAATGTAGGTTACTAACATTTCTTCAGCTCTTGCATCAACCATGCCACTTAAAAATGAACGTGCAAGGAACCAGTTGCACTTTTTGAGGACCAATCTTGACCATGAATAATGGCAACCATTCAAAATGCATAGAGTAAAAACCTGCTACAAATACAATTATGTTTTTAAAATGATTCAACATAGACGGCAACAGAACTGTATTTTAGTGCCCAGTATGGGACTAACTGGACATTTGACCCAATAATACTATTTTTTTTTAAGTAGACTCGACAATGACACACAAGTTTCTCCAGCGATACCTCATTAAAAGTGCTTATCGCGCTTAACTTTTTGTCAGGTTTTCAAACAGGCCCAGATGATCAGATATTTTGCTGTTTCTTCTTCCGCGAATCCTACTTAAGATTACAAGCAAGGGCAGAATTGCTGGAAATGAAGGGCGAGTCTGATGATAATGATGAAGTATCTCGCCGGCCGGCTAACGAGAGCCCAGATCTGCCCCGAGTCTGCCTGCTATGCAAATTCCCCTCACGCAAGCAATGAATCAAAGACGTAGCAAACCAATGTTTCTCTTCACAGCACTTTAGCAAAGCCATCATTCACAAAGGACAAAGCAAAGGCGTCCAGAGTAGACACACGCTTACACACCAGAAAAGCGATTACACTAATGCAATTCTTCCCAGCGTTATGGAAAATCAAAGAACATTCAATGAAACAAAAATGAGAAGAAAATGAAGAACAACAGTTGGCACTTGTTTGGAACGCATCCACCGGGGGCTTGTCAACGTGCGTGTCCGTGTGGTCAGGGCGCAACGGCCTCCAAACACAGACTCGACAATAACGAGACTCCGGGGGAAACAATCCTGTCAAGTTGACCATGACATGGCACGGAAAACAATGACATAAATCAGATTTTGTTTTCACTCACTTTCCTTCTTTGGCCTCATCTGTTTTCAACAGCATGCAATTTTAACACTCAACAAATACCAGCAGTCATTATTCTGTCACCAGTGTGTGGGTTTTAGGAGAGAGGATTTAATTATAGGACCGAATAATTAGTGCAAATATTTATATATAAATTTATATTTACAACAAACTTTGCAGACCAAATTTATATATCATCATATAGATCAAGGGTATCAGACTCAGGTTGGTTCACGGGCCGCTTTAACGTCAACTTGATTTCACGTGGGCCGGACCATTTTAGATATAATATTTCGATATTTTTTTAAATAAATGGATTAAAATAACTGGATTAAAAGCCCTGAATATTCAGTTTTTATAGATGTAAAACTATGTTAATTTGAGCTTTTTATAAAATATATTTTTAGATTTTACAAAATGATTTTTGAACTAAAAACACAGAAAAACTTGATTAAAAAATACAATTATTGATTTAAAAGGGGGAAAATCAGGAAATTTAATATACATCTATACTCTTCATTTTTTCATGATTTACTTTCCCGGGCCACACAAAATGATGCGGCGGTGCCAGATTTGGCCCCTGGGCCGCTACTTTGACACATGTGACCTACGATATCCGGATAAGGGTTGAAATATATTTTGTTTTTATTTTATAAATGTCAACGGCATTTTTTTTCGCTTTTTGTGTCGAGCCTGCCTGTGGCCAAACAGGAAATGGCCACTAGTTGTGTTATATAGATATATAATTTAACCCCCTCAATACATTCCAACAGTATCAGAAGATACCCAAAAAGGAGGTGACTCGGACTTGACTCGCACACAGAAAATATGTGATTGATATCCCTAATAGATAGTCATGAATGATTAGCATGAATGTTTTAATATCACTCAAACCTTTAATGTCAGGCCTCTGATGGATTTATAGGCACTTTCACTCTGCAGTCAATAAAGGCTTTAGGGATTTTTCTGCCGGCTTCAGGATTGCCCCTATATATAAACAGGATACTGTACACGTACTTGTGGGAGTGTGTATTGGTGTGTGTAAGTAAAAGGGAGCATCTAACAGGCCTCGTGGGTCAAACTGTCACTGCAAAGATGGCTAAGCAGTTGCTTGGCCAGCGGGAAATCAATGTAAAGTGATGAGGCTCTTGTGCATGCACCATGTGTCCTTGTCTATTTGTGTGTGTGCAACTGAATCGGAACAACCATGTTACCGAGACAACAGCGCTTACTTCACCGCATTAGCCGGGATGGATAGCAATGGCAATGGAATTGTAAATGGAACGCAATTGTAAATCTACGTTGTCAAGTGTGTTTAGTGCAAATTATCCGTTGATGTGTTGATGATGAAAGGTTGAGCAGGTTGCACTTCAGCTTCATTGTGTGGCTTACCTGTTTAGTCAACTATGGATTTTTTTTTCTTGAAGCCGCAGATGTGTTTTTGAACGTGATTTCCGACAGCCATTTTTCAAATCTGCAAAATGATCGACGCTTGGTCCAAGTCAAATTTATTCAAATCTAGCTAGCTAGCGATCTACTGGTTGATTCCAATCAATGTATTGAGCTCCCCTGACTTAAAGTATTCAACTAAAATATCCGCCAATGGTTTGAGACAGGTTTTGTCGTTTTTGTAAATTTCAATGCCAGTTTAAAGAGGCGTGAAGGCTTTATGTGGCCAGAGGGGGGTTATCTCACCCACAAGTTGCATCCATCCGTCCAGGCTGCTGAATCTAAAGTGTCAGGTTGGATTTCGAGCCCCGTATGAGCCCCCGTGGTGATGTTTGGTGGAATTGATAATGTTTGGGAGCCTGACGTATTTTTCTAGGAAGAGCGGAGGGCTTGAAGCCCAAGCGCACTTCTCAGCTAGTGAACTCTGGTAGTTTAAACAAGCCCCAGTGGTCCTCATTATCTTCTCCCTAGGCACTCTCATGCTCGTGGTTGCACTCATACACACTCATGATCTCCTCCTAGATAAAAAATAGCACTTGCATTCGCACAGCTGTTGTGGAAAAGCTGGAATCTAGTTTGCCATAGTTTACTCGAGCAGCTGACTGGACTGTTATCAACATTTTGGGCTTAAGGGAGCATTACCACGGCGATGGGATGGATGATCCGAAGACGGCCCAAAGGGTTGAAGCTGTGAAAATCCAAAGCCCCATCCCAAGAAGATATAATATGAGAATAGTTTACTGCCGATACTGCTGACGATTGAAGATCTGATTGAAATCAGTAATGAGACATTTTGGATTGCAATGGGTTTATCTTTATTTTTTATGTGTTTCATTATTTCAGAAATTTGCAATCAAATTTGCTTCAACATTGAAGTTGACATCTATAGGTGGAAAATGATTGCTAAATCATGGATGACCCTCAAAACATTCATCTTGGCACTATTTTTTAGGTTTTATTTCCTATAAACCATCGGTTAAGCTTCACGTAAACACCATCCATACCTGCTTTTCTGTTTTAATTTGCGTATCTTCAGTATTGGACTTTTACAAGATATGTCTCCTTCAAAGTAATAGACTAAATATTTTCGGATTGTCCTTTCACTGCTTGTCAAAGCACAGCATTCACCGCTGAATAAAATTCACTGTAAATATATATTTTCTAAGCAGGTAAAAATGATGCTCAAAAGAGAAAAAGCCATTATGACTTTCAGGATGCAATGTAGTAGTCACATGTTCAATGATGCTTCTACTGCAATGGAAGTGCTCTAAGTGTGTCAGGTTCTTGGCCTCGCTGATGGAGGGTGATTTCCATCTGTGAGTCATCTTCCATGATTTTTGAAAAATCCATTTGCACAGACGGGATGAGTGGATGTGTGGCAAAATCTGCGGAAGTGAGGAGTCCATGATGGACAGGGCAATTTGGTTTATCTGATGAAATTCCGTTCTGCAAAATAGGTCGCTCGGAGCATTGAGTCTCATATTTTTGGAGTGAGCATTTTTCTAGACTAAAATAATAATAATTTATTTTCACAACACTACATACTCATCCCAAATGTAAGACCAATTGGAGAATCCCTCATTTGTCTCATTAGTTTCTAATCTTTTTTTCTCTTGAGAGTACCTTAAGAGCAAGAGATTAGATATAATAGAGGCAATATATCATGTAGACTAATTAAACGAATTGGAGAAAAAAAACGGATTAAAGCAACCCCCAAAAAAGAATCATATCTATTTTGTTTTATTTCCTGGCCAAATTTGGCCACAATCCAACCTGCTCTTGTCCGATTAAAACATGTCTATGTTGTATTACAGTCCAAAAGCACTGATCTAAAAGCAAGGTCTTTTCACTGTCACTCCAAAGTGCTTCCATGTGCACTGCCAAAATGACTGAAGCACGAAGTCCTGATAATCAGGGGTGTTATAATTCCCAAATCCCTCACACTGATACATATTACGCAGCATTTTTCTCTGGGGAAGATGCGGCACTCTGATCTTAACTCTAGCCGAGAATGTATTCTCTTAGTACAGAGCTTCCTTCCTGCTGCATGACTGCTCTTCCAATTAGCCTCTTTGGATTTGAGGCTGGCTGCACTTAAGCGAGGTTGCTGTTCAACACCGTCTCTCTTCTCCGACCAAATTATCTGGAACATTTTTTTGGTTGCAGGTCAGGAGAAGCAAAGAGCCGCTGTCGACATAGCTTATCTAAACTGATGTGGGCCTGACAGCATCCTAAGCCTTTTTTAAAGAGCAAAATTGTTCTCACCTTGGGCTATTTCAGTGTTGTTTTTTTGCAGCAGACGGAAAAAATGGAGAGATGGTCCTCCATAAATATACAACTATCATTATTTTACAGTCGATGTACTAGTCCTGTCGTTATAGGTAAGCAGTGCTGTTAAAAAATGTTATTATTAACAAGAAACCCCAAAAAAATCAAGGCACATTGAAATTATTATTGCCACATGTTAAACAATGGTAAAATGTCTTGTCTACTCCTTTTGTGTGATTTAAAATATGTGGGAAAAGCAAAAAAAAAATTTTTTTGTGAGATAAACAGCCATGCAAAAGCAAACCATTTGCATGTTTGCCCAAAAAAAAATCATGAATATATTTTACTGTGCTGACAGCAAAGGCTGCTGCCATTTGTTGAATAATACAAGTTATCATGCATGAATGAATATACACGTTTACAAGAACATGAGTTTTAGCACTTGGCGGACATTTTGCTGCTGCTAGTTGTTTCTTTCAATTGGGATCAAAATAATATCAAAGTGAAAACGCTGTCACTCAACATGGAAAAGCAATACAAAGATATCTTCGACTTAAACGTGCCTTCACTGAGAACAAACGTCTAACGAATACGTTCACCTTTCCGCCAAACGCAGTCCCAACATCTGAGCGGGCTCTGATTTAAAATCCCTCCCCAACCATTCCTCAAAGCCCCCCGTAACTCCTATCTGTTAGATTCCTCATAGCATCTGGATGATTATGTTACTATGGCAACACCATCTTTCCACAGAGGCAAGCCTGAACAGAAATCAATTTTCTTTTGTACTTTAGCGTGTTGTTCTATCTCATTTATTTTCTTCTTCCGTATCCTTGATGTCAGATGAAAGTCCTTATAATCGAGCAATTTTTGACGGTTGCATTCTTGCAGACCCCGCTTACAGAGGAAAAACCGGGGGTACATGAGCTCGGTGGGTGTTCATTTGAAGATTTGCTTTGACTTTTGTTTCCCTTGCATTTCAGATATGGCAACGTTTTTCCAGCTTTAAGTTCAGCAGCCCTTAACAAAACCTATTGAATACATTGAACATGTTTACAGTTCAGGTATTTCTTGTACAAAGAAAAATTGATTAGTAAATTCCATGTGCAGTCCAGACTTTTCTTTTAAATATATATTTTTTTTAATGATTTAAACCACAAAATGAGCCCAATGTGTGAATCAGTATCGATAGTGGTTAAAAGACTTAATAGAATAGAATAAGATATGCTGAGTACAAGTCAGAAGGTCTCATAAGATAGATCCAAACAGGTGGACGATGACAACAACAACAAAAAATGGTGGCTTGAAACAAAAGCAATTTGGTTTCAGCTGGGTTGTGAGAATCTTTATGTTTGTGTGTGAGCCAGATGCAGTCACAGGCAGCCCTTGGCGTTGAGAAAACTCGATTCCCAATCCATTTTGAAAGCACACAAATGACCTTGAGGTCCCCATAGTCGGGGAGACGCCATCATGCGCCAATCTAATTCAACTTCTCTTCTCATATCTGCTTCGGAGCCGGCGAGGTTTGAGCGAAAGTAGCAAGCAAGGGTGCAGTGGTTCTATCTTTCCAGTAGCTTATAAAATGTCCATTACAGTGTGCTTCTATCAGTTTGGACTCTCTCGTATGGACTCTGGAATAAATAGACATCACCACAGAGCTATAAACCTTGAATGGACGCGAAGCTGAGAACATCATCTAAGGTTGTTGGAAAGTCGACATACGCCCATAACGTTACGTCGCACTGTACAGTGGGCCGCAGCAAATAAAATAATCTCACTCCTATTTTTTTTTACCAATGCCACTGTTTACTATGAGGTTCCACTGCAACAGTTGTAGATTTAAATCCCAACTCAAGTACAAAAAAACCATCCACATCTTGAAGTGGCTCTTTCCCAAAGCACCTCAAATGCATCACTGCGACGCAATTCTTTGTTTCTGCACCCGAGGCCTTACCAATCGGACGCCCAAACTCACGAGTTCAAATCCCAGTCAGTGCTGCCCTTATGCTAAGCTCTCCATGTGAATATCACACACACAAAAATTGAATCTAATATGTCAGCCGAGGCTAAAAAGTCCCGAATTGTATTTTCTGCTGCTGGACACAAGCAAATTTAATGCCGGTTGTCAATGTTTTCCTAATTTCTCCCTGAAAAAATACCTAGGAAGGATTTTTTGGCCAGTAATTTATACATACTATGCCGGGCAAAATAATCTTTATGTTGCAGACTGAAAAATGTACTTTCATACCCAGATTTGGTAAAGGCGATAAGAACTACTCCCTTCCCGGCCAGAATCATTTGATTCTGTTTCCAGCGTACTGTATTTGAAATCAAAGACAAACCAAACGTTTGGTTTTTGGGATCAGCAGTTTTCTGCTTCAACACAATTTTTAATTTATCTAGCCAAAACATGGGAACTCTACTCCCTCACGTTTTAACCAGCAACACAAAGTCAACTGTAATGTACAAACATCTATGAATTGTTTCATTGAGTCATCTACATTCGTAATAGCAACAAAAAGGCGCAAAATTGAACATTTCTCATTTTCTTTTAGATCCATATGACGATGACTTGAAAGTGAAGACACAAAGACCCAGATCAGCTGACCAGCCAGGTGTGTTTCAGGCACAAACAGGTGCGTAATGTTAGCAGGAATGTTCTCCACTAAATAGAAAAGAGAAGAAAAAAAAACACACCAATATGGCTTTAAAATAAACTCGATTTCTGCTAAAAATCTATGCAGAATTGATATTCACTATCTGACCCTCAGTGAGCGGCTTTTGACCTGTTGGCATTTGTGTCTCCGCCTCAGTTGAACAGAAACACTGAATTATTCAACCATACATGGCATAATCTATTAAATATGAGGAAAAAATGTCGCATATATATATATGAAGTGATCCATACTTTTACGCACGTGAAATTTGTCTTTTATCATAGCGACGGTTTGACCCGCTACATTTGAACAGGTCGACCTTTGCTTACGAACATATGGCCATCATATGCACACACACATTTAGAGTTGACATACACACGAACGTGCCCAAATCCAGCGCCCCCCCGCGTGCGCCGGCCCTTCTGTCAGGGAAACCCCCCCGAATCTCTTTCTGTCTAGTTCTCTTGTGCGTTCCTATTTGCCGCTCCCATTCTTCGATTCCTCTAGGCATCGGAGATGAGCTTAAACCCTGACTCACGGCATGTTAATGAAGATGTAATGCGATTAACGGACATGAAATTAATTTGATTTCCTGCGCTGCCATGTGACGACGCCTCTATCAAAGAACATGGTGCTTAGAAAACAATTCTGCGAAAACCCGAGTGACTTTATACTTCCTCGACTGCAACAAAATGATTTTTGAAGACTCATATGTGGAAAAGCCTCTTTAAAAAAACAAAAAACAAATTAAATGAAAAACTCCACAGCCAGGACTGGTCACCTGTCAATCATTAACCACATAACAAAATATAGTAACCTTTTTTTATGTACTTTCCATAGCATTCCTGAGCTAATATTGGCATTAGTTTGGCCTTCGGACTGATCGTTGGAATTAAAACGTCCCTAAAATTATGTTTATGATAATTTTGATGAGAGCTAGCTTCTGTCTTGAAATTTTCAGGCGACCCTGCCGCTGAGGAGTGGTCCCAGTGGAGTATGTGTTCTCTCACATGTGGGCACGGCTGGCAAGTGCGGACTCGCTCGTGTGTTTCGTCCCCTTACGGTACACTTTGCAGCGGTGCCCTGCGAGAGACCAGAATGTGCAACAATACGGTTTCCTGTCCTGGTGAACCAGGCATAATAAGTTCAGGTATGCCCATGGTTAACATTTTCTCCATGAACAAAAAAAATGTTTTCCACACTGTGTATTTCAATAGTACAAAGCGAATAGTTCTTAGGTTTAACTCCGCCCGCCTTTACTCGAAAATGTCAGCATACAAATGCTTACGCAACACTGGAGGCTCCATTACGATAATCATGCTATTCAAAGGACTTGTGTTACTCTCATTACACTTTTGAAGATATCTGATTGCCATACCATTGAAGGTCCTTGTTGGAGATTAAATTGGCATGTTCGTATTTCATTTTAGAGTGCTCTGATTGTAAATCCTATTCAGTATGTCCAATCTACTGCAATTTCCCCCTTGCAGTGCTTTGCTTTCAGTGTTTTTTTTCCCCCCAATGATCACCAGTTCAGTAGTCATTCTTAAACTGCTTCCGATCTTTTACCAATGCTTTGATTTCCTCCGGTCAATGAGTGGACGGAAACTGTACAAAAGTACCTAACTCAGGAAAGGGCAGTTACGGAATCAGGCCATCATATTTTAATGTACTTTTTAATGTCAGCTCTTCTGAACACGACTTAAATGTCATTGTCGCAGTTGTTAACAGTCCATTGCTAAGCGTGTGGGCCCAGATGACGAGCCGAGGGCCAGTATTGGCCGTTTTTTCTGTTTATGTAAAATGTAGGCAACTATCCCCGAGATTTCAACTCAAGTGGAATGATAATACATTAGCAAATCTATACTGTCCACGTGCTGGCGGTACATTTGATCGATTTAGTCTATCAAGCTTTTCGATTTAAGTGTCTGCCTATGAATTACCCTGCACCCAATCTACATCCACTCTATCTCATTACATAGTGCACTTGCCCCACCATTTATTGGATTTTATGCTGCCGTAAACCATTCATATCAAATCAATAGATATTCTTCCATCTAGTAGCGTATTAACTCAAAGTAAGGGACTAAGAATCTGGTTTGATCGCTAATTTAGTCCAATTTTTATATCAAACAGTTCAACCTAATTGTGTTTTTTATTGCTCAATGGCCTAGTCTGTACATTAATCATAAAATATCTGCTCTTTTCTACTTCATTTTGCCACTTCAAACTAAATAGTTATGTTTTTTCCTCTAATTGTTGATGTGCAATCTTTAATCACCACATTTTTTTTTTTCTGAATGCAAAATACTATTAGTACTGGTAGTATAAATATTTGGCTTTATGTCAGTTTGCTTTTAGTGTCCAAATGACTTCTGATACATGATCATAATAATGATTTATATACTGAGTGCTTTCTTTTGGACCATGTTCAGATCCAAGCACGCAAGTAAATCATATCCAAAAATTCATAAAAAGGAAGAAAACATTTTCCTTCCCTGTCAGCGCTCACGCTAATCTTGTTTTTAAATTCAAATCCGTCAATGTGATTTGTGTGATCCTAAACGCCTCGGTTTTCTGTTCCGTGTCGGTATTAATATTCTCAACTGCTCCTTTGATGGGATATTGGCTGCTGTGTTGTGCCATTTTTTTTTCAAGATTTGCTGTATTCTGAAATGAGCTTTTTTTTCGGGGTGGAGGGACACCACAATGATAGCTTGAATAGTACTGCAGGGTAGCCAGCTTAATGGGGCGTGTTTTGGTGGTAGCAAGGAGACAATATATTTAATGGGATTTGTGCAATTGACTTTTAAAAATAGCCCTGTCATTTTTTTTTTAAATCCTTCAATCAGAAACATAATGTTGGCATATCTGGCTATCAATCAAAAAAAAAAATCAAAAGCCTTTATTGTGAAGTGGCACCACCAATTTCGTTATACGCAGCTGTGTATCATCATACACAGCTGCGTATAATGAAATTGGTGGTGCTACTCCACAAAGTGTGTTTTCCCAGTAAAAAAAACATAATTAAGGAATATAAAACTATGAAGAGTCACATCTTGGCAAGGTAAATTCTAAAATATTGCACATTCTAAGCTATGTTAAGATTATGACATTGTGTTTGTGACAATAAAATACCAGTTCTGGAATTGACACTATGAAAATGTAATGCAGCAGTAAATTAATTGAAATAAATAGGTAAAAAAACATTTTTAAATTGTGTTCCAGGATTGTTTACCTTGAGTTCTTACTAATTACAAAAGCAATTTTTACACAGGAAACTGTTTGTGTTTTCATCTAAAGCCCAATTACAATTGCAATCAGACTTTTTAATTCAGTCCTAGTGAGATTCAAATATTTTCCATATTCCAAACATTTGCTTTAACTTAAGAAAAACAATTGCAATGTAGAGCACCAAACACTCCAAACCACCATAATTTAGAGTTAAGTGTTGCCCCCCAGAGCTGAGCAAAGTGTACCTATGATACTTCATCCTCATGCTTATGTTTTGAATAATAATAATTTGGGTGAGTCGTAATTGTTGGCGGATATGTCTGTTAAACATATACATGTATTTATCTGCATACAACATCATGGAAAACTAGCATCAATAGAAAGGCATTGAAGCATAAAAGAACTTTTTTTTTACACCTTCTACAGGCAAGACTCCCTATTTAAGGTGATACCGAATCAATTTAGCTAATGGTCTTGTCCTTGTTAAAGCCAACTAGGCAGTAAGTGGTCGAGCAAATGTTTTTTTTTCTTTTCTTTCTTTCCGTTTCTTTTCTCTTTTATTAGCAGTGTAACACTGCCATTCCCTAAAGCATGTGCGATGAAGTTTTATTCCCGCTTCTGTTGTCTTTCGTTATTGCTGATTTGCCATAGATTCACTGACATTTAAAACAGACTGGAATAATGTTATATTACATAGTATCTCGGGGTCAGTGCGTAGTCAAATGCTGCGGCGTCAAATCTCTGGGAATCATTCGAGTGAAAATGAACACGAGGATGCAAAGATTTAACTTTCTGCCGCATGCTTATGGTGGGAAAAAAGCATATTAATAATGCAGCATTCTGCGCTTTGACCCTCTTTTAAAATGCTGGAAATGATGATTATCTTAAGGGTTAATATGATGCATGTGTCTTATTATCGCCGAGTTGCCTCACATGTAAGCAATGACAAATTACAAGCTGGGGTCTTAATAATGTATATGCAATTACATGGGCATGTTTAATATTTGATCCCGTTTTGGAAGTTGTGTAGCGTTCCTGCGTTATAGTAAACATGCAACGGGATGCTAGTTTAAGAGTTTGGAAAGAATTAAATTGGTGATTTCATTTTATTTTTACTAGAGTGTCAAAATCGAATGATCAGTAGGGTCTCCAATGACATATAATTAATAATTAATTATAGTTGCCAATCATTAGTAGTTTTTTGTTCAATAAGTTAAAATATTTTTGAATACATTTGATAGAAAAGTAGAGAGTTAAAAGATTAGTTTGAATGGCTGCCTCCGGCCTTTATGTCACCAAAGAGTGTCCTTGCACAACCACCTATCTCATAAACTTTATTTTTTTAATTTTTGAAGTAGTTACCAGCACTCTGTTTCATCCTTATACTTGGTTATTCCATTGGCGGATACGGCGCTATCGCAAACACGCTTCAAAAGAGTAAAAAGGATAACGAGGCCTCAATATTGGATTGAACACTATCTATTTACTAGCATCTCCTATCTGCATACTTTTTAATAGAAACATCTCTCTGTGCCTCTGACTCCTGTTCCTTTGAGCCATCCTTCACAGAGTAGGCTTAATTATTTACTGCTATGATTTATTTAGCTTTGCTCAGCAAGACTGACTATCTCCATCCTCAGTTTTCCTCTCCCACGTTTGCCCAAATGTAGTTTGTTTCTATCAAATAGGGGACATTCATCTCTTTGTTGATGTGAGCATTTTCAACAAGCGATGCTTTATTGCCGCCATCTAATCCCGGTCGCTTTGCAAAGTCTGCTGAATTATTGCCAGCGTTCATTTGCGCGCGCTCTAACTTTGGACATTGTGCGGCGGCGGTGCCGTTTGGTGGAATTGGATGGAGTCGACGGCGCTCAAAGTTAAACTCGACGGGCGATAAAGCAACAGTGCGGATATCTTGAGGTCACATTCATTATTGAGTAGGCTTTTGTGCAGCTTTACAGCTCATTTCTTTCACTTGCATTCATTTCAACAGGGCCATAATTGGCTAAAAATAATAAAGTAGAAGGACAGCTCAATGAGAAGAGAACGATTTCTTCCCGTGATTGGTCAATGGGATGTTTGCTCTTATTAGAGTCTTTGTTCGCATGGTTTGGTAAGTAATGGATGGGATGAAATCACAACTCAACCTGCATTACCGCATGGCCGTGTCCATCCCTGGCTCCCGTTTGTTTGCCAGTTGTAGGAATTTCATTTTCATTGAATTAATCTCTAACACTGTTAATGCCTGAGATGCCGCCACCTCTGTTTTCGCCCTCATTTCTCATTCCCATGTTGTGTGTTTGTGCGTTCGTGCGTGTGTGGGAATTTGCAGTGCATGGACTGTGGCACGCGTGGTCCTCTTGGAGTCTATGCTCTGTGACTTGTGGGCGGGGCTCCAGGACTCGAACCAGGAAGTGTGTGAACGAAGGCGGGGCCGTGCCTTGCGGGTGGCCCGAGACGCAGACCAAACTCTGCAACATAGCAGTGTGTCCTGGTTAGTACCATGTCCATTTGCATACTATCACCGCCAGTCAAAGTCTCTCTCTTATAAAAACACTTTTTGAGTGCTTACTAAGCTACCAAACAATGCTACAATCAAATTCATCCATTACAGCTGCTTGTCTTGGTCATTTTAAAACAAATTCATGTATAATATATTTCAAATCAACTATAACTTGAACAATATAAGACGTGGAGACTCCTTAATTTTTTTTTCTATAACTAAAAAGACCTCTACTCCATTTACATACCATCACCGCCAGTTAAAGTCTCTCTGTCCTCAAGTTTTAATACGTTTACCTCTTATATAAACACTTTTTGAGTGTTTACTAAGCTACCAAACAATGCTACAATCAAATTCATCCATTACAGCTGCTTGTCTTGGTCATTTTATAACAAATTCATGTATAATAGATTTCAAATCAACTATAACTTGAACAATAGAAGACGTGGAGAGTCCTTTATTTTTTTTTTATAACTAAAAAGACCTCTACTCCATTTACATACTATCACCGCCAGTCTGTCTCTCTCTCCTCAAGTTTTAATACGTTTACCTCTTATATAAACACTTTTTGAGTGTTTACTAAGCTATCAATCAATGCACAATCAAATTCATCCATTATAGCTGCTTGTCTTGGTCATTTTATAACAAATTCATGTATAATAGATTTCAAATCAACTATACCATGGAAACTTCTTATTTTTTTTCTATATCTAAAAATACTTCTACTCCAAAAATACAACACAATAAAACAGAGAGTAAAAATAAATCCCCGTTAAGTCTGTAAATACAATGTATTGACTGATTGCGGCCCCCCTTGGTGAAAATTATCCTGGCCGATCATTCCTGCTTGCACGTTTGCTGCATCAGAGTTTTAATTTCCATTGTCATTCATCTTCGTTCCAAAAACAAGTACACAAACTCCCGCCGTCTTACGGGAAGAAGCTTGCGGAGAGTCTAGTTTTCAATTCTTTAGGTTGTGTTCATGCTTGGCTCGGTTTCGATTGCGGAGGAGGAGGAGGAAGAGGAGGACGGCGTCTGCCGTAAAGCTCTTCTGCTATTGTCTCCAAGATTGCCTATTAGGCTTGCACCTTGTCAAGAGCCTCAATAAGTTGCCGGCACAAGCCCATTTAATTCTTGTCTGCAGGGTGCCTTGGGACCGCCGATCTGATTGAGACTGGCCATTTGAAACATCTTTATTAAGCCGCCTTCACTTCAAAATGGCTCCACTCTTTTAGATGATGAGTCGAGAGATGCCGAACCGTCGCTGTGATGGAACTACTTTGTACTTGATAAAACGTTATTCTCTCCAGCGATGCGGTATTTAAATAACAAAAAAAGTTGCTTTTACACTTTAAATGTTTCATGTTTGCCCTTTAAAGTACATTTATATTAAAAGGGCTGACATTCGAAGGAAATAACATGTTTAACACTTTTTTGAAAATGTCCATATTGTAATAATCGTCTTAATGGCTCTAGACACTTTTCATGTAAAAGTACATTTTTTAAAGCTGCAATTTTCATAAGTGCTGTCGGCCATTGCTACTTAATTTAAGTGGACTTACGCAGACACGTCAGGTAAAGCTTTTAATTGACAAATAGATGGAGATACTTGGACATTTGAAGTCGGAATTATGCGCTCTGAAATGCTACAGTACACGTGTCGTCGGATATATGTTTGGATTTTTGGTGGGTTTAATGGATGTATGGCTAAGAAGTTTATACTTCATTACGTGAAGATCGTTTTTGCAAAGTAGGGAGACGGAGCACTTTTTGAAATGATGAGCATCAGCTTGTTGGTTCTCATTCAAATATGCTTTAACTGATCACCTTAAATCAATACATTCTCCAAGAGTTTGACATTAATAAATAGCTTTTCTGCTTGATACCAATGTACAGTTCCACTTAGCCGAATTGGCCTTTCCCACTTTAACCTATGTTAGCTGCATTAATGGATTGTTTTTAAAGGTATTTGTGCCAGATAACTCAATGCAGATGTGTACTATTTAACTGATAACTGATTACTTTACAGCTCAGGTTTAAAAAAAAAGAATGATGGGGGAAATAATACAATTATAATGATTCTTCACTTTGCAACATTTGAAGCTTTCAAGTCTCTGACAGACCATTTGCCTTGATCACGATCATTTTCAGGGTTCGCCTTCTTGATGACACCAGCAATGCTTTATTTTATTTTATTTCACAAAACAGTTAGAAGCCCTGATGCCTGTCACAGGGCTTTGATTAAGCGCTTTGGTTTTGGAGGATCACTTGACAGCAGAAATGTATATCTATTTTTAACGTATACCCATTTCTGCACAAGCTCCTGTCGAGGAATAAAATGAAGGTCATCCACACCCGACACTCTTTGTGAACTCTTTAAGTCGCCACATAAAAGGAGTTTTTGGCAGCTTTTCAAAAACAGGTTCAGATTTTTTGACATGTTTTCAATGCTATTTGGGGAATAGAAATAGCGCTTGCACTCCATATGCTCTTTTAATATCTTTCTTGGCTGGCGTCATCTCATGTTTGCTCTCTTGTTTTCTTATTTTTCATCTCTTTCCACTCCAAACGGATCCCGAACTCGCAACCGACGTGACGCCGATGGAAATTCCACGTGGCCAGTGGAGGGCAAGTGGTTAGAGTGGGGTCCGTGGTCAAGATGCAGCGTTTCCTGTAACACGGGCGCCCAGCAGAGGCAGAGGCGTTGCAGCGCATCCGTGCACGGGTGGGCCGAGTGTAAGGGGCCCCATCAAGAGAGCAGAGAATGCTCCAACCCTTCATGCACTGGTAAGCATTTTTTTTAAATCAAAAAACAAACATAGGCCAAAAAAAGGCCCTATTATAATATTCACATTTTTATCGGATAGGAATGGAGAGGTATAATATTGCATTTTGTAATTTTTTTCACTACTGAAGCAAAATTAGAAGAGAAAATGTCCAGCAATAAAGTAGCAAAAATCACAACTAAGCTAGCTCCATTTTTCACAAAGCATATTTCTTTATAACTTTATTAATGTCAAGAAGTTGAAATAGATTTGATGTCTATAACTGTAAAAATGCAATAGTTTGGTCCTTGGTTTAAAAAACAAAGACACAAATGTGTTTTAGGGCTCCTTTTTTTACCTAGGTCTACAATGTCTTCTGTGTCTTATGTCAGTCTTGCTACTGCAACCAAGAAATTTCCCGAATACGGGATGAAATCAAGTTCTAACCTAACCTAACCTAAAATGGGCTAATTGTGTAAAAGCTTGAATTTAGATTGGAAATCTTGAGATTGCATTCCTAAAATGTTTTCCCTCCGTTCGCCTTCCTTTTTAATTTGAATCTAGGTGGCGGTAATTGGGGCAACTGGAACCACTGGAGCCTCTGCAGCAAGACTTGCGACTCCGGATGGCAGCGACGCGCCAGGACGTGCGAGGGCACGGCGGAACAAGGCTACCCATGCGACGGATCGGCCGAGGAGGTTCGCTCCTGTAATGAAAAGAAGTGCCCTGGTGAGTCGTTAGCTCCTTTGACTGCAGTCAAAATGTATTTTTTTCATCTACAAAGTTTCTGTTTGTGAAGCAAGGTGACTACGCTAGTGATATGCAGCATAGCAATTTCAGAGCAGCAATCATATCATCATATTTAGTGACATAGAAATCTTTCTCGTCGTGATGTGTGTTTTTACTCCAGCACAAAGCCCGCATTTTTCTTTCCGTTTTGTCAGCTCGGTCGGTCGGTCGGAGGCGACACTGGCAGCAATTTCCGATTTGTTAGCCTGGCGGGAAACGTGGGGAACTAACTTTACAAACACAAGCTGTGTGTGCTCGCTATGGTTTGACTCTGTTGTACTCCTTTGTTCAAAAATATGGATCCACAAATTATTTCAAAAGACCACTCCAGCTGGGTTTCTATCAGGCAGGGGTTGGGAACCTTTTTGACGGAGAGCCACAAACAATTCATATTTTCCAATGTTATTCCTTGTGAGCCATACTACAAATTTAAAAGTCAAAATACATACATGTAAACGAGTGCCTTTTCATTTTTTTTGTAATTTCACCACTTTTAAAGTGGAAAAAAATGAATATTTTTTTAAAAGATTCTTATACTGTTGCTAATCAATGAGAGCATGCATTCCAGAAGAGTCTACTACTACAAAAAAAATGAAGATTAAAGCAGTTCTAGATGTAATATCTCAGTTCGGTCACCAGCGATTTCCATATCTTAGCTCACAGGTTAGCAAAGATCCAGATGCACCCATCAAAAGAGCCACATGTGGCTCCCGAGCCATAGGTTCCCTACCCCTGCTATAGGGAGTGTCTTTTCACCTCCCGTCTTGTCCTCCTTTCTGCTTTGCTTCATCTAATGAGATTATGTACTAGGGCGATGATACTGACAGGGGGCGCCAAACTAGGTGCACGTGGATAGAATTGGGAGGGATTGCAATAAAAGATTGACGTGGAATTGGCATTTAATTGCGTTTGGGGAGAAATGGGCTTTGTGTGTGTGTCTCAAACTTATGAGGTCGTTGGTTTGAATCTGAATGATGTGTTTGTGCTCGATTGGGTTATTTATGTGGATCTTGGCGTCCTTTGAAAATGACTCTTGCATCTTAATTTAATATAATTTAAAGTATATTTTCTAATTGGCATTTTGTAAAGAGAGTAAATAGGAGATGGGGAAAAAATAGCTACCCCCTTGCTATTGCAATGGTGAAAATGATGCTTTATTTTCTTTTTACAAGCACTTGACTTTCATTTTTTTTTAATGTGTTTATCTCACTTTAATTTACAGCGCCGCATGAGATTTGTAAAGATGAGAATATCCTGACAATGTTGTGGAAGAGAGCCTCCGCTGGAGAAACGGTTTACAACAAATGTCCAACAAATGCTACAGGTTAGTCATTCATAATTGTTTACAGTTTGTTAGTAATATATATATTACCCTTGAATGGATATAGGAAATGTAAATATTTCAACCAAAGTTAGTCAATGAAGCTTGAATAAATATTATATTCATGTATTCTATCATGCAAAATGCATTTGCATTTTATTTAAATATTGTTTTTACTCAACATGTCAAGGGAAATAAATAAAATGGCAACCATTTTTGCTTTTTTTTAGGATCTGCTAGTCGCCGATGTATGCTGGATAATAATGGCGTTGCTTTCTGGGGTCCTCCGAGCTTCGCCAGATGCATCTCAGTTGAATATAGATATTTACACATATCTGTAAGTTCTGTAGTATTTTCTTATCATCATCATCACCGTCGTCGTCATCCGGCCGTGAAACTTTACTACAGTTTCCCTCTAATTTGCAACGTCGCAAACATGACATTAAGGGACATCTGCTCCAAAATATACCACCACGTGTCGGCCCTCAAAGTAAACTCGTAAAAGTGTCTTTTTTCCTCAGCTTTCCGGTATCTATAATTAACATTTTCCAGAGCTGTGCGCTCACACTTATCAATTAATGAACATAGCTAATGAATGTGTTCATCAGCCAGACGCCTTCGCAGCTCCGTGAACTTCCACCTTTTGCTTCTCTTCCATGATAGCGGAGAAGATTATAGGGAGGCACGTTTGGGGTTGTTGGGGGGTTACAGATTGTCAAGTGGAGGACTTGATTGCACTGTTACCTTCTGTTCCAACCTTTCATTAATACCACCAGTCAATAATTAATTTTCGCTGATTGATGTTATCTTCTCTTTCCCTCTCTCTGCATTCCGCTCGCTCTCGCACACAGTTTCACGCTTTGCTTAATCCTCGCCGCCGTGAGGAGAGAACCATTTTGTCGAAAGCATTTTGCCGTCTTTTTGCTCATTCGAGAGAAACGGCGGCGCGAATATCCGAATCCCGTCGTGGCCGCGGTGGTGAAATGTGTTCTAATGAGCGGTTGTTTGCGTTTGACTGGCTGTCTCTCTCACCCGAAGTTACGAGAGCATCTGGCGAAGGGTCAGAGGACCCTGGCTGGGGATGGCATGTCTCAGATCGTAAGAAGTCTCCTGGAGCTCTTGCAGAGGAGGAGCTACTATAGTGGCGACCTTCTCTTTTCCACGGAGATCTTGCGAAATGTGACGGACACCTTCAAACGAGCAACCTACATCCCAGCTCCTGACGACGTGCAGGTGGGCAGAACAAACAAATGATCCCTTATTTTTTATGTATCTTTAAATTCTAAAGCCTAATGTTTTACTTCGAGGTAGCTGTGTTTTTCTATGTGCTTGTAAAATGGTTATTTTGTGTGTGTTTCCGGGAAAAAAATGGACTTTCCGTATGTCAGGGAGCGACTTTAAAAAATAAAATAAAATAACTAATGTTTTTGCATACTGCAATTTGTACTCACAACTTTTTTCTTTTATTTTCAGAAATTCTTTCAGATAATTAGTCACATGTTGGACATGGAAAACCTGGACAAGTGGGAAGACATACATCAGGTAAAGTCTTCAGATTGGTGCGCATGCATTTTTTTTGTCATATTCATGGTTGCCTGGCGGTCTCTAACCTCGCGTTAACGTTTTATCATCCGTCGTAAAAACACACCTGTTCGTGCAGAAAAGGTTCCTGAGGTATGAGGTGTAATGCATTTGTTTTGGGGGTTTGACTCAGCTTTATCCAAATATATTTGAGATGTCTTCATAAGCCATCTGGACATCATGAATAAATTACCTTACACACTTGGCGTTTTCGCTTCTATGGATACTCCGGGTGTGACAAAATATTGAAATTGTGATATATAATGATACTTCGTATCCCAAAAGGTTATTAAAAGAAAAAAAAAGTACAGGTTTCAGGCTATAATTTTGACTCCCATTCAAAATGAATTGGACCATCAGCGCTGTCCGTGGTACTGAAATTCGAGACTTCAAAGCCTGTCTTTCCGGCTTTAGGGGATTTACAGCTCACTTCCTGTTGATTTTGAGTCACAGTTTTTTAAATTGGGGTCACTTCCTCTTCAGTAGCCTGAAATCAATAAGGAGGGGCTTGTTCATGCCCCCAAATCAACAGGAAGTGACCCAGAAATGCTTCAAAAGTGAGCAAGGAAATGACCTGAAATGCCCCAAAATGAACTCCTAGGCGCACGATCTGTTTAAAGTGGGATGACAGTAAATTATCTGATCATTATTCACTGCCACCCTCCCATTTCAGATGGATTGGACATCTATTAGTGATGAACTCATTTCAACTCACAGCAGAAGGTCAAAAAGAGCTTGCTTTTAAATTGAATATGCTTGCAATGATTTCCTGATTAAGGCATTGTTGTATGGCTTTCCTGTGAGAGAATCATTATCGCGAGTTACCCAGAGGCTTCCACCTTGAAACTCCCATGACATCTAACCCTGATTTTAACTCCTCTCCTTCATTTGCAGGTCGCCCCGGGTGCCGCATTGTTGATGAGGATTTTAGAAGATTTTATCCATCTAATTGGTGAATCCCAGAAGCCTTTCCAGAGTTTCCTCATAGTGACCAACAACCTGAGTAAGTAGAAATGAACTCATCCCTTGACACGAGAAAGCTATCTTGCTTATTCTTACGCCTCGAAAGATTTTGCTTTATCGTCACTGTAACCTTAACACATCTAGCCATGTTTGTGTGTGTAATTTTTTTGTCGCTGTGGTTAGTTTTAAGTATTACGGTCATTTATTTGCGCAGTGATAACCATCCAGCGAGAGCCCGTGTCAGCAGTTTCCAGTGATATAAACTTCCCGATGAAAGGCCGGAGGGGAATGAAGGACTGGGCAAGAACAGCAGAGGATAAGCTATACATCCCTAAGGAAGTTTTTACCGTGCCAAACGAAGGTAAAGACACACACACACACAAAAAAATCCAAAAACGAGTGCCACATTTTAACTCTGTAAACATTTCGGGGCGGGAAAAATTGCCTCTTTAATTGGGATATAATGAGATTATAACAGCCGCAACAAAAGGATTTAGCACGTCCCCGTAATATTGCTTTTTCACGTCCCCGTTAATCAAAATGTGTCTCTGCGAAACCTTTGAAGCATCACAAGTCTCAACAGCAAGGCTTAAGGAAATCTTGGGTCCACCATTTGGATAAGATTCAGCTGTTATCTGCACTCTCCCAACACATTTTGGGGAGCTGTTATCACACTGCCCAATGTTCCCTCCTGTCAAGGTTACGTTGGCCAAGAAATGTTTCCCCAGAGCGAGTAATCGCACTCGCAAATGCGTCTCACCAAAAAGAGACAACTTTTAAAATGGTGTCAAAGGGCTGAAGCAACTTTACGTAGCGTGGTGGCTTCAGGATATTCTTCTCAAGAGGTTTCATGAATTTGTATTTGTTTACAACGAACAAAACATTCTTTTATTTATATTAATGAAACGTGAATGTGTTTCAAGTCAAAGAAAAGCAAGGCCTGGACGTCTTTTTTTTTCTTATGTTTTTTAAATTCAAAGTTCATAGTTGTGTGTGGAGCGGAACACACTGTAAAAAGTCTTACGTAGTATCCTGTATTTAATGGATTTATTTTAACTAATATTTAGAGATGCAATAGAAAATGTTTGGATAAAAGGATGAAGTGAGTCAAGAAGAACAAGAGCAAACTACTTGTCAAGCTGCCAGAATACCATTTATTCTTTAAAGAGAAGCATTTTGTGCTTTTCATAGCGCATTCTTAAGGAGACATGGTGATTGCTTGATACAATACGTCCTCACTATGGCAACATCCAACTTTATACCCTCCAGGGCAAGCATCGTTTACAAAAAAAAACAAGAGCTGCTTTCTTTGTCATCTAAAAAATTGGTCCAGCCTTCATGTTTTTTCCCTAAACATCCACAGGCCTTTACATTATCCTTTATTTTTGTACTTTTTATAGTGTTTAATTTTATTTATGACCACAACAATAGGCAAATATACTAATACTTTGATTTTACTCATGATATGTAGTTAGTCACTGTGTTGTTAGGGATAACATATAGTTAGATTGCAGTTCTAAACCAGAATAAATTTAAATAGATAATCCTATGCGGTGTGATCTTGTGAAAACAGTGTCTTAAAAACCTATAGTTTAGTAAATGCGTTTTCAATTCATCTTTTTGATCTCCTTGAGATTTTTCACAGGAACCGTTGTTCTCGGTACCAAAGAAAAGAGCAATGCTACAACTCAATCTCACTCTCTATTGTTGTTTCCCAGAAGAGCAAAAAGAAAGCCAAGTGAACTTTTTCCTCTTCCAGTTTGCTTCTTTCGCTTACCTTCTCCCTCCCACCGGAGACAAAATGACATTTATAGAAGAACACAGGTTGTCCTTGGTAGGGCATATTTTTCCGTGATATAACACTGGAGGGATGGCGGTAAAGCAAGATGGCTTTGATGGATGAAAAAGCTTCCAATTGAAAATAACAGCGGTGCACTTTGAGAGGGCCAGTTTGGCGGAGGAATTTAGCAATAGCGAGGGCAACCTTGGCTTTCGGCGAGTTCCGTCGAGGTGCTTGTTCAAATTGCAATACGCCGTTTTTGACTTTGTGTTTTTGTTCATTGATTTCTTTGTCTTCTTATCGCTAACGCACATCCTGTTCAGGGGTTATGGATAAAGCGGGAATCTGTCCCAGATGACTTTGGACACCCTGGACTATTCTCTAGTCAATAGCTGTGTACACAAACAGTCATTTATACGCAATCACCGCATTTAAAAGAATGGAAGCTGTTTGACTGTGAGGCTAATAATTAAAATAATCATAATCATTTGCTCCACTGTGCAAATGGACAATATTTTTTTTAATTCAGCCTGAGTCGATTTCATGGATGCGTAGGTATGTTATGCACACCTGCTGAAGATATTTTGAATAATCTGGATTTGGCATGCAGCTTTGTCTAAACAAATGGAGCAATATTTCTATTTTAAAAAAGTAGATTGGCATTGTGGAGTTCAGTGGCGGTCCCTGCATTTTCTCGTAGCGCCTTCAACGGGTAAAATCCACTTCCTAGCAGCATTTAATGATTAAATACAAATACTGGAGCTTTTCAGACATTACAACCGGGCCAGGGGGTGATTTTCCCGGGAAAAGACAGCAATGAACGTCAATGGTGTACCGGCAAACATTGCCCGAAAATGGGGTAAAATCCAGCCGAAAAAAGCATTTATTGATTAAATACAAATATTGGAGCTTTTTAGACATCAGAACCGGGCCCGAGTATCATTTCCCCGGGAAAAAGACAGCGATGAACGTCGATACGTCCATATACGCGAAACGGCAAAATTTGCACTAAAATGGGGTAAAATCCACTTCCTAGCAGCATTTAGTGATTAAATACAAACACTGGAGCCTAAATACAAACACTGGAGCTTTTCAGATATCAGAACTTGGCCCACAATTGAAATATTATTTAGGAATACTATAGCCATATATTACTCACCAATAATCCTTTTTAACTGTACACAATATCCATCCTCCTTTCTTTCTTCCTTCTTTTCTATCGCCATCGAAGCTAATGCTGAAAGTCGAGCCTGTCCTGTCGTATTTCTGGTATAATCCGTTTAGAAAACGGCTTTAAATCAACACAACAATGTATTTGCTTGTGCAGCCCGCTCCAAATACAGTTTGGTAGCTCTGGCTAATGACTAGCCTCATAGTTGGTGAAAGAGATGACGTATCCCTACGCCTGCGACAAGGCAATGACGTATCCATACACCTGCGACAATGCATTGTGGTGTTGCCAACTCAAAATCTGATTGGTTAAAGCAACAGTCTTATCGACGCTTATTTAAAGTGGCAGAGCCCGCAGAACTGGTTGTGAAGGCCTTGAGGCAGATTTCTGACCCTGGCAACAAATAATGGCTGAAATGTGATTGGTTAAATGCTTCAATATGAAAATACACATCTGGAAGCAGTGCAACCAGGAGGAAAAGCAATGAAAGGAAGCTAACAGACAATTTGGAATTATTTAATAAGTATTGATGGACAAAATATAATATATGATTCAGATATTTCTTAGGCCAGCAGAGAAGGCCTTGAAGGCCCTGACGGCCTGCCACTGGTGGAGTTCCATATATTTGGCTTAAAGGTGGCGAAATATTGTGTGTTTCAGAGGCGGAAAAAGATTCAGAGTCAACCATGTATTATGTCATCGGAGCCATCTTGTATCGGACGTTGGCCAATATTTTACCAGCACCAACGTGAGTAACAAAAATATCTAACAATGTGCCATTCTGCACAGTATATTTTTTATTTATTCCCGTACAGATTTGATTGTCGGTTTGTTTTCTCCCTTTGAAAATGTAATATCTATTCCCTCTTTGCTTTTGCTTCCCTAATTTCAAGCACACAATCCTCATTTGCCGTGCCTAGTATATTCTCTCTCTTGCTGATATATAGACAAGAAATATGTTAGATCTACAACAATCAATTTTCCCTGACGCTTGTGTTTTTATAAGTGTATAAAAAATGCAGTCAATTTTTGAACGGATGATTATGCAGAACTTTCATCTGGAGAAAACATCTTTCAGCTACTTGTCACAAAGAAATATTGGGCTTGGGCCTGTTTATGGATTTTTATTTTCTTCAATCTAGCAGCAGGGAGAAACTATGTATTTGTTTTAAAATGTCAACAACATGCTTCTCCATTCTTTCATATATTTTTACTTGTAATTGATGAATCTGATCCTTTTTTAGGCAACCAGTTGTGATCAACTCCAAGATTCTTACAGTGACAATTCGACCCGAATTGGAACCGCGGGACCCTGTAGTTGTTGTCGAGCTCGCTTCCCTTTTCAATGTAAGTCAATTCCAACTCCATTCTTCCTAAAAATCGACGCTGCATGCTATAAAGCGCCGTCGTTCTCACTGTATAGAAAAAATAAAACATCCCTTTTTGACTTTCCCATATTGCCGAGTCTCCCAGTACCTATTCACTTTATATTGCATTGAAATATGTTATTATAAATGACTCACTACTGCGCTTTTTTTAGTGAGCATGGCTACAGGCTGGCAAACTCAATAAACTATCCGCTTCATTACAGCAGATTTAGCTGAAAAGGTGGAGACATAATCCCGGGAAATGTATATTAATAGCGGATTTATTTTAACCTTCATTTTCCGCAAGGGTGCCGGAGCCTATCTCAATTTACATGCACGGTGAATTTGTAGGCAGCCAATCACAAGCCACAATGAGACACACCGATAATTTAGATTAGGTTAGATTAGATAACTTTATTCATCTGGTATTCGGGAAATTTCATTGTCACAGTAGTAAGAGGGTGCACATGGACTCATAAAGAACAATTTGGGGTGTTCATTGTGTTCTTGTGGTATGTAGGAGGAAACCAGAATACCTGGATCAAACCCACGCATAGGGAAAACATGCAAATGCCATGAAGGAAGGTCGGCGCCCAGGTTTAAACCTTGGATATCAGAACAATACATTCGATGTTGAATTGTGCTGCCACCGATGGTTGAATCAACAATCATTTTTAAATCTGCGCACACTTTTAGAATTTTTGCAACATTTTTTTATCCATTTGTGATGCACTTTTCATCGAGCAGATGCTCTTCCACTGAAGTCCTTTCACTTTAAAGAAAAATGAGTGTTGCCATGCTCCTCAGCTGGAACACACTTGGCGTTAACCTTGGCCAAAAGTAGAAACGGGCATCTGCCGAAGCCGGACCTCGAGAGCCGCAGCCCCAGGCTTCATTCTCAAAGGAGAGTTCATGTCCTTTCCAAAAGGTGATCTTTTACTGGTCAGATCATCCCCCGGTTGCTTCTACCTAAATGTGAGTGCCTTTTTAAATGGTAACTAAGAAAGAGGAAGCCAAAAAGCACGGTGTCCTGAGAGTGAACCTCTCGACGATGCCAAATGTTCTAGCTCTCACCTTTTCCTCTTCGCATCCTTCATCCTGCCATTCCACACGACTCCCCCGGCTCCCCCAGCCAGGTTAAGTAATTGAACTTTAATCTGGTTTCCTTTCATCCAAATTCATTCTGCGAGTGGAAAGCTCTGCCGGCTTCCCCTAGCCGTCCTTTGCAGCTCCTCTGATGAGTTTCAGATACGGATCATCAATATTCAGGGACGACCGCTAACTACGTGTTATTGTTGTCGGTAGGAAAAGATGGCAAAGATAGCCGTTTGAATCAAACAAGAACTGGTGTGTTTTTGCTTTGTTTTTTTTTAGCGTCGGCTAGCCGGCAGATGCCACGCATCCGCATTGTGGGAGGACGCCGCCGTCAATCCGGCGGTGTCCTGATTGATAGCAGAATACAAACACGGCGCCCTCCTCCCTAAGACACGCCACACAACATCTGATGTCGACGGTGGCCGTTAGCATGCGGCCAAAAACGTTGTCATTCATCAATCTGGGTCGCCTAGCCGCTCTCATAAATATTGCAAACCTCCGTCTTGATGAGTCCAGCCCGCGTCGAGGCTCCGGGATTGGCTTCCTAATGGAAATCCATTGTGGAAAATGATGATGATATCACTTTGCAGACGACATCTTTACCCGTAAACAACACTTTCCATCTATGTGTATCCCTTTAATTGGCGGATTCTGGTTGTAACATGATGAGTCATCATCACCTCATGAATGTTTTAATACAATTTGCCAAAAGCTGGAGCCCAGAGGGAAACTGCTATAACGGCACCGAGTGGAATAACAGCAAAATCTTGTTTCTCATATTCACGTTTAGATAATGTAAACTTCAAATGTTTTTTAGGTCATAGCCAAACTGGATTTGGTCTCACGGTTGCAACATCACTGCAATGTAATGAGCCGTAGACCAAGTCGTGTAATAATCAATTCAGCCATCACCACTTGAACAACTTGGGATGAGTCACTTGAGGTTATTGAGCTTGTAATGGATTTTCTAATTGAGTCAACCCAGGTCTTGGTGGCATCCTGCAAAGCCTTTTTTTGTGTTATTATAAGGAGTTTGGTTCATTGGTGAAGGGTTTTATTCCTGCTCTTTTCCCTCATATTTTTTTTTTGAGAGGGGTACTTGTCACTTTGGTATAAAAAGGCCTTCTAATAACTGCATTAGCAGCTCCATAATTGCTACGACGAAGCTCTATTATTTAGTTGTTCTACACAATATGGCAGTGAGAAATTTGTCGCAAGCAGTATTCAATTATGAATGTTAAAAAAAATAGAATTGGAATGAGTAACGAAATAACCTGTTTGTTGGGTTTCATCGAAGCTGTGCAGTTTCACTTTCCTACACGTAGGCGGATTTCTCTTTTTCTTAATAGCACCTCATCTTTCCCATTCAGAATCTTTAGTGTGCAAGTGACAGGACAAATCATTGACATTCATAATTGAATTTCAAAAATGCATGAAAAGAGAAAGTTCAACCCAACCTGGTTGGTCAATGTTGGGATGTACACCGCATTAAAATGATAAAGAAACAATTCACAGTAGTAACACATCCATTTGTTTCACTATATTTGCCTAGATTAACCCATATTCTTCCCAACTTGTGTTTCAGGGTACCTCCGATGCTCAGTGTCTTGTGTGGGACTACGGCAACCCGTGAGTATTTTTCCTCATTTCTCATTCCAAGTCTTATTCCGTCCTGGTGTCCAGCCAGATTTGTTTTATTAATGAAGCGAGACTAGTCTCACGACGCACCTCTTATTGTCCATCCGTGTTAATTAAATGCCCCCGTAAAAGCGAACACTATCCTCTCCGTGACCAGTCAAAAAACGACTTAATTCCTTTCCTCCCACAAGTATTAAAACATCTCATTGTTATTTTTCCTCCACATAAATGTAATCTTTAGTCCTAAATGTTATCAGTCACTTTTACACAATGTAATGCTTTACTCCAAATCAAATGATCAAATGTTTCCGCATTGTTGTGAGCCTTCCTCTAAGTCCCTGTTAAAAGAAACCGCAGGGGCCGTTAATCAGTCCTCATAAGATGACATTTCGACTCCATTCAAAGACGGCTTCCCACTCCCCATTTAATTTCTTCCCAATATACGCTCGAACGAGACAGTTAATTCACATAAAAGTTGTGAGGGCGTTCTGTTACAACTGATAACGACTGTTTACGCCAGTCCAAATGGTGAATGTAGGTGTGCCTTCATTTTTGTTCCCCAAGGAAATACTTTTTATCATTTTAATTCCCACGTGCAGCTAGGCACCCGCTAACTAATTTCCGTGACAACCAAGTAGACGACATCACAATTCTTATAAGCCCCTCTTCTTTTGAAACCATTTTTATTTTTCTAGTTGTCAAACGCTTTCATTTGACTGAAGAAAATGAGGGCCAAGTAGAGGATGAAAAACAAGTAACTATCGTTATCAGAGGCGCCGTCAAAATACATTTGCCGACACAATGTGATCAGAGTCAAACAGAATATTAAGTGGAGAGGTGGTAATAATGTCCATCAAGCTGACAAACTTAAACAAGGTGCAGTGAAGTGAGCGTGGGGAAATGTTTGCCAGGAACTGACAGAATATGTTTGCAGAAAGGACAATCGGCTGAAGAGCAAAATAATGATGTTCAAGTCAAAACAAGAAAAGGTTTATCTTCTAAACTGTTAAATCCCACAAAGAAAAAGTTCAAACCGCTAGCAATTATTCCGATTTAGTCACTGGAATTTGGTATTCCACTGTTTACTGATGGTTTAATTGTATTCATACTTCAAATTGCTATTTGGGTGTTAGCTTATTTATTAATCTTGCCCCCTAAACGTGCCCATATGTCCGCTCCATCTGCTCCTTTCTTTTTCCTCGCCTTCACTCCTGTCTTTCCGTTTAGCTCTTCAACTTACATTCACCCTTTCCATCAAACCGTTAAGAAACATGCGCAAATGTAAGCTAAATTTATGATACATTTTTCCTTCATGCAACAGTAGTTTGTATTCCTGCTTTAGAAAGTCCTATAATAAAATTCCGTTTGCCATTGCCACTATCTTTTATAGTCGCTTATCTTTCAAATACCGTATTTTCACGACTATACGGCACATCGTATTTTTAGCCGCAGTGTCAGTAACGAGTGCTATTTCTGTATTTCACACATACAACGGACGCACTGTTTTTATAGACGCAGCCAGCCATGGCAAAACATACACCAGCTTAAACATACACTCTACACCCACACGCTAAAAACACGTTTTTAAAAAGGCAACGGAAGCAAAACTGAGTTCGGTTGTACTTTATTTAGCCATTTTACAATGTACTCACGTCATCATCACCCACAAATCCATCAAAGTCTTCATTTTCTGTGTCCGAATTGAACAATTGTCCAAATGAGTCATCGAAAACGCTGAGTTTTATACGTTCCATCCATTCGCAAATAGTAGCTAGCTAGTAGCTAGCGTAACTATTCCAACGCTGTCTTCCATGCTTCGTAAAGCTGTGTTGATGACGATCGCCAGGCCACAATCCATTGGGTGTATTGACAAAAGAACTATATATCCCAGAAGTCACTGCACAGTACTTTTTCTACGGGAAAATAGTAGAGTTGGGGCCTGATTGCCGTAGTTGTGAGAGCTGTAGAGGATGGTGTACCCTATCGACTGATTTATTTTATCTTATCGTGATAACAATTTTAGTATTGGTCCATATATAAAGCGCACTGGATTATAAGGCGCCCTGTCTATTTTGGAGAAAATTTAAGACTTTTATGTGCGCCTTATAGTCGTGAAAATACGGTACATTTTTAGGCCATTTCATTTTTCATTTTCCACTTTGCATCCACGCAACATGCTATTCTGCTAACGACAAAAGTAGAACGGCGATGCGTTCCGGGGAGCCAAGCAATCTCAAAAATGAGTTGACGTTAGTTACGGATAAATGAAATGCACACCGGCTGAATGGATGACATTCAACATGTGAGGGGTTAGAGGTAATTCAATCCTATTTCTAATCTGCGGCGTTTATTCAGTTTTATCTGGGATCAGCTGTTAAAGATCCGCAGAGCGAGCCGGGCCCTCGCCGTCTGTCACTGCCATGGCCAAATAATGACCTGTAAGGGCACAACTAGTGGCCATGTCCTGCTTGGCCACAGGCAGGCTTCGACACAAAAAGCGGAAAAAAATGCTGTTTACATTTATAGAATAAAAACAAAATATATTTCAACCCTTATCCGGATATCTTAGGTCACAGGTGTCAAAGTGGCGGCCCGGGGGCCAAATCTGTTCCGCCACATCATTTTTTTGCGGCCCGAGAAAGTAAATCACGAGTGGGGACTTTGTCTTAGGATCAAATTCAAATGAAGATTATTGATGTATATCATATTTCCTGATTTTCCCCTTTTTAAGTCAATAATTGCAATTTTTTAATCATTTTTTTTCTTTTTGTGTTTTTAGTACAAAAAGCATTTAGTAAAAACTAAAAATAAATATATATATAAAAATCAGCTTTCCACTTTAATACTGAACATATTTCCAAAAATATTTGGTCTTTTGAAATGAAAAACAAATGATATTTTCCCTTACGAAGAAAAAAAACATTTTTTTTAGATCTTAATAATGGTACTTGGCTTATGGATTAATTCAATTAATATATTTGCCATCCGCTTACATATTTTGCTGATGTTTATTCTATTCATTGATGATCTATGGTGCTCGCGCTTACAATGCATTAAAGGTAGGCTACATCTTGGACTCATTAATCAACTATTCATATGAAAAATGGCAGAGTTAAATCTGCACATTTCATTTCTCAGTTTAGAGCACCAAAAATGCTTAGTTTTTTTCACTTTTTAATTTTTTTTTATTTTCCCAATTTGCCCTGCGGTGGATGTGAAATGTACTTGATGATAATGATTACAAGTCACAGCATTAAAGCTAAATTTATTAACTGAGACCAGAATTTGTCTGTCATAACCCTCTCAAACTAAATATTATTGGCTCGTTTTAGTATGCAGTAAAGTTTGTGCAAAACTGCACATTAATTTTAGCCCTGACATTTACTCAATATCTGCAGTTAGGGGCTCCACCAAAGTCTTGGAGAGCATTGGATTGCGAAAGATCATCTGATGATGCAAAAGAAAATGATGGGATTTTCACTTTTTTCTTCCATCGTGCATTCGCTAATTACAAATGAATCTTTAGCAATCGGTGACCGTGTCGTACGAGGGCAGGGAAAATGATTAACTTCTGTTCCGCATGATGAAATTCATACAACAAAATGAGTCGTGCTGCAAGCACATCAGTTGTGTCTTCCAATTAAACAGTTCCAAATTTAACTATAATTGAGTCAATAGAGTAAATTGAGACAAGGTTATCGTGATTTCAGTTTTCATACTTTTCAGGACCACTTTTAGATGCCTTTTACCTAAAGTCTTCTAATGTTAAATGTCAAATTTACAGTGGTACCTCAAGATACGCTTAATGCGTTCCAGGACTGAGCTCGTATGTCAATTTTCTCGTAACTCAAACGGACATTTCCCATAGAAATGAACTAAAAACAAATTAATTCATTCCAACCCTCTGGAAAAAAACACCAAAAACAAGATATTAGATTTTTTATCTGTTCTAATTCGCCATCTATTCACAAAATAACAAATAACTAGTGGTTTAATACTACTAAAATGTGTTTAATATTATCAAAATTAGACGGACTTCGCGGAGGGTAGAGAGAGAGAGAGACTTTTTGCACGGCAATGCACTCATAACATAACATAAACAAATTTAAATGAACTTGGATTACGATGCATACAAATTTTGATACCTTTCTTCTCACCCTGACTTTCAAATGCAACCTATCGAGGGTTGTTTGCTTTTATATTCCCTTCAAAATATTCCCAAAATGATGCACATAGAGCATAGCAATAGCAACATAGCTATATCCCTAAATCAAAAAAATATCCCAAAGAGCTCTCTGTTCACAAACAGTTGGAATTGTAACGTTTACGAAATAGTTAAAGTGCATTTTAAAATGACAAATCATAATAAAAAAAAAAAATCAATACAATAGAGAAGTCTTTTTTTTTGGCTTGTTTTCCTTTACTCTGTGTATTAAGCAAACACATACGGCGAAAGAAAGCACAGCTGCAGACGTGTAGTAGCCAGCCGGTAGGGGTGGACGGGTTGATAGGGATTGCTCCACTTTCCCATCTGACTGAGCAGAAGGGCTCATAAGTGTGTCAAACGGGAAATCAGCGCATCAAGAGGGAGCTGGCCAGTAGGGCTTACATGGGATCTGCCTCCGCAGGGTGTCTCAGACGGCCACACGCTCATTCCCTCACTTATCAAAACGCTCCTCTGCGGCGCATGCCCACACACTCGCATCATTTCTGCGCCCGTGATCCTTGACGATTAGTTTGGATTACTTTCGGCGGCATTGCGATCGATTCAAAGTCGCACGTTTGACGGTCTATGACATCTTGGTGGACTGCGTGGATGTGTTTACTTGACTTTTTTCCCTTGGATAATTCCTTGTAAAGCAATGTAGGAGCAGTATTTTATTTTTATTTTGGAGTAATTACAACAATGTGACCGTTTTAGTATGTTCCTGTAGTATGTAGATGGTCCTCACTTTGGAATTGACATATTTGAGAGGGGTAAGTAACATCTAAAAAATCCAAAATTGTCTGACATTGCTATCTTTGTATAAATATATTAAATGTTGGGATAGGCCATGCACTTATCTTGTTTATACATAATCTTTAATCATATAGCGGGCTAAAAGGCCACGATTGTCTCCAAGTAGAATCTCTGACCTTGACTCAAAGTACGTCTCCGGCTTTTTGTTTGAAAGCAATTTTTCCAAAAGCCTCGCAAAGATGAAACCTTTGGACAAATCTTTACTTGCAAATAATCAGTCCTGACTATGTAATTATGAAATGTTTCCTTTCTCCCCCACAAGAGGATTGATAATCCATTTTCCACATGAATCACTTTCTTCCCCGCCATATTGCCTGTCCATGTTAATAGAAGAAGCCGTCGTTTTGCGATGTCAGGCCATTTATGGCTGGAGACAACCGGCGTCTCTGCTTTCTGGTTCACGCTCTGGCTCGCACGTCAGGAAGAAAGATAATCCCTGAAAAGAAGCTTTATTAATTAGCTCACGGCCTGCGGAGGTCAATGACAAAAGCACGCTTCTTACAAGAGGAAGTGGACAGGCTGCCACTCAGAGAAATTAGATCAAATCATCCATTTGTACCTTATACACATTCATAACTCGTATTTGCAATGGTTAAACTATAAGCATATCCAACATTGATGTCTATTTATACTTCCCTTACTTAAAAAATGTGCTAAGCGTGTGTTATTCAATGTAATATGTCGGATATATGAAGGGATTCAAATTTCCAAAATGTAAAATTATTTTAACCTGTTTTAAGCTTTACGGTAATCGTGAAAACGACGTCCGAATATCGTAATTTTGCTCTGTTAACTGCACTTACCCGAATAAATGTTTTACCCCGCGACACAGGCTAACGTTTAAAAAATACAAGCCGCGTTGCCCTGTACTCAAACGTCCTTCCGAGCTTCTGATAATCTCATGTTCTTCTGCTTCTAAGCTTCATCAGTGAGAGAGGAAGGGAAAAAAAACGCCATGCTGTCAATATGTGGGTCAATTATGTTTATGGACGTTCATACACGGAGATGAAACATGCTAGGCAGATGTTCGTATATGTGGAAATGTGTCGGTCAGAACTGCATAATGGATGCTATGAAAGCCTAAGTGCATAGTGTTTTGTAGGAACATTTTTTACAGTTTTAATTCCACCCTATACGTATGAGGGCAAAATCTAGTCTTGACTTGGGCTTTAATAACTACGACTAGTTTTATCAAAAATTGAAATCTAGACACAAACCAACTGCACTTAATGTTTTGTCAATCCTTCACAGATAAGAAGACTCAAGGCAATGACAATTATTCTTAGCTCTAGCGAGACAGTCAATCTTTGTTGGATCGCCCGATGGGTCCTGACCCAAAAAATACCCACGCAAACACCCAAATGACTGACTTTTCACATTTTTTGGAAGTGACGCAGAGGCTTTAGGATTTTGCTTTACTGGATTTAGTGGATGGAGACTGTACATGTGAATTAGACCATGCCACGCAATCTAACGTTGCCAGGTAAATTTGCAGGTTATCCAGTAAACTAACTTTAGATATGAAGCAGTTTGTCTTTTTTTGTTCATATCTGTCAAAATTTTAAATATCAAAAGCCATTGAGAAACATAGCCCCTCAAAATGAAAAGTAGAAAAGGATCTCCGCGACAGTCACTTTTGAAACGTGCAAATAAAATGTCATTTTAATCAACAGTTTTTCAAAATGGTTATTTGAAAGTACAATTTACTCAAATTTTGAAAAGCAACATGCACTTATCAACAGTGTTTTGTTGATTAAATTACATCTGAATCTGTGCCCACTTAAAATCTTTCAATTTCTCTCTCCCTTGTATAAATCCCATTTCAATTTAATAAAGGCCATAGAATGCTTTTAGTAATGTCCAGTATTAGTGGGTTCTTTCTTTTTCGTTTTTCTTTTTTTTTTACCCATCAATTTATGTCACTTAAATTCATTTGAGAGAGGAAGCACACTCACTTAATGTCACACAGCCAAAAAAGTAATTTTGACAACCTGCAAAATGGGCGAGACCTCAAATTTAATAGAACGTGTAAAATTGAATGCTTGCCTTGAGTCTCGTGAATCATTTTTGACAAAGCCGGCCGGCATCAACTTCAATTAGCTAACAGTTTGAAATTTAAGTACATTATTGACCAAGGTCACGTAGGCTGATCTGGCGAGATACTCGGTATTAAAGACATCTTTTACAATATTTGCTGACTTTATTACACGAAAAAAAGTGCTCCGTCTGAGTCAGGACTCGATAAAAGTTGCTGTGGATCAGCGCCTTTGGCAACATCGCATTTTGGAGTTTACAAGCTAGGTGGCAAATTTTGTGGCAAATTTACCTGAGTTCTGTCGGAATTCTTCCGTCGACGTCGCTTTTGAGAATTCATAGCATGTTTAACCTTTTTCTTTTCTTAATAGGGTGCAATTGGCTTTCATAGTGCTGCCCTTTCAGTCAAGAGTCAGCGCCAATTTATTCTCTGTAGACATAAAAGGTCAATTTCCGTTGTTTCTCTGAAGGTCGTTTTCCATTTTTTTCCCCCTCGACATCTGCAACGCCGTTTGATCCCAAATGGCAATAAACGTCGTCGATATTTTAACGAATGCGTGAAAAGTTGAGTCATTTGCCCAGCGTGTTGTTGTGAAGTGTTTGTCGTCCTCTCCCGTGAAAAAAATGTCGCCGTAACACTTGGATGGATTGCCTTGACATTTTGTGCAGACATTTATGGTCCCCAGAGGAGAAAGGATGCTGGCTTTTATAAGTCGCTGATGTTTAATTTAGCGCGGCTATCAGGTGAATGTTTTTCACTTACATTTGCTCCTCAAAATATTTCAGCCAGATTGTCACGTTGATTGACAGCTCCAAATTGAGCATTTTTCAAATACTGCTCATGTTCAGGCAAAAATTGCGTCTGTAGAATACGCTGCGTTTGTGGACAGGCACAAATTGAAAAGCATATAATCCTCATGTGCACCGAGGGATTATTGGCTAAAACAATGTAGCTAATGGGAACGTTTGTCTGAAAAAAATAATAATAAACATTGCACCTTGTTGGAGTGGCACCCAAACAACAGCTGTGTTGATTTTCACAATGCTGTAAACCTGCTTTTATTTTGCCTGCGCTATAATATGACGGTTGCAGTATATATTTAAGATCTGTGGCTTTTAATAATCACTAACTATCGGCTTTGCACTTGTTTATACAGCTGTGCTCTGCTTTTCGTAATAAAATGAGGAAGATCACAGTTTAATTTAAAGCCAAAACGAAAAAAAAAAACATTTTTATTGCCCTATATAGTCCAATCAGACAGAAAATGCAGGACCAGAGTCCAAACATAGAAAAAGATTAGCAACGGTCGTGGTGCAGTTAATAGCTCGAGTCGTAGCCTGGGATGAAAGGTTTGATTCCAAGTTCACTCTCAAAGTGCCCTTGGGCAAGGCACTGGAACGTAATTTGCACTCCGTGGGTTGTGAGCACTATTGGTGTGTGAAATAGTGCTAACGTAAAAGTGTTTTGGGCATTCTAAAAACGTGTAGATAAATGTTTACTATTTACAACAAACAAAGTCCAAGGTTTTATTCATTTGTTGGCAGGCATTTAGTCATATAAACACGTCGATAGAAATTGTGAAATTTAGTTTGATTTACGGGTCTTATTCAGTATTACATTGCTCAACGAGTCTGCCATGTTGATATATCCCTCTTCCTGATGCTGTTTATTTTTATCTTCCGTGACTGCCCACAAAGTGCACCGCGTTTCCTTCCGTTATCTCTGGCCCTGCCGTTCGATGTTGTTTTAAGATTCCTAGTCCGACAGGAGGTATGCCAACACCTCTCTTCAATCCTTCCCAGTATCCTACAAAGTATTATCCTGATAATTATACCCAAAAAAATACAAGATAGTACTCAAATCCTCTTTTAAGCAGTGACCAAACAATTGCAACTAACAGCCTATAAGACAAAGACATTATTAAATCGGACAAAAGTCAACACATGTAAGGGCAAAGGCTTTTTTTAAGATAATATGCAGTGCTCATTAATTTTCTTTTGGAGGATGAAACTCAATAGTTGACATGCCCTGCATTATCCCACTGCCCCCCCCTTCCGTCTATCTTTCATTCATGCCTGACAAACTGTCTGTAGGCTGTCGTCAATGTGACTCATTTTCGTCTTTGAAGTGTCAGTGTGCAGATAAAGATCATCAGGGATTTGTACTCAAAAGCCGTTACTCGCATTAGAAACTGACTGTGTATTAATACGCCTTTGTGTGGATACACTGGTTTGATGTTCACACACACGGTATTAAGGAGAGATTATATTAAAGTCGTCTTAGAACGTGACGCATTGTAGAATTGCAGTCTTCAACTCGTCGCTAGTGTTTATTTGAATGAATTATTTGGCCAACTTTATGTCAACTTTCCACAACAAAACCACGTAAGCATTATGAAATGGTTATTATTTTAACTTCTTCCTTTGGGAAGATTCCAATCAATTAAAGGCAGCATCAGACAAGGCCTTAATATAGTGACATCATCGGTGCGTCACTAAATGGAACCCTGAGAATGACCCTCAAAGATGTTAGCTTCTGACAAGCCATCTATTTGGATTTATAGTGCATGATCTAATTGAAGAGATGAGAAATGAAAACTTTAAAAATAGGGCTTTAAAAGCGTGTGCCTTGCTATTAACTTGCCATGTCATAAAGGATGAAAGTTGTTCTACAAGCTGAACGCATTGCATTTCCCATCCATCCATTGATTACTTTTCCAACGCCCTGCATACGCACTTTTTTATTTCATCTTTGTATTGAATTTACTGCTTATTCTTTTTATAGCTACAGCTAAACTCTGAACTCATGTCCAATCCCAAGACTTTTATTTAAAGAATATATTTAATAACCAGTGACTGACTGAATGCAACCGCTAATCGAGTACTGGCAAATTTTGAAGATAATTCTCCCAAGATAAAGCGAAATTTTTAAAAAAAGCAAGGTAGGTGATACAAGTTGAGTGACAGGGTTTGCTAATTTCAACAGGATGAAAGAGGCCACATTTTAAAGACTGGATCCCTGCAGGACTTGGTCCTCTTTACAGTTCATGATGACGGATCTTCGTTTCTCCTGCATAGGCAGATTTTCTTGCATGTTCACGTATAGCCATGTGATGCTCACCATCCTTGTTTTTTTTCTTTCCCCTATGCCATTCCTCTACCTCCTCCCATTTTCCCCACCTCCAGGGAAGCTGGCGCTGAAAACTGGGGCACAGAAGGCTGCCAAACGCTCACATCAACCACTGTCCAAACCAAATGCCTGTGCAGCAGGATTTCCACCTACGCTGTGTTAGCACAGCAAGCTAAAGAGCCGGTGAGTCACCACTGCATAATCTGATGTACTTTTCTGGGCTTGGAGGACCAAATTAGGCTACTACTACCAAGGGTCAGCTCAGTGATCTGTTGGCGGGTTATAAATTTAGATGTCATCCCTGTTAGCTGGATTACTGCGATAGGCTGTGGGTGCCAATGTCTTGTAATTTTGATGGATAATATAGCCAGTTTGATTTTTTTGTGAGCACTTTCAATGCCTGCAAATCAAACGGCGTTCTTGTTAAACATTGTCACAGCAGACTATTTAATGCAGCCCTGCGGTTGGCATTTTTGGCAACTCATTTTGTTCAACTTTTTTGATCCCGAGCTTAGTGAAGGTCATTTTTTTTGGTGTGCGCGTGATGGATGAGGAGAAGCCATAAAAGGGACAGAAAATATTTTATTGTGACTATGTGTTTTTGCCTGAGGTGAGCACCCTGCTATAAATAGTTCACATGGCTTTTGGTGTGTCTTTGACAAGATTGAAAAGGGCTTTTTAGTGTTTTGTGTGGGTGGGGGCTTCTTATAGATTGACCCACTCTCCGTTTGGATGCTAATGGACTTTCCAAAGATCGGAAATTGGTTTACTTTTCTTTATAATTATTCATTGTTTAACATCTGTGTGTAGTTTAGTTTTCTGGACTTTCAGTTTTTTATCTGCCACCATTAAAAATGTAATATTACTCATTTATCATCCGTATTACTCCTCACACCGTTGACTTTTAACATTTTATCTCCTCTTTTTGGCAGAGTTTTCTGTTTTCAACATTCTCATAAATATTCACCACCAAACATTGGCTTATGAAGACTGGCAAAACATGTAGATGTTGTGTTCGTGTGTGTGTGGATTGTTATTTTCCAGCTTTACCTTGTCGTGATATTTAAAATGGAGCCAGAAAAATAGCAGATCCGTCGCAGGTTACTAGCGGTGTCATGCAGCTGGAAAGGAAATGGTGAATAATGAAGGGCATGCACAAAAATAAGAGGCACAAAAGTGCCGATTTTTAGAGAAAGCTAAAAGATGGATGAACAAGTTAGTCTGAATATTGCCACATTCATTATTAATGAAAATGTAACTCGAAAAATATCTGCAAACATGGATGGAAGCCTCATATGTACAACTATAAAGAACACTAGTTATAGTTTAAAATATCTCTAGTGAGAATAAATGGTACTATGATTGGGTGGATGGACATTTTCCTCTGAACAAATCTTTTAACCATTAATTAAGGGTGTTATGATAATCTATACAGCAGAATTGGTCATTGGATCAACACTTTTTAGAGAACTACTTTTCACTTAGTACAATTTTTTTTTAGACTTCGACCCAACGGCATAGTGCTTTCTCTGTGTTACACAACCGAGACTTTTGTTAAGTGCAAACACATTACATTTTAGGACAAATCATTATTGCCAGTACTTTGGACCACAAGTTATAGGTCAGTGCATTTGTGTCATTGGCACTCAGATGGGAGCTGTTGCTCCGAGTACTAAGTGCGCCATGTAGCTTTGGGGTTCTTCACCGTGATCTTTCAACTGAGATTGGATTCCCTTAAACAGAGACGCTTAGACTGCATTAATTATGTGACATATGTCACGTGAAGACATGACACCATTGTTGGGATGTGAAACTGGCAAACCTCAAGCGATTTAGCTCGAGTTGCGTAGCAGAGGATGCACGGATTGGATTCCATTTTTAATTATAATAGGGCGTGGAGAAATTGAGAAGTAGTGGCGCTATTACGAGTAGTTTACAGTGAGGGATAGCCAGTTAATCCTGTTTACTTTCTTTAGCCTGTGGCGTTTTAGCTTCAAGTCTATCAGCAACACAAGACTGAGGGGGAAAGCAGGGCAGAGGCAAAGGAGCCAAGTAATTAAGGTTGTGCCACCACAGAATAAAGCATGGCAACAGGATTTCCCAAAGCAAGTGCTGTGGGGACGTAAAGTCTGTAGATGTGTCGAGAATTGTTGCCTCGACCGTGCTCATTGGGATCACGGGATTTTGGGTTGGAGGAGTTATTGCCTTGGTGAAATACAACGTAATGTTTTGTGCCTCCAGTTAATGAAGCGAGTTGAATCCTCGAGTTTTTATTTTTGTCATCGGGTTGACAAGCGATGTGCCAGGTTGTGAAAAAAGAGTAATTAGGAGGACTGGTGATATTTTAACTTTTAATAAGAATCGTATACGGTGGACTAATATGGAGTCAGGTATTTTTTGGAGTCTTTACATGGTCTCAAATGCACAAATTGCTAAGGATGAAGGGAAGATGCAAAAATATGCAACTCTGGACACAAAGCGGGATCAAAATACTATTTAACGACATGGGCCCAAAGTACACTGCGTCCGAACAAAGCAGAAGCCATTTCTTTTAAAGGAACAGAGAATACACACCCAGATTTTATATTACAAATTGGAAAGAAAAAAAAAACACAATGAAGGAATGGGACACCTCCTACTTTGAGCTAACAGCAGAAAGCAAAGGCATGATTATGAATACAAAAATATACACTTGATCCAAGTTTCCTCGCATTGGATTTGATGCTTAGCGGAAGTATTTGTGTAAATAAGTATTTTTCCTCTTCTATCCATCTTCAAAATGTATGTTAAATGTATAAAATTCGGATAAGAAAATAATCAGAGAGCAATGTAGTAGGCATGAAAAAACAAGAGGATGGATACAGAGATAGAAAGAAAAAAAGGAGCTTTAACGTTGTAATAGACCCGAATTGGACAGGACATTTGTCAACAGTGATAAATAGATTTAACCTCTTGTGCTCTTCCATCTTTCTATCATAGTTAATGTCAAAAAGAAGTCACATACGACAGCAAATGCCCCGATCTATGTGGTGGTCTTTCACGTTTTCTTTCCTTCTTACGCAAACACATTAAGCGCATTAAATCATAGACAATAGTTCCTGCCCCTGCAAAGAAACATTAGCATGATGCTGTAGCCTATAACCCAATTTGTAATTGCTTCTCTGTGTTATAGCATAATGGAAATAGACACATAATCGCATCACCCTCTTACAACCGAACCAATTAGGAAAACTCTGTTGGATAAATTGGCACAATGAAGAGCTGAGGGACAACTTGTGCATTTAACCAGAGTAAATTATACAAACGGAGAATAACTTCATCTTGTCGAAGCAAATTTAAGGGTAAAAAGTGTTCCAACTTTGCACATTTAACCAGTTAAATGTACAAAGTGGCTCTACAAGTACCGGTAATTACATTAGCTAAACAATCTACATTGTATTTTATTTGTTTTGGGTAATTCAGCCGTGCAAGCACGTCATCATTTAAGAAGAATACTTTCAACATTGTAAATAGTTAAAGCGTGATTTGGTCTGTTAATACTAGTGTAAGCCAATGTGGTTGATTTTTTTTTCGTATTGGTAGTCAAGCCTGTTCTGGAAAAATAGATTTTCTTCGATGAATAGGCGCTCGTTTTGACTCTCGTCTTCTTTCTTTCTTCATCATTCTTCGCTCAGTTGCCCTCAACACTTCCGGTTGAACTTTCTTGCGTAATCCAAGCCTTTCAATGTCTTGCCACGCACCCACACGGCGTCCTTTATTAGCATTAAGACACCGTGGGTGTGTGTGAGTGTGCAAAAATGGCAACCTTTGATGAAAGAGATGGAGAGCCACCTGAGGGAATAAACTGTGCGTTTGAGAACGGAAACATAGCCAAACATTTAACCCATTTTGGGGGGGGGTTGCGGGGTGTACAGCACATTCTGGGAGAAAGGCCAAGCAAAAAATAAAATAAAATAGCACAGAGAAGGTATGTCATGGGATGCTACTGTTAACAGTAATTATTCTTTTTTTTTTCACCTTCCTCCCTGTATTTTTCTTTCCTTTCTGGAACACTAGGAAATGGGTCCAACCAGCATGCCCTCCGTGCCACTCATGGTGGGCTGTGGGGTCTCCTGCACCGCTGTGCTCATTCTGCTTTTTATCTACGCTGCCTTCTGGAGGTATTTGCACATTTTATTTCTTAACGCAACATTGTTTTTGGTCATGCAACACACTTTTTTAATGAACCTGGAAGGAACCAAAAAGTTCATCCCTTTGTTTATTTACATTGGTGGTGTCCATTTAGCAGCATCAACAGCACAGATAATGAATGAAGGATTCACACCATCATGTGTTTTATTTCTTTTTTTTCTGGAGGTATATCCGCTCGGAGAGGTCTATCATCCTGGTGAATTTTTGCCTTTCCATCCTGGCCTCCAATTTATTGATTTTGGTGGGACAATCACAAACGCTGAGCAAGGTAAGTCACTGGGAATGCTAAATTAATGAAGTGACATTTTTGGTCTACACACTGTTATGGAGACCTAAATGGACAATTATACTGAATACATGAATTTAATGATATGCCCAATTTAGTATCTGTTTCAGGCACCATATAACATCCATATTTTCACCTAAACTAGCCTAATTAGACCTCCATCTGCTTTGTAATGACACAAAAAAAGCTCACTGTCAAAGTAGCATTTTTTGCAGACCATAAATTGCAATTTTGAGGCCTGGAATTTATGCTCAAGTACAACTTGTCTTTATTTTTTTTAACACTTTGACCACCATCACCTTGGTATTTGGTATTTTGTCATTTGTCCCCTAGTTTGCTATTTCTGTGACGTATAATTTCGGATTACGGAAGAAAGAGTTATTGTTTTGGATAACTGACCATGTTCCTCAAAATGTGACACTGCATGAGGGAATCTGATGTGGTGTATACAATAATAATAATAATAATAATAATAATCGGACATAGGCCATGTCGTCATTACCACAACACAGAAAAGCCTACTTGTCATCACACGCAGAAACTGCGTGTGACGAAATTGATGGTGCTTCTCCATAAGCTACGTTTAGTCGGCAAAAGACCTAAATAAGTGTAAGTTACGGACTTGTAATTTGTCATTCCGCTGTTGTGGATACAGGTCGCTTACCTCGCGATTACATACAGGTCGCTTACCTCTCGATTACCGCACACTGTCTGCCACTTACCTTCCTTCAAGTCAGCTAGGAGGCGGCAGATCACCAACCAAACATCTATTCATATGCCGCAGAAGGGAATGTGTGTATGTTAGCGCGAGTTTAGATGTCTGATGGATGTGGGGAAAAAGCTATCCTTAAGCCTATTTGTCCGAGCTTTGTGGGACCTATAGCGTCTGCCAGAGGGCAGCAGCTGGAACAGATTGTGACCAGGGTGGTAAGGGTCCCCTATGATGTGCTTGGCTCTGCTGAGGTAACGCGGGCTGGCAATGTCTTCAAGTGAGGGCAGAGAGCAGCCGACAATCCTCTGGGCAGTGTTAATCACTTTCTGCATGGCCTTTTTGTTAAAATGGCATTCATGAGAGCCGCAAGATGTTTTGTAATGTTTTTTTTGTATCTATGCATAATGTATAATATCATCCGAATTAATTTTCATACCTCATGTCTCATTAGGCTCTGTGTACCGTGACTGCTGCCTTTCTCCATTTCTTCTTCTTGGCCTCTTTCTGCTGGGTGCTGACGGAAGCTTGGCAGTCCTACCTGGCGGTCATCGGGAAAATGAGGTCACGACTCATTCGCAAGCGTTTCCTGTGCCTCGGCTGGGGTAAGAAGGCAAAAGCGCCGCGCCACAAACACTGCCACTTGAATATCATTTGCCATTTCACATTGACTTTAAACAGGCTGATGTTTTTAACATCCTAAAATACTTGTTTACTGCGATTCATAGATGCATCTAAATGAAAAAATACACCCTTACCGTGTCATTTAATATAACACTGAACATACTTACCTGACATCTACTGTCATTGCATTATAGCGTTGCAAAATATTTCTACTTTATTTCAACGATCTCAACTTTGCCAGTAATTTCAATCATTTGACAGAATTCACATCATACTTCACAGTGACGTAAAAGCCAATTCAAGCTCCTTTCACATTTCAAAGTCATCTGATAATATCCATGAAGATGTTTTTTTATGACTTGGATACATATTGAGTCATCGCCTGTGTGACAGGAGGCACTAATGGAGAACTCTGCCCGAAATATTTTATATGAAGTTTCTCTCATCAGATTACATCATTGCAGTGGGAAAATTGTTTCCTATAAAGGCACCGACCCTCAAGTCAATTTCTGAATTCTCTTTTTTTGGGTGCAAATTTCAATACCCTGAAAAAAAATGCACCTATTCAGCAGGCACTCAGATATAAAGCATAACTTCACACAAAGATGAGTAGAAGCATATGTTTGTCATGGCTTTTAAAATCCATACAAGGTTAATAACACGATCTACTTTTTTAGCTCTGCATCACTCAAGTATCTCTTCTGCAGTTACCCACTTCCCCTTCATTTTACTTCATCCCCATACTATAAGAATAAGATAACATCTGCGCAACACTGGCAAAATGTTTGGCACGGATGCTTGAATTTACAACAACGTCACCTGTTCAATTCATTCAAGTTCATATTGATCCCTTCATTTTAATCAGCCACCTTGCGGATGGCCTTCCCTGATAGAAGAGACAAATTGTATAGGTGGACTGATAGTCCGTGTGTGTGTGTATGCCTTGGCTTATACTAGAAATAAGTAACCCACTTTGCAAAAATGAATACAATTTATGAATTGATCAGCCGGAGTAGAACGAATTTGAGGGCAATCCAGTCTCCAATTTTCTCCCTAAATTATGCACAGTTGAAAGTGTGCAGGGTTTTTGGAGTTGTATGTTTTCTGTTTTTTTAGTGGAGTGTTTGGATAGTTTTTATTGGTGATTCCTAGGCTTTTACTAGACTGATTGTCGTCAAATTAAAATGCTTTTGTTTTTGTTTTGGGTGTAGCCTGCCTTCTCGTAGGCATATTTTCACTTGTGGAGACAAAGGCAGCAACTTCAATGACGTGGGTGTTTCAGAATGATGCTAGCCAAACAGTCTATGTTGTTACTCTGTGACAGTTTGCCATAACGAAAAAATGATTTCAGTGTGACTGCTGCACACACAAATGCATGCGCAGACCTCGATTTGCAGATTTCATGCATGTGTTTTCAATTCCAAACAGCAAAATACAGCCATGTCTCGAGTGCATATCCAGTGTATTGAAGAATGTGTTGAATTTACAAATGAAAGGAACACATGGATAGCAGTAGTCACTTAAAAATAAAAAGTCTAATTTACCTGCACGTTATATATTTTTGCATAGCGAACCAATTTAAAAAAAAAAGTCAGTTTCCTTTTAAGAGAACCTTGTTAAAATGCCTTTTGCGTTTATCTCTGTTTTGCAGGTCTTCCAGCTTTAGTTGTAGCCGTGTCGGTTGGGTTCACCAGAGCTAGAGGTTATGGCACCACCAGCTAGTGAGTATGATATGATTTACAACAGTTTAAATAAATAAAAAATCCATATATAGAAATATATTTTTTATTTTATTTATATGCATGCTTCAGTCATGCATATAACACTGCCAATGTGATAAATGAAAAGGAAAAGCTTAGTGCATTATTTGCTTTAACGAGTATTTGATAAGCAGACTAAAAAGTGGAAGTTATTTGACAAGTAAAAAGCCCACAGTTCAATTTGTGGTTTGGCACTTTTATTTTAAAGTGTGACTACAACAGACCTTTTACCTTAGCCTACATTGAATAGGATTAACATTCTGGGGAGTAGTAGAGAAAGAAAAATGGTCCATATTGCTTAACGGTGCTTTAACTCATCGTTTCCAGATGGCATTTTAACATCAGGAGGTTCAATAAGGAGACATCAAATGAAAGTGTATAGTAACCTTTATTGTGATTGAAAGAAAATGGCACTTAGATCAATCCTCTACAGCAATGTATATTCATTAGAGGAAGTCTAGCACATGTTAGGCAAAACTGGGTAGAACTCAAAATCCACGAGTATTACACTGTTCCCAATATTTACACATTTTAGCAATTTGAATATTACATTTCGATATATTCCCAAAACAAGTCAACCTTTTTATCTTCTAGTTGCTGGTTATCCCTTGAAGGAGGTTTGCTTTATGCCTTTGTCGGGCCGGCTGCTGTCATCGTATTGGTAAGTATTACAACGGAAAAACACATTGTGGTTATACTATAAGTCACAGGTGTCAAAGTTGCGGCCCGTGGGCCAAATCTGGCCCACCGCATCATTTTGTGTGGCCCGAGAAAGTAAATGATGAGTACCAACTTACTGTTTTATGATGAAATTCAAATGAAGATTGTAGATTATTTCCTGTGTTTCCTCATTTTAAATCAATAATTGCAAAAAATTGTACGAATTTGAATGTCCAAAAATGATCTATCGATTACTACGATCGAGAAAGCTGTCAATTTATTAATCGATTAATTTTGGCCCTCCGGATGTAATCGAAACTACCATGTGGCCCTCGAAAAAAAATGAGTTTGACACCCCTGCTATAAGGGATGCCAATTTTTGACAGATTAAATGAGAAAAGATGGAGTTGTTGGATCGTTTGCTTTAAAACGTTGCTTTTGGTATCCTCATTATATTTGGGACACCGTTAATGTCTCATTAGCAATGCTGTCATCTGTTTTTATCTCATTGAAAAGGATGTAAAAGTGTTTTTTTTCTGAAAAATAAGCATGGAAGCCGTTCGTCAGCATTGACTTTGTCACTACCCAAAAGTACTGTAGGATTCCAATTCAACAGAAGTCAACAGCAAACACAAAGCCATGGAGATGTGATTGTAGATGAGAGTCCCTGTTGGCAAGCTATTACTGCAATCTTCATCAAACGTTCTCCTCTGTCTCCCTCAGGTGAATATGCTCATTGGAATTGTGGTTTTTAACAAGCTCATGTCTCGTGACGGCATTTCCGACAAGTCGAAAAAGCAGCGAGCGGGGTAAGTTCAACATACACACTCCCAAGGTGAACACAATCCACCCATTTTTCTCGCCAGGCCACTAAATTTCTGCTACTTTAAATATCTTTTATGCCTTCTGTCAAGAATTATTCCAACTCCCGGAACACCCCAAATACTAAACATCTGTTATTTACGGTTGCTCTTTGAGCTCCGGACGCATTTTACGGTACGTCTGTGTTTTCCGATTTGTCCGTGCTATGCGAGGACATAAAATGAGCGGCGGACTGAATACTAATTGAATACTATAAAGCGGGTTTGTGATACTGGAAGCTTTCGTAGCGGCTATGCAGAACATGTGTCTTTGATGAGGAACCAGTGTTGGTCCTTGGCATTGGATGGAAATCAAAGATGCACACTGCATTTATTTTTCAGATACTGCAAAGTGGGAAGATGGCCTTTTTTTACTGGGTTGCACAAGATCATAACTCTTAGAATAATATATCAGCGATGCAATTAACATCATATTAAAAATGTATGCTCTGAAAATAAGACCAAAAAAACGATTTCCATGAAGGTGTGGAAATGTGCATAATTTTATCAGAATGCCCTCAACTTTTCCAAATATTGTTGGACGTAATAATATGTGGCTATAAAGTAATTATACATTTAATTTGTTTTGATTTTAATCAGATATAATCACAACCTTCGGGTTTTTTTTGGTGTCCACAAATAGAAAAAATTACAAGAGAAATGGGCAATGTTTCCACTGAATAAGATATCATTAGCATAATGTGTTTTCTTATGAAGCTGTGGGATTCGGCCAATGAGCTGTGGTGGTATGCTAATGTAGCATATCCACTGCATGACTTCATTGTTTGGAACTCTCGTAGAATTCTCTTCTCAGCTGTAAACAAACGTGTTTTTTTTTTTTATTCATTTTATAACCCCCTAACGTAGCTTCCCTGGCCAATTTTATGCCCAAAATAAAGAAATCCCACCTGCATTTACTGGCAGTGGAATAAGGTTATTGGACCATTTCATGTCTGTCTCATTGTAGTCTGTTAATCCTCATGACGCCGCTTTAGCATCGCAATGTCTGTCTCTCACTTTCAGTCTGAATCACTTTTTCTCTTTTTTTACGTGCTGCTAATTTTGAAGAGGTGATTTTAATTTGCTTTTCTTCTTTTCTTCCTCCCCCACCACCTCTTTTGTCATTTGTCCTCATCTTTTCCTCCCATTTTTGTGTATTTTTTTTATCGTTCATGCCACAACCTTCTACATCTCACTCTCACCACGACTGGAACATGTTTCCAAACATCGTCACTGTCCTTCTCCCTTCATTGTTTTCTGTCTGTTGGCGTGTATGTGTGCAAAATACGGCCCCAAGTGTCCCAGTGGAGGCGCGTAGCCGACTTCTTCTGAAATGCTCCAAGTGCGGTGTGATCTCGAGCGCTGCTCTCTCCAGCTCGACTGCCAGCAGCGCCATGTTAGTCCATCTTCATTTTGCTCTCTTTTTCTCCCAACTTTTTAATTGTTATCACCACAAAGTTACAGCCCACTGCCTCTATTATTTTCTTTTCCAATTACTCGCATTGATCAGCAAAATGATGCCAATAAAATAAGCCACGTCAAGGCAAAATCCATTTATACAGACTGAGGTATAGAGCTATTATTTTGTGGTGACTATACATTTATCTATTTTTTGGTTCAGAATGTTTTCATTTTCTGTCACTTTGTCCATCCTTACTCTCTTTCTACGTATGCCATCGTTTTTAATCTTTAGCTTACCCTAACCATGACCGGACGTTTCGTCGAAAGACGTTTGGTCCCCAGACGTTTGGTCACTGGACGTTTGGTAGAACAGACGTTTGGTAGAACGGACGTTTGGTCGCAGGGTTCGCTCGCTGTCAAATTATGACAGAGTTTAATGTTGATATTTTGATATTAGATATTTAGATATTAAACTCTCTCTCTCTCTCTCTCTCTCTCTCTCTCTCTCATGATTATAATTTTGAGAGCTGGTTTCAACAGTAACAACCCGGCGACCAAACGTCCATTGTACCAAACGTCCGTTCTACCAAACGTCCGTTGTACCAAACGTCTGTTGTACCAAACGTCCGTTCTACCAAACGTCCGTTCTACCAAACGTCCGTTCTATCAAACGTCCGTTCTACCAAATGTCCGTTCTCCCAAAGGTCCGTTCTACCAAACGTCCGTTCTACCAAACGTCCGTTCTGCCAATCGTCCGTTCTGCCTAACGTCCGTTCGGCCAAACGTCCGGTCGACCAAACGTCCGTTCGACCAAACGTCCGGGGACCAAACGTCTTTCGACAAAACGTCTGAGTACCGTCCCTAACGATGCAGGATGACATTTCGGAGCAAAATAATGTTTTAAAAAAATGAACACAACACTTGCTTCACACTTGATAAAACATAATAAGATTTGTCCTCAGGAGATACAAAACAAAACCGACCCGTGTCAGACTGTATTTGGGAATAATTTGCCTCGCTACCTGCTTAATGCGTACTATGCGGAAGATTAATGCAATGTGGGGCAAATTTTAGTTTTTTTGCTGTGCTGTCCAAGACCCTATTGCATAGTTTATGGTTTATGGCTAGTTTTTGTTGTGCCATACTTCATCTGGTAAACTGTCATCCCAGTTTCACAGCCTCTGACTGCGAATGCTAAATCAAATGTACTGCAGTTCCCTGTTTTTTTAATCATTGTTGTCCTTGGCTGACCCGTTTAGCACAGCGTCCACTGTGGATTTAACTCTGATTTTATTCCGGGGAACTAGTCTGCCCGGGTGTCTGTTCACCATGATTGCCCGCTGTGTTGGAATCAAGTCGGAGCGGAGGTTAAACGTGGCATTTTATACCCGCTGCATTGTTTTTAGTATTGTTGTGCAGCCGGTGAACTTATTTAAATCAATGTGTCATTAAATACAAGAAATAAAGTGCACCCACATGCACCACACGCAAACAACATCAATGGCAATTTATTATCGCTAGGGATTTTGTTTTAATGGCAAAGGGACTGGGTTTCTAACAAGAACTGATGAGGTTGCCGTTTCACAAAGTGAAGTAGAGGCGAGTAGTCAGCAAGTTTTACAATTCAAAAAGCAATTTGGACCCTAAAGAAAAGAAAAAATGAATAGAAAAACACTGTGACAAAACATTTTCGACATTTGGAACGAAACACCATCGCTTCTAACACGTTTGTTTATTTGACCATTATTCTAAAGTTTCGGCTAATATCGCCAAACTCCGCAAACAACAATGCAGCATTTGAACTCAAATGCCACGCAGAGTCAAATCCTTTTTGCGCGATGACACAAGATAACGTAATCCCCGGAATTACACGAATATTGACATGTTTGACTCAAGCCGTGTCGCCTTCACATCAATTCAGTCTTCTCACAGTCTGGCAGCATTTCACTTACCATGAGCAAACCTTATAATCATGACCAGTTGTCAGTCTGGTCGCTATAAAAGGGATGTCACATTATGAATCCACTTTACGGCGATAATATCAGTCCTTTTTAACTGATGTCTCCGCATTAATGCGCAAGAGAAACAGAATAACACGAACTATCCAGACAGTTCCATGCCTGAGGGCCTGGTTCCTTTCCATTTATTTCTATTTGTCCACCATTGTTCTTTTACAGGGCGTCTCTGTGGAGTTCCTGCGTGGTTCTTCCTCTGCTGGCCCTCACTTGGATGTCAGCTGTCTTGGCCATAACGGATCGGCGCTCAACACTTTTCCAGGTGAGCCTCCCTTTACCACTAAAGTATTTATATGAACACATGTATGTGAGCTGTGTCAATGTCCAGATAAAACAAATGACGTGCCTTATTTCCAAACTATAAGTCTCACCTGAGTACAAGTCGTACCAACCTTGGCACAAAAAAATAATAGGCGAATGTTAACAGAACGGTTTATCAGATAAACATAGCCTAAAAAAACAATGTAACATCCTGTCAGTGTTAAGAGAGAAAACAAAAGTGGGTGAGTGTCCCAAAAATGAAAAATGTGACTTATAGGCGAGAAAATACGGTATTTATGACTGATCTTATACAGTATATGATCAATGATCAACATTTGACAAAACTGTCGGCGCTAACAAAGTTTCACTGCAGTTTTAAATAGTTCCAAATAAGTCATGGTAATGTTACATAATGCCTAGCACATGGGGTGTCCAAACTATTGCACAAAAGGCCATAGTGAGTTCTGGTTTTCATTCCAACGGATACAGAACAGACAATTCTGCCAATTTCCTAGCTGCAAACAATTGATTTCACTTTTAAGACACCAGATTGGGGAAAATACTGGGCTGGTTTGGACACCCACATTCTCGCAGATACTGCAACATTCAAATCTGCATAAGCTGTACATCTGGAAATTGCGCGAGAGGGGAAAGCCGGTGTGCAAAATCAAATCAAGTGTTATACCTTCTCTCAAAGGTCCTGTTTGCCGTCTTCGACTCGGTCCAAGGCTTCGTCATCATCACCGTTCACTGTGCCATGCGGAGAGAGGTGAGTCCCATTTCCCACTCAGTATCCTCGGTTACCCTTCACCAGGTGGTATTCACATTAGAAAAGCTCATGTCAGCTTCCAGGTCAGTTTGAGGTTGCATCGGAATACAATCCGATCCGACTTGACGGGGATTAACTCGCCACTTATGTCTGATGTTGTTGTGCTTCTACTTCATAATGCTGTATCACAGAGCAGTATTGTCCATCGGAGCCAAGCCTACTTTAAGGAGCTTAGTTTTATGGAATAAGACGATAAGTCCTTTACTAATACCCCCCACCCTGTATAGTTGCCACAGGCTTTACGCTGCCCCCCTGGGTATGGTGTAGTTTCAAACTTATACATTTTTTGTGGACAAAAGATCGCCACAGACACACAAAGCCATTGAGAATTCAGCAAATGTCAAATTGACACATATGGATCTTATAGTATCTTCTCAAGCAGTCTGTACTGGATGTGAATAATTCAATTGTTATCTGCAGCTAATCAATGTCAACCCCGCGGAAGGCATGTGGGTGCATTAAATCTAGGCAACTCTTTTTTTTAAATGTAAGAAAATCCTCAGGCTTCTGAAAAAGACACATTGTCTGCTCGAGAGAAGGAAGAAGATAAAAAGGCAGCACAGATTGTCAGAGGCAAACCACTGACAAGTATGTGAGATTTTACCACCTGCGCCAGCAAAGAAGAAACCACTGCGACACAGATGCCCCGCTCAGATCCAAATCTGAATAGCAAAAATGCGGTTTAGGTGCGAGGTCTGTTATCTTGGAGAGAAAAAAAAATAGTAAGAGGCACAAAGGAAAGAGGCTGAAAACCTGAGAGATGATGCTAGGATTTAACGGAGAAGGTGAAATGAAATTAATAAAAGTACTATGGGTTGGTGATAATACAGAGGGATTGAAAGAACAGTGTTTGGAGGAAAATTGGATGCCACACACACACTCGCACACACACAAACGGAGAACAATCACCTCGGAGGATGAGTGGAGGCATAAAGGGAAGAGACGGATGGAAGGAAACAATAGCGGCAATAAGCTTCCCATGCAGTATTAATCAGACATGGATGCCGCTCCAATCCAATCCATTTGTAGCGCCGTGTCGTATACTCCGATAAGACCACACAGAGCGAATGGAGATGTTTTCATTGGCTCTTGCACCACTTGCTACATGAGTGCTCTTGTTTCCCGCCCATGACAGTCTTTGGGGGATTTGACAGTCGAAACACTGACAAATGAAGACACACTTGAGAGAGACAAACAAAATGATCTACATAAATATAGGGACGATAGATTAAAATGGCTCGTGTTAAAACATTTATATTTCCTATTTGAAATCCAAAAAGCTCAGTATTAAGAATTTGTTTTTTTAAATTGTTTGCCTTGTGTTTTGACCATTTCCTGATTGTATTGGTAATGTCATTGATAGAACTCTAATGGAAAGAAAAAATCAGTAATCACCATACATTTTGCTGCATTTTACAAAATGCTTTGATTGATAACTTAAATTTTAAGCTATAGTAGTAAAATACCAATGGCAGTTTCCAACATTTACCAGCTAAATTTCAGTCTTATTTCCTTTACTAACCTTGCATTAATAAAACCTTCTCATCTTCCTCCCTATGACATCGCCATTTACTTCAGGTTCAGGACGCCATGCGCTGTCGGATGGGGGGATGTAAAGACGACAGCGAGAACTCCCCAGACTCCTGCAAGAACGGACAGGTGCAGATCATGGTGAATAGCATTCCATTTCATCCCATCTCTGATTAACTTCTATCCTACTATGACAGTTATTTTTGGCGGAAAATGAATCCACGCCTCACTTTATCACAATAACTGTCTCATTTCCAACCAAGGGATCATAATCTTGCACATTTGCTCTATACAATTGCAGTCTACAATGGCTGCCCTACCCCTCAAAAAAGGCTTATATTTCCATAATGTACACTGTATTTTAAAATATAATTACAGTTAACACACCTAAAATTATCTTTAGTCTAATTGCCTTTCAATTAGACACTTGTTTATTTTGACTTGTTTTATTATGAGGCATTCTGAAGGAACTCGTTATGCATTTATTTTTATTTTTTAATCAAGATTGTGTGGTTTCTCATCACTTTTGAGGGCACTTTGTCAACATAGAGACAAATTAACGATTGATAATCACAAGTCACATCGCAAGAGATTTGAATTATTATGATGCTTATTGTGTGATAAATCACATGCACTGTTTAGGTAACAATCATAGCTTTCTGAGTTTAAATCTCGCTGCAGTCCTCACTCTGCAGCTAAAAAGAATATATTTAGTCCCATTTATTCCCCTTAGTTTCCACAACCTAGCCAAGCATTGTGTGAAAAATGGCCCTAATTGAATTTTGCGACAAACGTGTTTTATCATAAACATCTATCCTAATGCGGGCCTGTTCCACTGTCAGCTAAATCGCTCTAATTCCCCCAGTTTCCTTTTCCTTAATCTGTACTTAAAGAAAATATTATGTTATAAAGAACATTTTGGCAAGGCCACCAGCGGTGACGATAAATTAGCTTCCACATGCAACTGAAGCTTCCTGCAAAATTCGCAGGGAGATCTCATCCCCTCAGTTAATACCTTGAAATGACCAGGCACTTTTGACCTTTTCCTGGTTAAAGTGGAATCCCATGCATTTGAATAACGAGTCGTTTTTCAAATTTGTTGTCCTCAACGCTTGTGCACTGTCAGAAGGGTCCGAATGCGGCCTATTGCGGGCAGCAGTGTGGCTCTTTGCATTACGGCACTGGCCCGTGCACAAGTGGGTGCCACCCACAGTTGTTCCCGCCGGCGTGCCAGCAGCAGTCCTGTTGCCACAGTCTACCCCGCAATGACCGCGGCTTTGACCACAACCACATTCTCAACTATCTGCATGAGCAAAGCCCCGTCCCAAACAATCCCCACAATCTCAACCACAGCCAAACAGTATGTCACCAGCAAATCTATACCGTGTAGTAAGTGCATTAGGTAGAAGGGAAAGGTGCAATCTGTGAAAAAGTCTTGTCGAATTTTTACGCACAAGTATATTATGGTCATTGTTTTAAAACATATATATAGGTGATGATAACAATCGTGGTGTTGCTCATACAACAATTCTCTTTACAACATATACAGAAATGAGGCAATGAAAAATATTGGCCTTATAAAGATTATCAGGCTACATCTTGATTGGACATAGATTTAAGACTTAATTTAACACCAGGCTTATGATTTTCCTTTTACTTTGTGTATTTTTCTGGTAAAAGTTGTTAAAGTGAGAGGAGTGCTGTTTCACTAAAACAGTCTTACAGCAGCAGGTCAATATTAGCCCACTTAAAGTACGCCGCTATATACATATTTGGACAATATTTAAAATGTGTACGTTTCGTCGATAGCAAATATGTTAAAGGAATAAAATTTAGGTGGAGTGAAATTCACATAGTCATTTCTCTGTCTACTCTGTCTTCAGCATAGCTACAGATGGTATTTTAAATTTAGGTGGACAGGATGTGAGCGTGTTATCAGCGTTTCTCATCGCAATCATCCAGAAGGCCAAAAAACACTGATTTGAGACATTTCATCTTTTAGAGCACATGTGTCAAAGTGGCGGCCCGGGGGCCAGATCTGGCCCCCGCATCATTTTGTGTGGCCCGGGACTTAAATCATGAGTGCCGACTTTCTGTTTCAAATGATCAAATTAAAATGAAGAGTATAGATGTATATTACATTTCCTAATTTTCCCCCTTTTAAATCAATAATTGTATTTTTTTATCCATTTTTCTGTGTTTTTAGTTCAAATTAAATTTAAAAAAACATGAAATCGAGTTGACGTTAACGCGGCCCGCAAACCAACCCGAGTCTGACACCCCTGTTTTAGAGGCACATTGCACCTTTCTCAGTACCAAAAGCTGTGTTGTGTAGAATAAATAGAAATGAATTTGATTTGAAAACAAAGCTCGCATGCCACACAAAGTACATCTTCTATTGATAGTGATAGTTAATATTGTATTTTTTTAAGTCACCTATTTCATGATAGTGACACTATACAAGTATTGTAACTGCATACTCATAGTCGGATCAGCATTATTCTACCATTTAGTCTCTTAAAACAATAATAATGATATTTCTAAATAGTTATCCCGATAAATGAGGTTGTGGAGGGGACATTTTAGGATCCTCATCACTCATCTGTATCGAATTGTTCCTAATATTAATGTGTAGACAATATCTACTCACTTTTTTCCTCCTTTCTTTACTTACCTGCCCTCCATTTCTCAGACCGATTTTGAGAAGGACGTGGACTTGGCGTGCCAAACAGGTTTGTGTTCCTTGTTTCCTCCCCCGTGCCTTTTTATTCAACGCAATTAGTATTGCGGACGAGCGAGTGTCGAGCTGTGACCGATTTAGTTATGCCGGACTGAATGATGAAATGACGGATTATGTGCTGCAACTGCTTTGAACAAATTACTGTTGCTTATCAATCACACTCATTCTGCCCAGTGTGTGTTCAGAAAGCGTGAGTTTTGAAGATAACACTTTTGTATTCAGGCCCGGTTGGTTCACGCTGGTCATAATTGTGCGTCTGTGTGTGTGTGTGGGTTGCTGGCGGGTGGATGTTTTCGGATGTATATTGTCGTACATTGGAAACATTAACGCAGAGTCACTTTTCCCTCCTCCTAAACCCTTGCAGAGAGAGGACACCCATGTAAGTTACCCACCTGAACTAACCCTGCCTGGTCCCAAACCGAAAATGTTAACTTAGATTTGAGGCCTTTCTTAGGGCCTTCACTTTTTATTTCATAGCTAGATTATATTCTAAACATATTTGCTGGTATGCATGAACCGGATTTAGATCATTTGGATCTATTTTGAACTTTATGATTCAGTTTAAGTACTCCCTTAAGTATGATACCTTCGGGATTGCGCTTAAGAGTTTGGGTCCAGGAAGTTAATCAGCATGGTGTCCAGCATGTGTTCTCTTGGCTTTTTAACTGAGGAGTGATACGGTTAAAAATGGGTGCTAGCCACACGAACACAGGTTGAAAAAAAGAGAGATTGTTTTGTCTTGTGTTGACAATTTTCAAATATATGTGTTATGTTCATGGATGGCATTGATTAGAGTTTTTTTTAAATATAAAACTGTTTAAATAAGTTTTAAATACCTGTGTTGGTGTGGTCATAGCCTACGTTATTTCCTCTCAGCATGTCATAGTACCTTCTCTAAAGGGTCTAAAAATAGACGTTTCCACTTTTCCTGCGTAATATGCATGACAATTTACCTCAAGTACTCAGTATTGGATGTTTTGTTCAGTTTTCAGCACCTGATTATACAAAAAAATACAATTGCACCATCAGTGGGTGTCTGCAAATATCGTATGTCAGTGTGATCAAAGACAACGGGAGAATAAATTGGCACCATTTTATTTTTGGGGAAAGAAATATTAAAATTCCTAAAGCAAAATAGACTCAAATCAAGAACAAAGACTAATAATATTTTACCGCCAAAACACATGGGAAGCATAATATTGGAATATTCCGTCTGTTATCGTTATGTCAAAATACAAGTGTAACCTAATTTAAAGCTCTAATCGTGCATAATTTCTTGGTATGCATCTTATCTAACTGTTCTATGCTATATTGTACGATTATTTGATTCCATCACCTTCTTCCATTTCCCTCGTCCACGCACGGCCTGTTTTTTTTTGCCACTCCTTTTATGACAACCTAATACTTCATCCCACTTCTCCACCAACCTTTGCCCCCCATGCTCTCCCACTGGGAACCGTTTGTACCTCATATCCCTTCAGTCATTTTCAAGGAGGTGAACACTTGCAACCCCGCCACCATCACTGGCACTTTGTCCCGGATATCCCTGGATGATGACGATGACCCCAAACTTGCTGCTCATCAGGACGGCGGAGTCGGGGTCAACTTCACCTCCCTTCCTGGGAATATCCCCCCTCCCAACCTTATCGTGCAGGTACGGGATTCATTCAGATCTCGGATATGTCAATGTTGTCCTGAAACTAAACGTTAAAGTCGGCGAATAGAAGTATGGGAAGAGTGTCTTCTACCCTGTGGGAAGACTGCTGTCTTCAATCATTACTTTTCTCCAAAAATACTTGCATTTTTCCTCCTATTGAAGTGTGTAAGTATGCCATATGAGTTTTAGAAATGCTAAAATCACTTCGGAAGATACTCCCTGACAATTTAAAACTCTGATGCAAGTTAAATCTGAAAGTTTGTCGCTCTCTTTGAGAAGCCCGGCGGCATTAATACCCATTGAAATATGAACTCCAACAATAGTGTGCGTTGAGTTTGAACGGATTTTCATCTAACCTCATTTGTAATCCGGCAAGGTTCCACCACTCGGAGGACTCAATGAGCTGAGCGAGACGCCATTGAAGAAGGAGATGAACATTGATCAGCAGAGACAACAGGCGCAGCAGCGCTGCGGCGCCCCCATCTATTTGTGCACCGAGAGCGGTCTCGGATGGGCCAGACCGCCCGGCTCGTCCAACAACTCCCAGGACGGAAGTGCGGAGAGCGGAGGGAGCGGCGGCGGAGGCGGCAGTGGAGGCGAGGGCGACTACATGGTCTTGCCTCGACGGACAGTTACCATTAAACCGCCAACGCCGCCCTCCCAAGGCCTGGGCGGTGATGACAAGCCTCTCAACATTGCCGTGGAGGACCCTCCGTTCCCGCCTCCCCCCTCCCCCCTGACCCTTCACCCGGCCGAGAGCGAAGCCTACCCAGCGGATTTTATGCCGTCCGGCGTGGGCGACATGAACATCAACATGAACATGAACCGCTCTTACGGGACAATCAAAACGCTGCCCCACGGACACGCCCACGTGATGGCCCAGGGCGGTCTAGTGCGCTCTCACGGGGGTCACGTGCACACCCACGGCCATTCCCTGCAGCTGAAGCCGGGCCAGAGGCCGTCCGTCAGACAGATTCTGACAGGGGGGACCACGGTGGAGAGAACCAGAACCCTCCCACGCAACCTGGGCAGCAACAACGCCAATGCTAACCTCTCCGCGGAATCCTTAGAGGTGAGTAAAACAATAGATTAAGACCTTGGAAACCATGTTTATTTATGAAGTTGTAATCTGAGGTCAAGATATTTTAATAGAAGTACAGTTGCAGAGCTGTAAAGAAAAGATACATAGAGAAAAAAGAGGAAATACCACCACAAAATGTTAGGATTTCTTCTTACGATTGTTTACAACACCAACAAAAAAGGTATTGACGAATCAAGGTAAACACGCACTCTAGTTTAAGGTTAGTCGGAACAAGGATAACAACCCAATTGGTGACTTAAATGACCTTCAGCCCGTAATAAATAAATTAAAAACAGGAAGTGTTAAGAGTCACTTAAGCTATTTGTGCTAAAAAGAAAGTAACATTCACATCCTTTAACATTTTAGTTGAGCACTTTGAATACATATAGCTGTGTATAAACTATATCTCATCATCAAGAGCCTTGATTTAGTGAAACATTGAGTGTTCTTTGGTGTGTGTATCTGTGTGTGGAAGTCACTGGGTCAGATTGTGAGAAAACCCTGCTTGAAACATTTCCACCAGCAGTGACACACAAAGATCTCATTAACTCATACGGTTGATTAAAACCATGGAAAGGACACTTTCTCCCTCAGTGAAGAGGCTTCATTATGGGTTGCATGATGATGATGATGATGATGATGATGATAAGGATGAGTCATTAAAGCTCAGCATAGCCAAAGTTCACAACTGGCAGAAAGAAAAATGGCAATAATTTGCTCTTATTTCACCCTTACTGAATATTGTGAAGAACAAGTATCTCGAAATTATATATATTGATATATAGTGTAGAATAATAGCACTGCATCTATTTTCACCTGGCCTTACATCACGTGCCCATCCATCCACACCCCATTCCAACCTATCACCCCCTATATTTATTAGGTGCTTGATTTTTTAATTTTTTCTCACAGGAAACACGCAGCACATAACAAATCTCTTTCAGTCTTAAATATGTTATTATATACCAAAGCAATGTAACCAAAAAGTCTCTAAACTCCTCACCATTTTAAAAACAGCCTACATTGATATTTGCATAATTCTTTGCTAGAAAATTAAGATGAGTCTTGGGCTTTATTAGGGTCTGCCATATATCGTCAAAATAATGATTATCCGCAGCACAAGTGAGCTTTGCGTGTTTCTAAGTGAACCCAATTAGTGGACTCTTCATTAAGGAGAAAGCTTGGGTAAAGAGAAAGTGCGGACTTTGGTGTGATTAACTCTTGAAACTGTTTTAATGTCTTTACCTTTGAAAAAACTTGGCCGCCTTTTTGTTCGATCAGCAACTCTGCCCTTTTGCAGAGTAAACACGGCTTTTAAGTCACTGCGGGGAGATGCTCCAATCGGTGCCAAATGCAAATTGGGCAGTGGCCACGTGCTCCGACTGGGATTTAGAACACGCCGCCATTCCGTGTCATGGCCAGATGAGTTGGAAACATCCACAGCTGCTAAATTGGCGGATCGTGCAACTCTCGTCGTACGGTATTTGCCGAGCAAAACGGCCAGGGAGAGTTTAAATGAGATTTGCGGATTAAAACGTCTAGATTTCTCGTTTTGTCAAACATTCTTCTGGATGGAAGTTGCGTCCAGTGCGGCTGAATTTCAGGCTTTGTAAACGGGGCTTGATAAATCCGGGTCGCGTTGCTTTCTTAATCTCATTATGTTGAATTAGACCGAATGATTGTCCTGTTCTTCTCGTGGACGGGATGAAAATGAGTCTCGTGTCTAGGAACCGGAACACGTTGCCGCTTTTCTTTTTTTAACAAAGTGACCCCAGGTGTTGGTCAGGGGGGCAGATCAATGTTCGTCGAGAGGTAGAAATTGATGCTTTCTTCTTTTCCTGTCGGCCCTCTTACAGAGGAAAAGAGTACGGTACTCTGAGCTGGACTTTGAGGTAAGCTTTTGGACGCCATAACCTTTCATTTGCCTGTCTTTGCTTTTTTTTGTGCTTCTGCCAGGAATTTAGTCGTGCACATGTAGGAGCATTGCTTAATCCCTTCCCAGCATGCAGTGCAAATAATGGTTTGGGAACTGACTGTGGTAGTATGCTGTTTCTCCAACAAATTCCCTTCTTTCCTTTTTCAGCAAATTGCGTTGTTAAATGTTAACACAGTGGCTAACATATTCCATTGTCTTGTTCAATTAAGAGAGATTATGTTGCAGTGTCGCTGTGGGGGTTCTGGTTCAAGAAACAGCAAAGTAGAGTGTTTCGTGCTTCTGGATAAGTAGTTGTAGTCGGCGAGTGGCTGCGTTTGGTTGACAGGCTGGTTCTTTTTTGTCGGGAGAACTTAGTTTGGCTGTGTGTCTGTGTCTTAGTCTTGGTTTGATTTAAATTCCCTGGTTTCGTGTGAGTTTCCAGTCTTTTTGCTCCTGTCCAAAACATGCATGGGGAAAGTATATCCATGGTTTTCTATTTCTATCCAAACACTTTTAAAGACTGGATATTCACTTGGAACCAAATATGTAGAAAGCAGTTTTCAATTTCTTTCAGTTTTTTTTAGTATGTTTGAGTTGTGAAAAGCTATTAACTGGATTTTGCTAGTGCATGAAAATGATTCAGAATTAACTATTTGAAAGACCACCTGTATTTGAGGTCTGTAAGAATAGTCAAATATTGAACATAAAGCAACATGAATTATCGAGGATGATCAAAACATTCACAAATTTTATGACCTATAAACCACCAAGGCCAACTCTACAAATAGTTTAAGAAACAGGTACGAACATAAGCCCCTAAGTACCACAGCCACCATCATTTCTTTGAGCCCTGGCCACTTAACCCTCATGGCAGCCCTATATTGCCCACCCTACTCCCATTCCGCCTTATTTTTTATTTCTCTTTGGTTGATTTTTGGTATCCCCTTCCTTTCTTCCCTTCCAGAAAGTGATGCACACTCGCAAACGTCACTCTGAGCTGTACCATGAGCTCAACCACTCGTCCAAGTTCCACACCATAGACAGGTATAGCAGGGACCCAGCCATGTCCACATTCAAGGTAAGACTAATTGCCTAAATCGTAGCATGGGAACATCCCAGAATCAATTGGATTATACCCTGAACAACTGAACCTTGTCACAACTTTAGAAAGATACCCCCCTCCCCGAACAATTATGATACATTACCAATTTTGAAGACATACCATTGCGAAGAGCGTAACCTGAGCACCCCAACTGTAATCTTATATAATTTTTACAAACATACCTAAGCCCGAATCACATGTGTACAGCTTACATTGACTTGGGGGGGAAAAAACAGACAATGAGAGCAAAAAAAAAACAAGATAGGCAAAGACTGTAGATACAGTATGCCTGTCGAGGGGGCATCTCGGGTGGGTGCCTATGAGCGCTTAATACCAAGGCGTCTTTGACTCATTAAAAGACCATTAGCAGCAGATGAAAGCGAGTCCCAGCTCGCTCGGCGCTAACCTTCAGAGGGACAGTCTCATTAAGGTTTAAACACATACACTCTTCTCATCTACGGAGGGCGCAAACATGGAGACTGGCAGCCGCGATAGACGTGCTTTCCCCGGGTGTTGGCACCACACTACTTCACATTCATTTTACATCACCGATGTAGCAACGGAAGCTGACATATATCATACCGGCCATGTTGTGCATCCTCACTTGAGGATATTCCCTGTCCTTATTTTTGGGGCCTTTCCAATGTCTTCCTATCTTGATCAACACTATCAAAAGTTCTGTTCGGCTAGCCATTTATTTCTTTTGTTGTCAAGAAATAGTTCCATAAAAGGACAAGAAAAATGGCAATGCCAGTAAACGCCAGAGCAATTTGATGTATTGGAGATCTGCAGTGTGATCAAAGACAGTACTTTTTTTTTAAAAAAGGCACTACAAAACATCTAGAGAATAAGCGGTTCATGTCAATGCCTTGTACTTCTAAGGCTGGTGGTTTGAAACCGCGCTCTGCATTCTGAACCATGCTTGTGCGATTTCCCTTAGGTACTATGATTTCCTCCCACGTTCCAAAAATAATGGGATTAACGGAAGACGCTAAATTGTACATATGCGTGATTGATAGGATAAATATTTGTATGCCTCCTTGTGATTCGCCGGCATGAAGTCGAGGTGGTTCCCTGTTTATCATCCCCGTGACGATAAGCAACGTCATTTGCATAACCCTTTTTACGGCAAGTGCGCGGTAGTGCTCCGCAATAACGAATGGTCCATTCTGCAATTACCGCTCCCGGGTTTCAAATTCTTCGAATCCACCATCAATTCAAAGCAGTTACTCAGCTATTGCAAGGACGTGTAATGTTTATTGCCTTCTCATCATATGGTGGATAGTATCGAGCAATTTCAATGATCACGTATCTGCCGTGTGGTGATGACGTCGTAGGAATGAAAGGAAAGTTTAGTTACTGGTATCCATTTTGCATGCTGAACTGAATCTATTCCATTAAAAGAAAGCGGGCTGTTCACTTAACTGTGAATAATTACACATCTAATGCTATCAGTGTCAGGCCTTTGACAGGGCCCGGCTTCAATTTATCTGTGCGGTTGTCAACAACTCACTTTGAGAGTCACCCCCAGACACGGACATGCTGACTATACAGTAATTATGGAGATGAGGTGTGTGTGTGTGCGCGTGTCAAAGGCACATTTGATTGTGTATTGTCATACTTGTAGTAGTAGTAGTAGTAGTAGTAGTAGTGGTTGTCTTTCCCCTTTTTGTTTGTTGAATGTGTCTGTTTATTTTCTGCTAACCTCATCACCCCCTTTTAAGAGGCAATTACAACATGAGTAATGGTTTAATAATTTAATAATAACCTTAATAACCTCTTTTTTTGTCGCTGTGTTGTTTGACATTGTCAGTGATCTTAATGTTCGGTACGTGAGCGTCGCAATTGTGTTAGCTTTATAATAGCATTGTGAGATAACTTATTGCAGTTAAACACAAAAAGCTCAATAAAAATTGTAACTAATAGCTAATATATCTATTAAAAATCACAAATTGGGCATCTTTCTATCATTCTAGCTCTTTCTCTTGCTGTCAACATAAAAATATATCCTTGTGCAAATTGCAAATATGACAAAACTAAAACATTTTGCAGGAAATCCTCCTTCCTTTACTAAAATGTCTAAACCGTGGTGTTACACCGGTCCTAAACATCCTTTAACCTTTTCTAAAACAGGTCCCCCCTCCCCCTCCACCAAGGCACAACACAGAGCCATCACTTGTGCGCAGAGCTTCTCTGGTTTACAAAGAAAGTCAACGTAAGGCATGCTAATTCAGCCTAAACCTTTGTGCAGTAGAGCCCCTATCAAGTCGACACACTTGGTGGTCAACCATTCATTCATCTGCATCTCATAGTTTGCCATTGGATGTACAGTGTATGTGTCCAAGACTAGTCGTCCCATTTCTCCCAAGCAATAGAATTTTCGTTAATTAATAGGGTACGCATAAAAAAAATCACTGAGGTCATCATAAAGTTGCAGTGGTATGGCATGATCCCATTCAAATATATGATGTAACTAAAACATAAATCATAATAACATACTATAACTAATCTTAAACTATTTCACTTGATGGAAATCTGACGAGATAGAAGATTGACATGCAAATTATTTAACATGACTTTACAGTTTTGCTCTATCATATCATTAAAAATCCTAAAACTGTAGTTTTGTAAATGAGGCGTCTTATATTCGGATCGAAATAAGAGTCAATTTGATATGTGGTGTCATGACCGCATTGTAATGCTAGTTATAATCTAATCTAATCCATTTAATCATGATTCTGTATTGCTAATCTGTCTGCTGATTTCAAATTATTTATGTCCAATAATCACCAGAAACTAAATTGATTATTTGAACAGCAAGACATATCATTTAAAAGCAGCTGAACAGGAAGGGTAAAATAAAAGTGTATATAAAGGAAAACCTGCTCTGTAAAATAATTAACGCAATAACAGGCAAGTTGTTCTGTAAATACCTCCCTCTCCTAATCTCTGATCGTTAGTGCAGCACGTTAGAATTGGGAAACGTTGCGCAATCATGACTGCAGATAAGTGGGTTGGGGCTTGGCGGGTGTGGAGATTTCATTTCTGCTTGTGACACCATAAATCCTCATGTTTCAATCAGTGTGCAATCAGTGCAGCAATGCAGTCAGTGTTGAACCTCAGATGCAAAAAAAAGTGTCCCTGTGACCTGTGTCACGTAGTGAAGTGGTATATACTCTGTAGTATACAGTATTTCCTTCCTGTAGTGTGCTATGTGACAGTCGTGTACTGATGTTTTTGTGTCATTTTGTCTTCTGATGACGACTTTAACTTTGTACAAACGTGTTATTTCATTTTTCCCTTATAGTGTTTTTTTTTCAATTTGTTTTCTGTTTGCCTTGTGTTTTTGCGTAGAGTAGTCACCCGTGAACACAAGCCTAAATTAAAGCCTCTTAATGACTATAACTTTAAAATGAATTATAGCTAGACATCGATCCAAACAAGTTTTTAAACATTTTGCAAACTCTGTGTGGTGTGTGTTTAGGTACTGATGAGCCATTCTAAAATATCACAGAGGCTTATTGGGTTTTAAAAGGCTTGCTTGATCCTCCCCGGTAAGGTTGGATCGAGAGGCTGACTTAGTTGGGGAAATGAGTGGATGCCAGGAAATAGCCAACACTGACAGATCGAGATGTGGAGGTGTTTTCTACTTGCCTATCTCATCCAATTGTCCAAGTAAGGACACTGGACGTAGTAGAGTAGACTGGCATCACAGATCTTCAATCTCTCATTTTTTGCTTTTCTTGTTTATCCTAATCTTGCCCTTACGGATCTTCACAAACTCAAGGGTGTGAATTCATTGTTGAAATATAACATATAAGGGCAATGAAAGTATTCAATTCCATTCAATTCAATAACAATAACTTGAAAATAAAGTATAGAGAGACATATACTTCTTTACAAGGCACCCGATCAGCCCCATTGATGAAAATCGAACGCAAGCTTTTCTGTTAGGATAATTGTGTCTTCAGAAACCAATCGTCTTACTTAGTTTTTTTTTTTTTATCTAGATGCCTGATTTAATTGGAACAGATGAATGAATCCAAGGTGAAAACTGGCAAATTATATGTTGGCAAAGAAACGAAAAACATCTTCAATACTTTACAACAGCAAGACGCGATTCATCATCAGATCTCAAGTCATGCAGCATAACATTCTAGTAATTAGTAGTTTGTTTTAAATATAAACCGTTTTTGGCAATTATATCGTTTTGGCTAGAGGAAATTGTAAAGTGATTACGTATAGTTAGAAAGACGATTGCACGACTTCGAATGTCTGGGCACGGCTTGATTTACAGCCGTTTTTTGTCACTTTGAACCAAACTGCTAGCTTGTAGTCGCCGTAGGGTTCAGAGGTTCATCAGCATACTCGTTGATGCCCTACGTACTCATGCTTTTGTTGGATGGATGCTGCGCGCTGTTGAGAGTGAAATGGAGGGATATATTGCATGGCATCGTGGGACGGCTCGGGCATTTTGTGCTTCTCAAAAGGTATAGACAGTAGTTCTCTCTTGTCGCCCACTGCGTTCTTGATTAAATGAAGTGTGCTTGGTTTCCCTGTGCAGTTCGACACAGCATGTCTTTGAGGAATGCAAATAGCTGGAAGCAGAGAGACAGTATGATTTTTTTTTCTTGCATGAAATTCAGATGTGAAGCCACCTTCAGTTTAGACATGCTTTGTGGGCTAGTTGTGGAGAGAGGTCTTCCATTAGGCGCCATCATAAAGAGAAGAGGTCAGACACAGGGTGATGGTTTTATGAAATATACTTAACCGTGGCAACCGTAAATGATGATTTTTGGCAAACGGGGGACATTTAGCCAAGGTAATGTGTGTACTTTGGTTAGGTCCCATAAATGGAAGATGGATCATTTGGAATGACAAAGAAGCGTTTTTGTCCTACAGATTGAGGCTGGGCAATTTGCCTCTGTTTGAAATGAATTTGCTGGAGTTAAGCAAAAGGAGCTTTCTTAAACCAACAATAGATACGTTCCCTCTTTCTTCTTTTCCCTGGAGAAGCAATTCCCGTCTGTTTGTCCTCGCAGCTTGACCATATTTGTCTTGCTGTCTCCCTCATTTCTCTCATATTAACTCATTGGATGGCTTAATTCATTGATTATTCCTACTTTGGCTTCTTTATAATGAATGCCATCCTCCCCGGCATTGATTCTACACGACACTTTCCGGCACTGCTTTCAAATCGGCCTCGACGAGGGAGCACGTAGTGTCCGACGACGGTTGCAAAGCAGTAGTTTCGAAATCAAACAAGCTTAAAAGTGGCATAGTTCTGGTTTTGGCTCAGTCTGTGTCTTCGGGCCAATTACAGGGAGGGCTAAAAGACTGATTGTCTTGCGAGGAGACTGTTTTTAGTGGCTTGCTTCTCATTACCCAACCAGACTGAATACGGCTGATTGCTCGTTTGTTTGCAATGTGTTGTACTAATGGAATTTATTCGCCCTACATTCTCCTAATTTGGCTCCTTTGAAGGCCCTTGTTTCTCGTATAACCCATTTCATTCCAACTAAAGGGCAAATGATGCTAAACACTGCGATCCCTGCCATTACTATTCCAGAATAAACTCAAACTCAACAGGGCTAAAAAAAAATACTTTTCTGGTATCCACTCACTCTGCTTTTGCATTTTTTTGTGTGTTTTGTTTTTATCCATGTCTTATACCATGTACCTTTATTTTCGGTAAGCCTAACACTCCTTATGTATTTTGCTTTGCTATACATTGCCTTTATTGATTTTTTTTTCCTTTTGCTTTTTTCCCCCCAATTTCATGTCCTTTCTGTTGCTTATTGTCGCATCTCAGTTTGAGTGTAGCCAGACAGTCGACAGATCCATGGGCATCCCAGTCAACAAAGGTAAAGTTTAACCCTCTCACCCATCACAACCCAACCACCCACCGTGAATTATTTCCCAAAGCCAAAGTATCATTCCGCACTGCAAAAGTGATGAGTTATTATTTACTCGGGTATAGGCGTCTTTTATCCAAAGGCTCCAAAGGTTTCAGACGCTGATTACCTGTCAAAGATCAGGAATTCAGCCTCCTAAACGAACATATTTATTTTCAATTAATATCTTCTGGACTTCTGGCAAATGACTATGACGACCTTTTCGATGCATCATTATCGTATGGCTCCTGTGAGGGCGCTTGAACGATGGGCAGAGAGAGAAAGAGAAAGGCAATTGGGTCTAAGCAAGGCTTATTCACCTGCCAGTGGCAGGAACCATGTTGTTTATTTAATGGCGGAGTTGTCAGTGACTTTGATTTCCTCCTTTTTTTTCCTCTTTCTACTTTGTTTTCTCTCTCTCTTTCTCTCTCTGGCCACATGCATCGTCCCTTTTCATCGCCGCAGAGGGAAAAGCGATGGAGCATTTCGTCTGCTGGAGGTGAAAAGGACTCATCCAGTGTAAGTAGAGGGGTTTCTGGCAGCCTCGTAGACGGGGAGAAATGGGATGAGCTGGCGCTTTTAGGCAGGCTTGGAAGAACAGAGGCCCACATAGATGGCGACGGGCTATGGATAGACATGCGGAAGCGACACAATCGCGTTAGCTTGGTCTCCCCGGGATAGTGTCGGGGCTTAACGGCGGCATTACGCATACTTCTGCATTACAAAATGCTCCTTCGCCAGCAGTTAGCATGCAAATGGGCTCCCAGATTATGCCTTTTGTATTCATTTTTCCAACTGTCAGAAAGTGATGCAGTCAGAATGATAATCAGGCAGATATTGCCCCCTAGAGCTTCGGCGATGATCGTCGAACTGCCGGGGTTGGAGAGCGGGGGAATTTTGCCTGACGAACTGCAAGATGCGTGTATGAGCGCGAGTTCGCCAGTGCCAGGTGATGGGATTGTTTAGGTGGTCGTTTTTCTCACCACGACTTCTTAAATGATCGTAAATTACAGAAGAAAAGCTAGCAAGTCCACTTTATGCAGTTTTTGTTGTGTTTTTTTTTAATTCAGAGCAAACAAGTCGCCCAATTCCCCGCAGCACGGATCTGCAAATAGTTATCTCCACAAGCAGAAGAGTGACATTTGAATAATGGTCCTTATCTGCTGCATAATGTTACCTTTAATTATGCCTGTACTTAATCCCCCAACATGCATTTTACATGGGTGGGGGGCACATCTGAAGACCGCATGCGGCGATCACAGATCTACAGCCAGGAGGCTTTAATGCCATAATTAGTTGACGTGAAGCACAACTGATTGGTTTTTAGTGGGAGGGAGAGGAAGTTTGATGCTCGCTTGGGAAATGCAGTTAAATAGATTGATGTTGAAAGATGGAGAAGATCCTTCTCAACACTAAATCGCAACTTCAAACACAGTCAATCAAAACTCACTCATTCCATTTGTATGCTGTTCTATGCAACTCACAAAGTTTGACATGATTCAGGTTCAAAGTCATGCCTAAAATCCCGATCATTTTCTTATTTACTGCATTGAAGGTGACCAAATACTAGAAATATTCAATTCTACGTAGTCTTCTATAGAAATGACACAAACATTATGACTACTTTGTAAAACTAGATTCATTCTTTGGTGCCAGAAGATCTCACTTGTAATGATCTTTACGGTAATATCGCGCGGAACAATATTTAAATTCCGCACATGTATTAGCCTTTTGGCATTCATAAATTCAGGGCATAATTATATTGAAATTACAAAACATTTGTAGCTCACACAACTGGGACTTTGGGCTTGTTCAGCCGCAAACCGAGCTGGACAGCTGCCCACTTCATTTTCCCTTGCAAATAAATTTGACCAAAGAGATGGTTTGCACGAAAAGGTGCTTGAGCAACTGTTTGGAAATAGTCAGATTTCTTTAATCATCGGCATTCCTCTAAACAATTAAAAAGAGTGATTGGAAAAAATACCCCCCAAAAAATGATGCATTTACAGAAAGATGAGATTCCCTTCCCAGGGGCTCTTATTTTGTACAAGATTCCCATCCCAGGCGCTCTTATTTTGTCACCTCACATGGCTGTCGTTGTTATTTTTATTTTTTGTTTTTTGTTTTGTTTTTTTTGTTCTCTCCGTTGCCGTCAGGACAAGTCAAACCCAGAAGACCGAAGCTCGTGGGACAGTTTTAAGACCATGGCCCCTGAACTGACCATCATGCCTGGGGGGGAGCAAAAAGAGCGCATGGAGCTTCACAATAAAAACTGGGACTCGTCATGTGCGAATACCCCGGAATCGTCTGAGGGAGACTTCCAGACTGAAGTGTGATCACACGTCCACGTAAAGACGCTGAACTTCAGAAGATATTTTCTTCAACGTTCACTTGAAAATACACACGAACAGCCTCAGACGCGCGTTGGATTCTGATGGATTCCTTGGCTCACTTTGTTTACTGCTGCAAGCGGACAGACATGAAGAGAACTTTTCAAATTTATATTTTCACAGAAACTATGAAGAAAGAAAGAACAGAAACTTGACATGTCTGGGACTGAAGACCATTTTTAAATGAACTAAGATACTATGAAAGCGGATTTCGGAGAAAATGTTTATTGCGGACTGCAAAAAAAAATGGGAGAAAAGGAAACGGATTTGCAGTGTGGAGTTAACGACATGAAGACTTTCTGCACCATTCAGCTTTATTTGTTTTTTTTCTAGTGGGGTCAAGGGTGGGGGGCTTTCTCACGAGATTTTGACCCAATCCTAATCCTGCCACTCTGCTTTCATTTGGTTAATTTCCCTCTTTGAGACGAAAATGATGGTTTTCAGGATTTCCGTTTTGAATATTTTTTTCATGTTTCAATGGTCTTTTTTTCTTGTCTATGATCTGGAAAAGATTTGCGTGCGGGTGGGGGGGCACCAAATAAGCTGCTCATGAATATGTGCCATCTTCTTATTCAGGTTCCAGTTGAACATTTCCATCACGGCACCCCGCACAAATCCTCGTGTTAACCTTGCGTTCCATGTTTTGTGTATTTTCTATGGCTTAATTAAATAAATGTCCTCCCATATGGTTTCAAAAATTTTATTGGAAGAAGCCCTTGTTGAAAAAATGCTTTGCAGGATTTGTTACATGGTTGTGTTCAGTTTTGATAGCTTAGTTTTATACACAAAAATTGGAAAAATTGATGAGAAAACCATTTCTCCATTCTTATTGTGTTGGCACAATACCAATCAGAATCATGTGTTTGGACTATAATGAAATAAGATAGAGGAAAATAAATAATTCAGCACAATCTGGAAATGAGCAATGAATGTACAAGCATGCTGTGTCTAAATTCTCTTACAGGACATTTGCTAATTAAAGGTAAGCCAGTATGTGTTTGATAGTTTGTTTACCTTTTTATGGTACAATTTTCAAGGATTCTTTTTTTATAATCACTCGCACATTAGTCAAAGATGATTAATAAGGTCTGCTCCCATGTTTAGTTTAATTTTGGCTGATATGAAGAAGGTCTAAACGCAATTATTGTTGTAGTAAATCAATTTTTTTCCTGCCAGCTACATTTGTATTCCTTTTTACAAGCCGTTTTCCACCACTGCCTTTTTTTCCTTCCACTCTGCATGAAGATATGAAATGTTAATGTGAGCTGCAAAAGCCAGATGCATCTGATTTCCCTTCAGCATCCGTCCACGTTCTAGAATTCCGAATCGACTGGAGACGGTTGGAAGGGCTACGAGGTGACTGGGGTCTGAAAGGTGAGTGAAAGTCACTGCTTGACATTCAGCAGTCACGCCGTGGTCGATAGAAGAGGGCGACTTGTTTCCCGCTGTTGCTACATTTGCACAGCAATCCAACATACACCACCAGCCAGGGTGTCAGAGCGCAGGATGGATTCGATACATGGCTTCCATTAATCTCAGCGTGTGCTGAGAATGATGAAGGATGCCTAAAAGGTTGAACGTGCAATTGGAAGAAAAAACCAAACAAACAATGAGGCTGGTTTTTGGTAAAAAATCTGACTAAGAAGGTTGGCCTCCAAACTGTAATTACAGGGATAAAGATTTGTCCTGACATTTTCCCATGCAGCCCTCAAACCATCTGTTAAAATAATCCCTAATGTGGTCGTAGTGCAACGCCGCGCAGATGGTTGAGACATGAGTGCAGCTACTTTAACCTTTAAAGCCAAGCAGCCAACAGGAAACTCTTCCAGTTGTTTTCTCCTGGAGGAATGCAAAAGGTTTACCCACGCGTCGCCCGTGCTTAAGGTAACATTCTTCTGACCTTCTCGGAGGTCCGTGAACCTGGTTTGGTGTCCAAATGCATTTCTTATACGGCAACGCAAAAGTGAACATCCGAGCAGGTGAAACAAACTAGACATGAAAAAATAATCCATGTTCCTATTTGAAATCCCTGTTCCCATGACAACAAAGTTTTACAGTGTCTGACCAAATGGGATCACTTGAATGTAATTGCAAGACTCCTACTTTTTGTGTAAAAAAAATACTCTGGGTCTTGATTTAAAAAAAAAAAAGACATGAAATGATATGGTTTTAGCATATTAATTAAATCCAACAACTACCAAATAAACACAGTTGCATCTGTGGATGATTAGGTTTTCTTTTCACATTACAAACGGCATTATTACTTAATTTTTGATTCTCTGTTCTTTGTATTTATAGTGTTGTATACGATAGTCATCCAAACTTTTTATAGTGTTCAGTGTTTCTAATGTGAGTGTACCCTACTTTTATTAGGTTATTTTTTGGATGACCATATTTGTTACCTGGAACCAGTGCAGCCTAACTGGAACTGATCAGAGACCCTACTGGTTTGTTTGTAAGTGAAATAAGTCTGGGGCAATGAGGAGGGAGTCTAATTGAAGTATTTTTTGCAAATATCGTCTTTACTGGAATGTAACTCGCACTTTTTATAGTTTTTTTTATATAGCCTCCCACTAACACTCAATGCAATTTACATGTTTCCTTTTTTTCTCACCACCTACATCCTGCTATATAGTTTTTTAGGCCATAGTTTGAAAAATAATAATTAACAAGTGCCTATTAGCCTGTTGTTCTCCATTTGAATATTGTTACTTTAACGCTTCTTTGTTATTGAAAAAAAATGCCCTCGCAAAGTATGACTTATACTAAAATCTAACTAGATATGGCTTGTATACATATTTTTTTTCCTCTTCATTATATATAATTTTTAAATACGGTACAATTGTGTTCTTACTGTATCAGGAGAAGCTTGAATAATGTAGTCAAGGAGATTTTTTTTTAGAATTAAAGATGAAGAGTGGCCATCATGTGTCAGTCCCTCCACATTTGACTCTGCGAGTGGCTGGTGTGCAGCAAAGTGTGGATGAATCCGCCTACGGTGCAGCCATCAGTCACCCTGGAGAGAGGCCACCGACTGGAACTTTCTCAAGGGATGCGGGCAAGGTCAGGAGAGGAATAAAATAGAAGAGGCCAGCCCAAGGATGAAATCTATGGTGACAGAGCAAAAGCAAGAAAGGGCTCTTCACATCCAGCAGGAACAGTCACTGTGATTAGAGTGCCTCTTGGTTGTTTTTATCCTCAGAGGATTGGGGGTGATTATGTTGCTAGTTGTGTGTCACTATTTGCCGTAGGAGAAAAATAACAAAGGAAGACAGCCAGAGTTGACACATGACTACTTGATAGACTACAATTAGGTAGCTCTATTGTCTTTTTTTTTAGGTTAGGCTAGAACTTTATTTCGTACCGTGTTCGGGAAATTTCTTGGTTGCAGTAGCAAGACATACATAAGACACAGAAGACATTGTAGAGCTAGGTAAAAAAATCTGGAACCACACACAGGAAGTCTACAAGGTGGGGACTGATGTTACCGCACAGTTCCTCAATAGTCTGGAGGTTTTATTTTTTGTTTCCAACCAAAGACACAACAATAGATAAAAATGTTTTGTTTGTGTTATGCTTAGCGTTCCAGTAGTGTATACTTGCACACAAACAACACGTTTAAAAATGTATGAACGTTTAGAAAATAGTTAAAATTAGTGTTGGACATTTTTAAATACAGAAATGTGTGCTTGTTTTTCAGGAATTGATGCTTATCTTGTGTGCCTGCTTTTGTATTGGTACATTCTGTAAGTATTGGTATTGATATACTAAAAAGGTAGGGATTTTTGATTTTCTGGAGATGCCATATATTAGTGAAAATTTGCTGAAAATGAACTTCTAATGTAAAACTCTGAACTTTTGAGTCTCGTTTGCTAGAGCCAGGTCTTGGAAGATGACAAAGAAATGTGAGTGACAAGCAAAGAATTACAAAAGCAGAGCAAACGCCCTCCGACACACTGAGCTGGATGGGATCACCTGTGTAAGTCAACCTTCTGAGCTGAATTACATTTACCCTTGAAAGTGAGATGGCACAAACTATGTTATGCCATGTGACCGCAAAATTGAGAAAACTAGAACACTGTAAAACCTTCCGAGTTCATGACGCAATCTCCCAATCAAAAATACTCTATCCTAATGTATTCCCCACTCAATTCCTGAGTGTTTTCCTGCCAATACTTCCCTTTCAAATCCATTCCCATTCGCTTATGATTGAAGAACCAGACCAGTCCTTAGAGAATCCATTCTCACAATCGCATGAGATGTCTCCCCCCATGAAATACATAAACTGTCCCTTATCCAAACTCTGGCTGAATTAATCTGCGAAATGTCTCTCATTCGCATTGGCACCCACCAGGGAACGCCCATATGGTATTTGGCACTTTGACGGTCCAAAAGGATATAGGTATATAAAGGTCCATTTGCTGCATCTTTTGGCTTCAGCCAGCTCTCTAAACAAAGCACCCTTCACATATCATAGCAACCTACTTTCTGTCAGGATGAATTGCCTCTCCAAACTGCCAAGGGGCTTCTTGAAATACAAGCATAATTTAGTGGTAGGCTTAGTCTAATGTAATCCACTACAGGCTCTCTCACATGCCAAGCGACCCAGAAATGCCCAAGACTTGCTCGACCCCTTCAAGATATTAAGTCCTCTAATTTAGTCTTACAAGAGAACCCTTAAAATATAGAAGTAGGAAAGACCGTCCAAGATGGACAGGTGGTTTTTCCTCCACACAGATAGCCGAAATTCACTGAGGAATGAAATCTCGATCTCGCTTACCTGTAAACAAGTAAATATGAAAATAAATGACATTTATTTTACCTTTGATCACCCAAAACAGGCAATGAAAGAGACCATTTGGAAGGAAAAAATAGCATTGAGAAGTTTTAGTTAGGCAAATTTGAGTTGTTCTTCTTGGTAAAGATATTTTTCTTGTTTAGGATTTTGTTCTGAGTGCATAATTAATCCATACAACCCCCCCGAAACCCTTCCCCCAACCTCAATTCATTTCAAAGCTAGTACTACACTGCACAGCAGATTCTGTCAACAACATACAAGGCCCATATGTTGGATATCAATCTCCCATCATCACCATGTCATCTTTCCCTTCTCACTGATGCCACCGAGAGCCTTGAAGTGCGGCCATGGATAAAAGGAGGATGTGTTCGGGGACCCTATTTCACTCCTGAGGGAATGGAAATATTATTTCATCCCACTCAAAGAATATCTGTGTGCCAAGTCAAGACAGCCTATGGCAAGACAGGAATAGATTGCTTCATCTTCTTTTCCTGTCTTCCTTTCAAGCATCCTTACTCATGACACACATCAATAGGGAAAATAGTTTTGCTCTGCAATGCAGTGCAATGTGTTTCCCTCAACAAAGCAATGCGCTCTAATCTTGAATTTCTCATGATTAAAATTTATGTAGTTCCTTTTCAATTATTTTATTTTTTCAAACGAGTAGTTCCTTCCAAAGGTCAACTCCCACTAAGCACTTAAGATTTAATGACTTTCACCATTAATGGCAGTGAAAATAATCCAAAAGTCTATAAATATTGTAATATCTAAATTTACCTGAAACAAACTTAAAAGATAGTGTCCAACAATAGCAATAAAGTACTCAAAAAGCACAACTAGCTAGCACACTATATATTTTCTCTATAAATCTGTTGGTGAAATAGATTAAATGTCTATAACTGTCAATAGCATATGCTGCGAGCCAATGGGAATTGGGTAAAAATTGCAAATAATTTGCCCTAATTTGGAAGAGGACAGAAAATATTGTCTTTTTCTGTTTATCATCCCTCTCGAGATTTGGTCCCACTGAATGTGGTTTGGGGCCAAACGGTAAACACAACAATTTCTAATATATATCTATTTTTTTCCACAGTGCCTCCTAGCAAGGTAGTCAACAGGACACAAGGATGCAGCTGCGGGGGGTGCTGTGGCAGTGACATACAGTTGGAGTTACTCATGACCCGCGGCTGAATTCAGTAATGACATTTGTCAGTGGGGACTCTTCTTTGGTCTGTAGTGAAACAGGTTTGCCAGAACATGGTTTCTATTTCCATCGGTACTGTTCGATTTGAGCCAGTGACTGACAGCGTGTGTTGCTTTATGACATTTCATATTATCCGGAGGGTGTAAGATATGAGTGGTGCATCATACATAAGTGTGTGTGTATGCGTGTGTTTGTGTGCTAGAGGGAAGAACAAGATAGCAATCTCTGGCCTTATCTAGTACCGAAAACCCTAGAAATGTACTATGTATCAGAGAAGCACAACTACCGTATTGTCTGGAGTATAAGTCAAACTGTGTTTTTTTTCAGGTTACCTTTTTAGCAGATTTCCAGGAAAAAAAAGCTATGAAAATGTTGTTGTGGTAGGCAGCACAAATCCAAACATCTTATTTAAACTCACTCATGTTTGAGTTTGTTGTCCCCAGGTTTAAGCCGCTGATGACAGGGAAGGATGCGAAGCAGCTCATGTGATTCCGCACTGTTTATCGATAACAGGTGAGCTCGCTTGGTCTCTGGATTTATTGAGGGACAAAGAGTCTTGTCCTGTGGGAGCTAAGTTTTAATCAATTCAACCAGCCACTGTGGGAGGACAGTGGTAAGGGAGCCAAAAGAGAGAGAGAGGGAGGCCACTGCCATCGCTCTTCCGTGATGCTCAGGATCTGGATCCGCTGAGCTCCCAGGCTAAATTAAAACAACCGGCGTCTCGTTGATTCTAGCACTGACAGCGACCATACATTACCTCATACATAGCCATGGCGAGGGGACAGAAGAGGAGAAAAGCAAGGGATGGGGGAGCAACAGGCGGGAAGTAGCGGAGCAACAAAATAATATAGTGGGATAAAGTAATGGCGGGCGAAAAGAAGAGACTAAATTAAAAACAAATTATGGCAAGCATGGACAAAGATTAAAACAAATGGGTTGGTAAAGAAGGATGAGAAGAACAAGAAAGATAAATTCCACAGCTCTTTATATGAGCAATGGTAAATGGTAAATATTTGGAAGCTAAACTAAATGACTATTTTTGTATTTGCTTACTGTCAAAAGCAAACATTTTTAGGAGACATTTTCTGCATTCAGGGCTTTCATTCATGACTAAAAGCAAATCAAAATTGGACATTCACTCAGGTGGAAACTGCATTTACCTGCTGGTTAACCTATCTGCATTTATCTTTCATACTATGTTGATTTATGCAAAAAAAAATGAACAGCACATAGTCAGTTATTATCTCAGTATTAGATGCATAACCCTATGCATACAATTTTGAGTTTGACTTAGCATTAGATTTAATTGACTTTGTTTGCATAACAATGGGATAATGTAAACGCATGCGAGTGCTTTGCACTTTGTACTACGAAATTAAAATGTAAAACATTTGCCCAAGATGAAGCAGTGCTTTAATACTAGCAATGATTTACACCGTTGACACTGTAGCCACAGATTAAAAAAAAGAGTATTCACTGACACAGCTGTTGCTGACTGAAATCTCAATGGCCCTGAAAGTGCTATCTTACACAGCATTAGCTAAATGGCACCATTACAGCACTTCCTTTTCCCAGTTGGAGTACACTTGCTAGAAAGAAACTGAGCCAGCAAAGAGAATTGCCTAGAACTGTTGGTTTTCACAATCGCTGCCTAGAATATTCGAGAATTATTTTGCAGTTTAGACTTAATAAACCATGATACTACTTGTACAGTCAAATTGGATTAGACGTCTTTATTGCCGTCTATGGCATTGACACTTGAACACCTAATGTGATCATTCATATTCAAAATGGAACTGATGTCTAACTATCAATGATAATCTAGAGCACATGTGTCAAAGTGGCGACCTGGGGGCCAAATCTGGCCCGCTGCATCATTTTGTGTGGCCCAGGAAAGTAAATCATGTGTGCCGACTTTCTGTTTTAGGATCAAATTAAAATGAAGAGTATAGATGTATAGTACATTTCCTGATTTTCCCCCTTTTAAATCAATAATTGTAATTTTGTAATCAATTTTCTTCTGTGTTTTTAGTTCAAAAATCATTTTGTAAAATCTAAAAATATGTAAAAAAAAAAAAAAAGCTAAAATAAACATTGTTTTAGATCTATAAAAAACTGAATATTGAGGGATTTTAATCCAGTTATTTTAATCCATTTATAAAAAAAAAAAATCTGAATATTATATCTAAAATGGTCTGGCCCACGTGAAATCAATTTTACATTAGTATATATTCACTGCATTGGTTGCCAGCCAATCTCAGGGCTGCTTGCATTGACTCATGTTAATGAAACATCTTGTCATAAATCCCCCACTTTGTAAAACCCTTGAAACAATGCAAATAAACACAGATCTATTGACTCTTTATTGCTCAGCGCTCCTTAAGGTGAAAATCCAGGAATTGCGACTTTGGGCTTAAACCTTTCCCCCTGTGGCATTTTTACAGTTTGCGGGAAATGGAACGCTGCCATTGGTCATCAGCAGGAAAGCGTTTTCGAGGCATTTGGATGGCGCTCTGGGGTGAAACAACAGTAACCAGACCCCTCCTTTTCCACCTGTCTCTGTTCTTTGAGAGAGTCAAGCAAAATGGAAATAAGGTGAGTGAATATTTTGTGTGTGTCCAGCTGCTCTCCTGGCCATGGTGGTCGTTAATGAGGAGTACCAAGCAGCAGAGCATGACACACACCAGCTGGATGTGCAGATACCTCCGCTGAGAGAGGAGTGCTGTGCCAATGAGTCAGGGAGCTATAAAGGAAGAGGAGCACTTATTGACAATGCATCTGGTGAGCTAGGGTTTATCCAACTTGCTCTGAAAAGCGGGGAAGGCAGGTCTTTGATTGTGCTCTGTCATTTCAAAAACTTTTTATGAAATGATATTTTGCTTCAAGGCTACCCAACCCGCTGATGCATAATTTATTTTGATTTTTTTTTTTCAATGATGGGAATGCTCCAGCTTTGAGAAAGAGCTCTCCTCAGGAATTGTAGACTCAAACCCTATAGAGCAAGGGTGTCAGACCCGGGTTGGTTTGCGGGCCGCTTTAACGTCAACTTGGTTTCACGTGGGCCGGACCATTTTAGATATAATATTTATATTTTTTTTAAATTATAAATGGATTAAAAGAACTGGATTAAAAGCCCTGAATATTCAGTTTTTTATAGATCTAAAACAATGTTTATTTTAGCTTTTTTATATATATTTTTAGATTTTACAAAATGATTTTTGAACTAAAAACACAGAAAAAATGGATTAAAAGATTACAATTATTGATTTAAAAGGGGGAAAATCAGGGAATTTAATATACAACTATACTCGTCATTTTAATTTGATCCTAAAACAGAAAGTCAGCACTTTCCCGGGCCACACAAAATGATGCGGCGGGCCAGATTTGGCCCCCGGGCCGCCACTTTGACACATGTGCTATAGAGTATGACATTTTAGCTGATAGTGAAGGGACTTAGAAGCCTGGAAAAACAATTAGCCTGTAATGAAATTAGTCGGACTCAGTGAAGGACTTGAATACTACTTTATTTGTATACCTGTTAGTAATAGTTAGAGGCAAGGTATTATATTTTCATAATTTGTTGCAGTTACAGTGGGCCACAGTTGTTTATATTCCGTTATGCAGCCCAAAATGGTTCTCAGTCTGAGGTTTATAGCCCTAATTTGCCACCCCCACATCAATTTTGGGCTTCACAGTTTTTCACAAGTGCAATTTAAACATGAGGGAAAGGTTAACGATTGAGATTTCTTATCCATTGGTTACTGGACAAGCCACATTGCTACAGCTGCCCCAGTAGGTGAAATGTAGTTGCCATGGCAATGATAGAGATTCTGTCCCTATTATAAGGATAAAAGCACATGGAGTCTTTCAATGTGTCATTCTGCCAAGATGACCATGTCTTGATATTGTCAAATGAGTCCAACACAAACTTTCGGATTATATATCTGCAGGAAATGTTGTTTATTTTTGCCTCAATGCTCAAGCTCCTTAAAAACATCTATTTTTGAGTTTGCTGAAATATTTTTGTTATGTAGTCAATTGTTGTCAAACAAACCCAAGTTAGTTCAAGTGTCTTACTTTTAGACCACTATTTTTGTTTTTGTGCTAGTGTGCACTAGTGTTGAACTGCATTTCATCATTGTTTCTCTTAAGAGCCTCAGCTTTAGCGTCAATGAGGCAAGCGACATGACTTATCGAGAGGATCTTTCCTCAAGTGCGCTTTTGTTTTATTTAAGGAATTTTGAAGGTGGCAACAGGAGAATGCTTCATTCAGAGTGCAAAAAATCAGAAAAAATCACCCAGTGGAAATTACTCCTGACCCAAGATCATTGGTTGATCAGAATGAATAATGAAATCAGTAAATAACCAGGACAAAAGTCTTCCCTAACATGAATTCAGTGAATTTCTACACCGCTGCTATTGCAATACTTTAATTAACTTGTCTTCCTACATTTCTTTGCCAACTACTATTGTCAATACTTGCTTTTTTTCCTCTATCCCTCATCTGTTTATCTGCCTCCTTTCTGAAAGCCTCATGGGCTCTTACGGCAGTTCATCCCACCTTAAACATGTCATCCCCCCCAAACACACACACACACATACACACCCGGACCATCCCCCACTTCTTTCCCCACTCCATCCCTTCCAGAAGCAGGAAAGCCACCTGAGGTGGACCAGGTTAATGCTCTGGCAGTTTGAGATATGCTTCTGACATTTCAATCTGGCATCTGTTTTATCACAGCTGATTTAAGGAATGGAAGGGATGCTACAATGGAGGGATGGGGGTGACGGAGGGCAGCCTACTCGGGAGATGCTATATAGTATGTACTGGAAATTGTGGAACACGTTAGCAGCAGCAAAAGAACATGTTGGCACTTGGATGTTAATTCTACACACCCTTCTGACTGGAAGCATATGGCCATGACGCCCCCAAGTGGAAGGCGGATGAACTATTGTGAGCTTTGATAGACTGCTGCAATGCAACAAACTGAAAGAGCATTTGTTTTGCAGGAGAGGGAAATGAGTTAGAGTTAGGCAGGAATGTGTGAGGAGAGCATTAGGACCATCTTTATTCCGTTTGGCTCAAATGTGACCTTTGTGATGATTAATAAAAAAAATCTAATAGAAATAATAATCATAAAAAAAGAGGTAATGTTGGATGCGGACCCAATTACAGGAGAAATGAGGTGGAGATTGTGGTGTGAGGGAAAAAGCAAGTGACAGAGGGAGGACAAAGGCGGTGCAAGGGGAGTAATGAAGGCAACGTTGTGTATGGAATACACACCAGGAGTTTGGGGAGGGGGCACTTTAGCTGGCGGTGCTGACAATTCTAAGGGCCAATGATTGCCAGGGCTTCCAGAAAATTGTATTTTCAATGAGGGGAGAGATGGAAGAGCCCATTCCAAGCTTGAAAGGGTCCCACATTCTTTGGCGTACGGAAAATAACTCTGACAATATACGACCATGAAGTAAAAGCTATTGATTATGGGAGGCTGATGTTATTAAGAGATGAAAAATAAGCATAGTTAATTGATCTTTGCCAGATCAAAGGATGTAGACTTTCACATTTTGAACTAATATCCAGGCCAGAGAATAAATATATGTTAGTGCAAGGGTATCCATTTTCTGTACTGCTCATCGTTATAACGGCTCCAGGTGAGCTGGAGACTACTTTGGGCTGGCCAATCACTGATATTTCCATATATATTGATTGAATACATATGCTAGACCCCTGCTGCCACACTAGCACTTCACAGTACGCTGCGCAGTTCACTTTAAATGCTTAAGAATTCTGCATTATTCATACTTTTTGTTGTTGTTGTTGTCCCCATAAAAGCCATCAGACTAAAGCTCACTTTAGACTGCATCAAGATACTATCGCTTTGGATCACAACTACTGTAGAGATTTATTTTCATTCATGATCCTTTTATTTAGGGCTTCAAATTTAGCATCAAGCTTGATCACTGCAGATTGGCACGACTTTAAGATGGCGAGCAGGCCTTGATTTGCGTTTAATTCTTTGTTCCACTGAATCGGTCTTTCGTGCCGTCGAAATCATACAAATTGCAGCGCGTGTTTTTCTTTTCCTGTCCGCATAAATTAAGATGTACGATATTTGGCAACATGTACGCCTTGCAAATTTTCAACGCTGTTGCGATGTCCGCGCCCATTTTTCCGAGCATCCATCACTAAAGCCCCCTCCAGCTCTACGACAAGCCATTCATCCAACAACGTTTCCTTCCTTTGCCTCTTCTGTAGCCCCCTCCCTTTGGTGTGTATCAGTGGGAGTGGTCTGCCTTGATCTCCTCTCAGAACAAACAGGCTGGTAAACATCATGAAACATTTAGAGGAGGCAGAGCAGACTTCTTTCTAATTCACACTGGCAAGCAAGCCAGAGTTGCAAAACAGTGACTGGTCCCAAAGCTCACGTCAGTAGATGAGTGAAATATATGTACATATAAAGAGTAAAGGTAGTCTATGTACAAAAAAAAAAAGACAATGTCACGAGAATTCCAATTCATTTCGACTGTGAGGGCTGGCAATGAAAGATCATCCTTTTTTAAATGGATTGCTGAAGAGTTTGATTTTTTTTTGGTTTTTGGCATGGCATTATTCTCATATGCGTGTGCCAATTTTGCAGGAACAGGTAGTTCAGTTTTTGGGTTAACCAGATTATACAGTTGTAATCCGAGCGCTTTTATCCGTCATAAATTACTTTTACTTCAGACTAAGCAAATCCTGTGCTCAAAACCACCATTTAGCATGCACACACAAATAATGTTGTATAATGTTTATTATGGGTGTCTAAACTTTTTCTTCAAGCGCATTTTGGAGAAAAAAAAGATAAGCACGCTAGGGCCATGTTTAAAGCCTGCCACTTTTTTTTGGTAAACACACGATCAGGATAGGGTTTTATTATTATTGTTGTTGTTGTTGTTGTTGTTGCTGTTATTATTTTAGTATCAACTCATTGGCTGTCATTGATAGCGATAGATGTTCAATTCATTTTGACTGACATGGTGGCTTATTATATTATTATTATTGTTTTTGTTGTTGTTGTTGTTGTTTTTGTTGTTGTTATTATTTTAGTATCAACTAATTGGCTGTCATTGATGGCGATAGACATTCAATTCATTTTGACTGACATGGTGGCTTATTATATTATTATCATTGTTGTTGTTATTATTATTTTAATATCAACTCATTGGCTGTCATTGGTAGCGATAGACGTTCAATTCGTTTTGACTGACATGGTGGCTTATTATATTATTATTGTTTTATTGTTGTTGTTGTTATTATTATTATTATTATTATTATTATTTTAGTATCAACTTATTGGCTGTCATTGATGGGGATAGACGTTCAATTCATTTTGACTGACATGGTGACAGTGATGAACAACCATAAACACACAATTTCATCCTTCCCAGTTGAAATTTGAGAAATTTGATGTATTAATAGCTATGAATAAGTCCAGCGCTACAAGCGGTAAAATTAACGATTCAATATATCAACAGTCACATTTGGTCCAAACTTTCTAACGAGGTTAATTGCACAAGTCAAATCTGCTAACCTGGTTCCTCAGGGAGAAGAAGTCATTCTGTGGTTCTCCAACTAGGTAGACGCAGCAGTCTGCTTGGTGCAGTTATTTGTGAATTTGGATTACCTCCGAGGCCGGTTAAATGGAGCAGAGCTGCTTTGGGATCCAACCTGCATGTAAACAGGTTATCTCAAATGTTCCTTTTCCCGCCTGCGTGGGGATATTTATGTCAAAATGTGATTTCCCAAAGAAATGTTGTGCAGCATGTTTTCTGAAGTTAATTAGGTCCGAGGAGGTTGTGTTTTCCGTGTCGTTTGTCTGGCCTGTCAATGGGATGATTTTGGGAAAGAGCAGTGGCGCATGGCGGTGGAAGGACCACCGCTTCCATTTTAAGGGCTTCACAATCTCAGGTGGTTTTTTCATTGTTGACTAGTCCAATGGCCTTTGCGTTAGTTTTCTACAATTCTTGTTTGCCACGTTTTAGTCAATATCTTGATTGGAAAAAAATATGGTTTGCATTTTGCAAAAAAAGAACACTTGGAGCACACGTTCGTAATGATAATGAGCAATTTGAGTGCCTCGTAAAATAATGCTGGGTTTTTTTCCACTTTAAATCAGCATGTAAAAAACATACACTTTGGAAAAACCATTTGTTCGATTCTGTCGGCCCTTCCAATCAAAATGCATTGGACCTCTACTATAAATGCCAGCCTTCCCATCTGAAATGCATTGAATGAGTTCACAGATGTAACCCATTTAGCCACACACATTCTTTATATTTAACAATCAAGCTTCTTCTAGCATTCCTGTCACGCAGCAAAGACAAGAAAGGCATTCATTTCAAAGGGAAAATACAATTTGAGATACACACCAGTGACAAGCATGATGATGGAAGAAATTAAAGCTATTTCATGTCTCAACGAACAACCGTACTAACCATACAGCATATGCCAAGTCCCCGACCGTAATACAAAAGTAACATGTATTGACTGTTCCTTTCTACTGGGCAAGTATGATACATGAAGTGACGGTTATTGGAGCATTGCAGCATTGGTGTGTGGGCTTTGGGTGTGGAGCTACTGCGCCACAGCTACTTACTCACCAATCAATGCTACTAGGCTCTGTTGGGAGGTAATCGATCAGTTTAGGACTGTGGAATGTTCTTTTTTTTCCTTCTATATAGTAGTATATGTCTTTCTCCATGTCTGCCTGCTCCCTATTGCTCTCTCTAGAATCATCATTGATTCTCAGCTATGATAGTCACTGTCTTAAGTGAGAAAAAGGCTGGTGTTAAGCCCTATAAAATTCCTAATGACCTGGACAACAAGTTAAAATGTGTGCACATAATTAATTTTCTGCTTTAATACTACTGTAAAGTGTATTCAAAGGACATTTTAAGAAGCGGAGTATGTGTTCTTAATTGAAGAATGGAGCAGGTATTCAAAAATAATTGACTATAACCAAAATAATTGAATTGCATTCAATTTTAGACAAAAAAAAACATGTACAGTGGTACCTCGACATATGATCTTGATCCGTTCCGGGACTGAGATCGTATGTCGAGCTTTTCGTAACTCGAGCGGACGTTTCCCATTGAAATGAACTAAAAACAAGTTAATTTGTTCCAAACCTCTGAAAAAACACCAAAAACAGGATATTGGATTGGAAAAAAAGTTTGGGGGGACTTTATCCACGGCAACAACGCACTCGTAAACGAACAAACTAATTTAAATTAACTTGGATTAATATAGAGAGACACACTCAAACATACATTTAATGTAACTTTACACAAAACTAAATTCTTATTTATTTATTTTTTTTACCTTCGTTCTGGGCGGGTTAGCTGTTTGCCACGCCTCCACCCTCACGTTCGCTATCGATGGGCTGTTTGCTGTTGTATTCCCTTCAAAATATTCCGAAAATGATGCACACAAATGACCTCACAATAGGATAACGCACGACCACTTGCCAACGAGAAGTAGTCTTGAATGAGCGATCGCGGGAGCTAACAGGCTAAGGAAGGAATAACAGCCTACCAACGTATTGATTGTGGGTAATGAAGTTTGATTCTGAGAAAGGGTGCCATTAGCAATCGGTGTTGTGTGCACGAGTATACTTCATTACCCAGAAAGCCCTCTTTTTGCCCGCACATGCGCATTGTGCGTTTCCTGGCCGATGCGTAGGAGAAACTCGTCTGAATAAATCGTTCAGTGCTCGTAGATATCTGTTATACACGAAAGAGATGCGGCAAAAAAAGACAGTGCGGTACCATGATAAACAGCCTCTCATGTCATGGCCACCTGGCTTGGTCGCATCTCGAAATTTTGATTGCATCTAGGGCGAATTATTCGATCGAAATTTTCATCGTATCTCGAGCATGTCGTAGGTAGGGCTGATCGTAGGTCGAGGTACTACTGTATTATAAATGGTGTGGAAGTTAGAATGTTTATGTTATGTTATTATGTTTAAACCAGAACAAATCCAATGAATGTACGTTTTTTTTTGCAATTTCCCATGACTTTTATTTTGAAAAGAATGATAGCACCCCCATAATGTTTTACCTATTCACATCTTTCTTTCCCCTGCTCCTCACTTTATGTTTTTTCTACAACATTTATATAAAGAAACGGTTTTCTACTGCACAGTGTAAAATATACTTGAGTCATAAAAAAGGGCTTTTGGAAATGTTCACGACTCGGGTCCAGAATTCCCTCCAAATGGCCACCTCTTGGTGCAATTGACATATTCAGCAAAATGTGGTGCTTTAAGCTGTGTTTATATCACTTTTTTATAACTCCTCAGGGGCGCCCTTTGCACTGATAGACTTGCTGACAAAATAGTTGCAAGGCAAGTTTTGGAAGTCGCTTAAGTGTGCCCTCCAACGGAGAGCATCGCGGCGCCCCTTCATGATCTAAATGTAAACGAGCCATTGATTTAATTAAACCCTCAGCATCAATTATTGGAGGTTCTGCACTCCTCGTGTGCTCGGCATCCCCGTGGCAACAGTTTGATTAGCCCCAAGGTGTGTTTTGGCGATGTAGACCAAGATTAAACCACTTAAAAAACGTACACTGATTTATTATTCAATCAAAACAGTTGTAAAGCTCATCCATATTCTGCTTTGTGATGTTTTAGGTTGTGCCAAAAAAAAGCTGCCCCAAGCTGACAGCCACTCTATTTACTGGCAAGCAATTTTGGACGTGTTAGCGTGATAATGAAGAATTTTCAAGGTAAGGATCCCCTCTTGTGACGCAGAGTTCTGATTTTGCTTGAATCGATTTTGTTCTTGAGCGCAACATTTGGTTTTATTCAGCTGTGTTTTATGTACTGAAGGAATTGGCTAGAGAGCCACTTGAAGTCACCAGAGTGCGTTTTATATTCTTTTTACATTGACTTCTAAAGCTTCTTTTCATGGTGGCTTGTTTGTGCAAAAATACAAACAAAAAAACATGTTTTGTTGTTGTTGTAATGCAACGCATTTTCATGTGTGCTTTAGCAATCTCTTAAAGTGCAGTTTTATATTTAAAAGGAGACAGTTCTTCTATGCTGATGCAATTAAGGGCAAAAAGAGTCACTGCTAATATTCCTGAAAGTTTAGAGCAAGGGTGGTTCGCGGGCCGCTTTAACGTCAACTTGATTTCACGTGGGCCGGACCATTTTAGATATAATATTTAGATATTTTTTTATAAATGGATTAAAAGAACTGGATTAAAAGCCCTGAATATTCAGTTTTTTTATAGATCTAAACCAATGTTTATTTGAGCTTTTTTAAATATATTTTTAGATTTTACAAAATGATTTTTGAACTAAATACAGAAAAATGGATTAAAAAATTACAATAATTGATTTAAAAGGGGGAAAATCAGGAAATGTAATATACATCTATACTTTTCATTTTAATTTGATCCTAAAACAGAAAGTCGGCACTCATCATTTACTTTCCCGGGCCACACAAGATGATGCGGCGGGCCAGATTTGGCCCCCGGGCCGCCACTTTGACACCTGTGGTTTAGAGCCTCTTGAATTAACAGCTTTATTTCAGAACCATGCGAGAAAGGACCTTTTTTTCATGACTGCATAATGTGAACACAATTAAAACTCAAAGAGAACACATATTTCATTTAAAGAGCATTTCAGGGTGATTTACTGTATTGAGAGAAAAAGGCGTAAAAGTAACCACAAAGCACTACAACAAACTGGTGAATAATCAAAGTAAACTACTACTACTACACTTCAAATACATTAGAATTCAATTGGAAATATACATATATTAATGAGGAAAAACAAGAACTCAACGGCATAAAGCTACAGAAAATACGTTGTCTGGTAAAATGGAAAAGCCACGCTACTGTATTTCCGTTAGTCGTTTTTTTGTCTTAATTCTTCTTTCTCTAGTCAGCATATTCTATTCGCCCACCCCCTTCTCTTTGCCTTTACAAACTTTTTTTCTTTTTCTGAGAACGGAAAGAATGAGTAGAGGGAGAGAAGACATTAATGGTGTGTGTGGGAATCTGTGTCAGTTGGCAAAATGAGATCCACATGTTAGTCTACGTACATGCTCTCTCGCTCGAGATTTTTTTTGTTTCACTGACAATTTGTCTTTGTTGCCTTTCATCCACGTGACCTTAAAAGTGCTCCGTTTTCTTTCCATTTTATTGAACTGTATTTTTTTGCTCTCGCCACCCTGGTGTCACAACAAGCAAATTAGACTTTGGCAACATAATACGCCGTACAAGTCCATGCAGCATCACCTAGGAACTTAAAACGCTGGTTTTCTGCAGCACTGGGACTCATTCAGCTGACATTTTAACTTTATTCCATGTCTTATTGCCGTAATAATGCAGCCCAGCAAACGGAACTATCGTAGACTCATTTTTTTATTGATAGCGGTATTGCTTACATTCAGTCAACGGGGGTTGATAGAGAAAATTAAGGCAATTTATTGGGTGTACATATCTTAAAGTGACGGTAATAAAACAAAAAACGAGGTCCCGGGCATCGACTCAAGGGCGCCGAGAGTTGCACGTTTGTTATTTCTCGCCTGAGTTTTTGGGATGGAGAGGATAAAAATACAAGTCAGAAAAATGATGCTCTCTATTTTTGTAATCTCAACTCAACTCCCCCGTCAACAAGCCTTAGCAGCGTTTGCCCCCCAGATAATGTCCCCCTGCCCTCGCTGGCTGCTCTCTTGAGCTCTCATCCCTCATCCTCTTAGTGGAGCACGAGAGCATGCAGTGGAAATAAGTGAGCCAATAAAGACAATGCCAGAGTTCATCCACTTTTTTTTTGCGCTTCAGATAGTTGCTAATGAAACCAATGGCTAAGGATGTCGAGTAAACGACACGGGGAGAGACCCCTTGATATAACCGACGCTACGGATGACGGACCGCCCGGTGTCGGGTAGTAAGATGGAGGTAGTGGACTTGGGAAGGGACAAATGAAAGAGACAATTGAAAGAGGCAAGAAGTTCAGGAAAGAAGAATTAGGATCTGTCGTTTTTTTTTTTTCTTTGCCACGTGGCACAAAAACAGATAATTTGATGCAAAGTTAAAAAGAAATAACTAAAAAAAGCACCCGAACTGCATGGCAATGTTTTGTAAGCTTCATTATTGGTTCTTCAAGGTGAAGGATTTTTTCCTTTTTAGTTACTTTAGGGACGCATATGAATGGTTCAAATTTATGAGCAACGTGTAGCATTTTTGTTGAAACTGCTTGCATAAATGGCTATGATAATTTCATCATTGGTTTGCGGTGTATTCTCAATGCCTTTGGTTTTACCACATGTTGAAAAGGTGCTTCTTTTTCAATGCTTTTGTGTTGGAATAATCCATTGCTGGAGAAAATTCAAGCATTCTGACACCTTGAACATTTTCTATCAAGTCCCCCTTATGTAGAGTAATAGCTTTTAATTGAAGAAAGCTTTATTAAAAATCTCCCAGGGCAATACAGCACATTTTCTTGAGTACATTGCACCCCAGACTGCATTTGACATCAATATTGATCCAAAGGTTAAAGGTAATTGCAAAGAATGGAGGCTCGCTCAACATCAAACATGAATAAATAAGTTATGAGCCACCTTCCTTTTGCCACGCAGGAACATCACTGGGGACTCGCAAGATAAATGCCAACTTGGTATTTGCCTATTGAACAATTTACTAGACGCAATTGATGCGGCCATTAAGGTAAAGGCTCTCTATGGTCATTGGGTTGCCTCTAAAGCCTCTATGGATCGCTTCAATCTAATCCAGCAATAAACAATGTGGAAGCAGAGGACTCCGCCATCAATCAGAGCTAGGTATGATGCATTTATGCATGACAATGCAGTGAATTTGTCTTCATAATGCAGCGTCTCTACAGCCATAATCATCGATATACAGACTGTGGGTTTGAACCTGAGCCAGCGTGAAGTAGGAAATACGGAGGGGAGAAAAGGGCTGAGGAGAAGGCCTGGTCTGGCCGGAGGAAAGACCCTCATGGGGCTTCGAGACAGGCGCTCTTTGCGTGGACGTGGTGACATCATCAAGGAAATCCCTTCTGTAAAACTGGGAGAAAAGGAAAAAAAGGCGATGCATGGAAAGATTGGAGACGGAGAGGAGAAGAAAAGGGGGTAGAGGGCTGGGAATTAGCTGCTGTTAGGGAGGGGAGGGGAAAAGTTGGACTCCCACTCATGCTGTAACTTTTCTTCTTCTTTCTTCCCTGCAGAAGACGCCTCAAGACAAAAAGTCAAGGAAAGGATCAAACCAACGCCACACACTGGATTACTTTTGACTTCCATCGGACATGCGTGTGCAAATGTATGCCTTTGTTGGAGGATTTATGTAAATTCACGTGAGTGGATTCAGTCAAAAGTTTAAGGTATGTAGAATGAATGTAATGTACTCATAGCAAAGTGTAAAACGGAGAGGTAATGCAGAGTTCTCCGGAAATTGCTTTCTAAACAGTAGACTAAGATTGCAACATGTTGTTTGGCAGAGAATGACTGAACAAGTGCAAACTAATAGAGGAATTTAAAAAAAAAAAAGTTCTTGCCAACTTGAATGTTAGCCCAGAGGTTGTCTTTTCTGTCACTCTACTTTACATTTGATCTCCAGTCAACGCTTTCACTATGAAGGGACGCTCAAAACCCCCGATTTGACCCTTGACTCTTGTCTTTAACAACTCGTTACCATACCCAATTACTCCAAGTAAAAAGTAGACATAAAAACTTGTGAGCCCAATTTTATAGTATATACTTTACGTCTTGTAGTACCTTGTAAGTTTGTTGAGCGCCCGGCTAAAATTGATGTGCATCTTTTACGCCGACTCGATTATGAAAGTCGTATATCATGAAGCCGAGATGTATGTGGCTAACGCTGACTCAGGCTTGCATCTGGGCTACGAGAACATGGAAAAAAAATAGCGTCACATCGTGGCATCGTGATTTTCGTCTGCGTGAATCACAGCACAAAGACAAAGCGATAATGTCCGGCTTTAAACAACCTTGTAAAAGCATTGCTCTCAAAGTCCCATATGTTTTTTTCATTAGGCAGGCCGTCTACATTTGCTGGATTGAACATCAGTGCCCATGCAACCCTCTTCCTTGCACTCCCTGGAGTGCTTCGTTTTCAGCATTTGCATTTTCCCCTGCAAAATTATCACTGCATCAGTGAAAAGAGAAGTTACTTTACATCTCAATATCTCCAGGGACGCTTGACCCAGTGTTATGCACCCGTGAGAATATGACTCATTTGTAGTCGTTAATTTAAAAGTCCCCATTTTATCCTTAACTCGCCGTTGGCCACCCATGTAGTGTCGGCTGCGGGCGATCCGGTAAGTGCGACAGTCGCTTCTGTTGCAGTCAAATTCGTTACCCCTTGACCCTTTGTTTATTTGGGTCAGCAGTGAATATTTCATCTGAAATTTAGACTAGAAATACTTGGGGAGGCTCACCCAACCATGCATGTCATGGGCCCTGGGCCAAATATCTTATGTCATGAGATGATTTTTTTTTTGGTTTTCTTTGAAGGAGGCCATATTGAAAGTGTGGAGGTCTTTGGTAACTTGAGACGTTCTAGAGTAGGCCCTCTCAGAGATTAACTGTCCTGCTTTCGCCCCTCCTTCTTCCCCTTGCAACTTTGTCAGCCTGTTTCTCATTACTGAATATTATTGAAGTTCTTGGACAGTGACCAGAATGTAAGACTCTTGAAAACTTGCCTCAGCTTATCCTGAGCGAAAGCACGCTTTGAGATATTGCCTTAGCTAGCATGTAATATTTTACTTCTCCCTAGTTATTGCATGCGGCCTACGGACCAGCTGCAATGGCTCGAAGGGATCTCGGTTTGGGTTTCTTCAAACTCTAATGCGTGGATGTAGAAAGTGTGCAACTTTGGGTACATCAAGTCCAGGCTTGCTACCATTAAATTTTGCATGTTTTGGGAGAGTCTTAAATTATTAGTTGAAAGCGTGTCTTCTCAAGAGACAGCCCATAAACTTGGAACTCTCTTGGGGCTAAGAACTGTGGTCTATCCTGGAGGAATTTGCAATTAATCCAATGGAAATTTGCCCAACTGTGTCTTTTTCTTCATGGCTTAAGTTAAGAAAAAGCTACAAAATAGCTTGACCCTGTTCAAGCAGTACCTCGATTAAATTCAGCCGACATTTCAGCATTTGGTTTGGTAATCCATTCTGACAAACCGAGCTGCCTTGGTTGTCACTTTCGTGACATTTTTTGCTGTCGATGGACTTTTTATTTTCACTGCCAGTCAATATGAATTGGACATATTTTGCTTTTAAAAAATTGGGAGGACACCAAACATTCGTTAGAAATGGCCAATGCCAGTCGTCTGCTTTGGGGACTTCCTGGAGGTCAATTACAGTGGCCCAATTTTATCTTCTCTGAGCAGAGAGTAGTGGCAGTTAAATAAAAAAAAATGTAATTTGCAAATCCTTCAAAAAAAAACTTGGATCATTGCCCGAAAATGAATGCAATGAGCTGTTTAACATGCATCAGTCTCACTTCTGAATTATACATTGTGAGAATTTACTTGTTATTATGATTATGTGCTATCTGGCCGTTTGTAATGGCTGCAGGTTTCGAGTGCTCAAAAAGCCATCTGAGGCTTTGATTAACCTTCTGCCCAAGCAGCCGCGGGGAGAAATATAGTTTCACGATGTTTCCCTTACTGTTATTTCACAATAAAATTGTTCTGCACCGGGGCGGATTGTACCTTCGGATGTCTGTGAAAATAAAGTACCGTACCCACACATTTCATTAGTCTTTTAAATGGAAAACCGCCCTTTTTATCATATACAAACAAGGCAATGAAGTATTGCTGAGTTACAGCTACATAAACCGAAGGCGTCACGCTAAATCTGTTGGGAACATCAGCCTAAATATCATTCGGAATGTGAACTTTGCTATGTTTCCGTCTTTATTTTTACCTTTGTCTCAAATTGCGGGAAACAATCTTGGCCCAAAACTAGCCTGACCGATCCCGGTAAAATATGTAACCGTGTAATATTCATTCCAGTGCATCGTAGCTACGTGGGAATGATCGTTGCATTGATCAAATTTTCCATTCTGCGGTCGTACTGCGGTACAATGTGAGCTGCATCGAGACGCATTGCAGCAGGCGTTCAAGTGCTGGCGGGACTACGTTGCGTAACCCCTGGGGGGCCCCAGAGGTGGAGGTCATTGCTCCTGGACGACAGGACAGGTCTCCTCACACACCTGCCTCTAGGGTTCCACTCTCCCTGTAAACAGGGCAGAGTTAAACGCCTCTTACATATGCTGAGGGCAAATCCGGGTCAGTCGCTGCTGTGTTAATGTGACTCAGAGTGGATGAATGCCGTGTTTATGTATGTGCATTGCCGTGTTTATCTTCAAAAACAGGTGAGGCGAGGTTGCGACGGGAATATAAATGGGTTTGTAGGAATAGCAGAAGTGAATCTGGCCTCGCCTGTCGAATCACAAGTCAGTCCATATATTTATTTTGTGTGTGACCGGACCAAGACGCATACAAAACAATTGTTTTCTTTTGCCGAATAAAGCCGTGTTTTAATTGTATTCCTCAAATGCGTTGTTGTTCTACAGATCCACTTTAATGTAATATTGGAAACGCTTGTATATTTTTATGTGACTGAAGCCCAGCTAGACGAGCAAGCAGATGGATGGAAATAATGAATTGATCGCCAAACACTCCCTAACGAGGCAGATTGTGGCTATGCCGCTAGCAAAACCTGCATCATAGTCCATAATTAACGCATTGACGACCACCGACTCATAAATAAACATCAGTTCGATATGGACAACGTGGCGCTTTAATTTGTCAACTTCACACAGAGGTGTGCGGGGAGACTACAAAATATGTTTGACATTTTGTTTGTGTTTATCCATCAGGTGTGTGAAAGCATGTGGCTTCTTCGCGCTAGCTTGGCTCTGCTGGCCATCAGCTTCACATTGTGTGAAACACTTCCATCGCAGCAAGGTGAGCCTCAAAATGCTTTGTTCATTTGAATATTTTCTCATAGCATTGTAGTGCATAGAAAACCCAGACTACAAACATAACCACAGTTTAGAGTAACGCATTAAGACACCCTGAAGAGTTGTTGTTTTTTAATTCAACGTGGCATTGCTCAATATGTGTACCGATATGAAACCTGTAGCACACAATAGCCTTTCCACTGCGGCACTGAATACAAAGTGTTACACGTCTTCACTTTTCCAAAGGATTGCATCTCTGCTAACTTCATCAAAAGCCCGTCTTATAAATGTTTGAAAAACTAGCGGCGCTCGAGCAACCGGTTCATCTTTACAACCCCTGAGCCGATGTGGCTCAACGCTTCCTGTGTTATGGAACATAATTATGACTTACTTTGTTTCAGCTGCCGGCTGTTAGTGGCGGGGTGGTCAGGCTGTGGCTAAAATAACTGGTTACTTTTCTCTGCATGAGCCATCAATCAACCCTACAGCGTGTTTGATTGACTGACATTTTCTCCCATAATCGCCTTTTTTTGTCGTACCGATCGTGTATTTTTTTTCTAAACCTGTCACAAATGTTGCTCGCGTTCTTCGGGGGGAAAAGCCGTGATATCACTTGAGTGCAACGTCAGCCCCTTGCGGCTTTTGGAGCTCCAGAAGCTTCAAGGAAGTTCCCCCGGGGAGCCCCTCATCACTGACTAGTCAGACGAAACTGCGCCAGCTCGCAGCCCCCACTTTGAGAAAAAAATACGCTCTCAATTGCAACCTTTCACATTTTGCTAAGGCAAGAAATACGATAAGATTGTGCCAACTATTCCTTTGACTCATCCAAATCTCAATTTACTGCTAATTTGCTGACATTACATCTGGGGAGGGAGTTTAATTAAAACTAGTGTTGAGGAATCGTGCTGCAGAACTGCAGCACTTCAGCCCGAGAGACGGTTCCTCTCGGGCAAATCAAAACTGCTTTGCTAAGGTGATGCTATGTTTTGGCGCACTTTGGACTCTCTGCTGTCTTGAAATGATTTCTCTTGTCGGCGCGTGAATTGCGATGCATCAATTTCTGCCGCTTTGTGTTTTCCAACATCAGGAATGTAAATGTGGAACAAAATTCTTAGGCACGACCTTCAGAAAATGTTTTGTTACTCCTCCGAGTTATGCCAGTACTTTTCTTTACTCAGAGTTTCTGTTATTGTTTACAGTCGATAAGTTGATCACAAATGCATGCTTATTGATAAGTTTTACGGCAGTCGAAGAGTGTCCAGACCTCACATGGAGCTAAAGGCCGAGACGGATAAGATCCAAAAAGTGCGTCTAAAAAATCCAAGTTGTTGGCGTGCACGGAAATGAAACATTCTTCCAATATTATCTAAATTAGTAGCTTTCACAATACTTTGCTTCTCTGTAATCGATCATTTTGGTTCAAGGTCATCATGGTTTTAGATGTCCATAGACTAGAAAGGCTCTAAAGAAAATTTAGCTAAATCGAGTCTGGCCTATGCCATTTTGAGTTTGACCACTGTCATCCCGTAACATAAACTTTGTGGTGAAACGTTGGTCATGTTGTCATAAAGATATATCTCAAGTCCTAAATCTCCATCTTACTTTGACAGTTGTGATTGGTTGACTCCTGTGCGAACTTCCTGACCAAGTAATTGAGCCCACCAGTCAAGCATTGTTCCTCCAAGTTTTCTTTGGAACGCAACCAGGAAAATTTACTGTCTCATTTGTCTAGAAGCAGAGTTTCCCTGCGATATATTCCCACTTTACTTCCTCCTCCATTTTTATTAGCTCCTTAGTTCCTCTCATTTGGCCTAATATAGGCAATGTTGAAATATTGTCGTAAATCAACGACATCTCACATCAAAAGCCAACCCCCCCTATGGGTTGGATGACTTTAATGTCCCGAGCTACTGGATTATCTGAGAGAAAGACTTTTTTTTTTGCTGATCAGCGGCCCAGTCCAATTATCTGTGAATGCCACACTGTTCTGCACATTCAATAGCTAAGTATCCTTCCTTGTTAAAAACTCACGGTGCAAGCAAACTTCTGACCTTCTCTCCCTAATGAATACGTACTTATCAAGTGTATGATCCAAGGGAATCTCACAAATGAGTTGCTTTCAGTGACCCTTGCCACAAGCAGGCAGTGGAAGAGAAGGACACTCTAATAACGTTACATTAGTAAAATATCCGATGCACTCAAACGCACTAGAAAATGTGTGTCGTGTATCTTTTGGAAATACGATGTGTTTGTGATCAAACTATATTGTAGGAAAACGCAGCCATATCTTGGCTGACAACCTTGTATAGACTTTCTGTGGCTAATTACACTAGCACTTGCTAAAGAATAGACAATGAGAGGCAAACAAATACAATTGTATATTGGATTTTGTGTGTCCATCTTTTTTAAATTGATCAGAAAACAAGAACAAACATTTTATATTAAAGTATGATAATAAAATAGCAGATAAAATAACCACCTGTTAATGTGACATATTAAGTCATAGGCCCAGGCAAACAATGATAACTTATAGTCTGGAAAATATGGTACTAACCAAGTCTAGTTTTACTTTATTTAGAGAAGAAATAGGTGCATTTAAATGACGGCATTAAGCAAATTACCATTGCCTTTTCTCTCCTCCTTTTTGTCATCTTCCTTTTTTGCCTCCTCATTCCTTCACGTGTTGTTGAGCTTTTCACGCTTCCTTCTTCTTGCTCGCCTCTAGCCATAATCTCTATACGACCGACGAGGCTTTCATCTTGACACCGCCATGGAGGGTGCGGCGGCGATAAAAACAAAAGAATAAAAAAAGACATTTCTTTAGATTCCCTGACATCAATATGCCAGAATTTTGGAGACATTGAATTGGGATATAGACCGTCTTTGTATGTTGCATCTTTTGAACGGGCCACGTTTCAAACGCTTTAGATATATTTGAGTGGGTTGCAGAAGCTAGTATCAGTGCAGTAGATGAGAAAACTGCGTATTTTTACTACTAACCCCCCCATTTGCCATTTGTTGACCACACCTTGATTTGCACATAAACAACAACAATAACGAGGCACGCCAATCCCACAGACGGACTGCAAATGTTTATATTCTTTGTCTTATGTGCTGGCACCAAGTCGAGCAGATGCTGCGGGGCGTCAAGATGAATAGCGGATGTCTTCACCAGCGGGCATCTGTAATTAAATTCCTCAATCTTAATTACGCTGGAATTTCTCTCGTCATTTAGCCCTTGACATGACTTACATGTGGCGCGGCATGCCTCAATGCAACCCACGCTTGCACTGCTTATTTCATCCAAACTCTCAATTATTTTCAACTCCATTAAATTGGCAAACAAAGAAATCAAACGGGGGAACATTTATTCTCAAAGCAGGTTATTTCTTCCAACTACCCCCTGTTCATTAGCCCCTTAATAATAAGCCTTATTTTTGTTAGATTCATATGAGAAATGCAACTTGTATTCTGTGTAAACCTCTTCTGAGCTGCAATTTGTTATCGGCTTTAACGACAGCAAATTGGGAGCTGGGCTGCATTATTATTACTTTGTTATTTTGGGTAGTTATACATTGAAGTCTTGCTTTTGAAAGACATTTCCCCATTTGAAGATTGACAAAAGAAAATGAGAGTGTATGTATTTCTCAGTCCTATGATCCTCGGCCCCAAAGAGCTCAATTAATTTCGTATAACAGTCATTTTTCAGAGTTTTTTCCCCCCACACATTTCATATAACAACTCAAGGCACCCTCTTTTTAGTCTGTCGGGCTAAATTGACAGGCAACAGTTTTCTTCTATACCCCCTGCCCCCGTCTCTCGACAAGGTGAGAACATGTCCATCAAGTCAGTGCGAGACAACCTGTCATACTGAGCTGTGTTCCTCTCTGGACAGATTTGACCTCATTTCGTCAAACTCATCTTTTTTTTTTTGCATTTTGTAACATCACTTTACAACCATCCTTTATACTTTTCTCTAAATCAATGTATTTTTTTCCATCAAAAGTGGACTGGTCATTATCGTGGAGAGTCCTGTTGAAATGAATTATCTTCTCACCTTTTCAACGGAATATCGTATGAATATTTGATTGACGCGTTTCTCTATCCAACTTTCAGCCTATTGTTCTTCTCTCTAGATGTACAGTGCCCAGACTTACAAGTGGAAGAATGGAAGTTTCCCCATTTGCCGAGAGAAAACATCACAGGTGATGCCTTTCCATCAAGCTTCTCTTCTTCCTTCTTTATTATTTTTTTTTTCAATCAGGATGTTGACAAAGTTCCATGACATTTTTAGGTTTTAATTTGGTGAGGCGGTTCTCCCTTCTCAAGAATCAAGACATCAAAAAGATCCGAAATCCACGAGGACCCGTCATCCTCCGCTTAGGCAAGACTTCCCTCATTCGCCCCACTGAGTGAGTTGAATGCACGCACAACTTTGCTAAAAGTTCTAGACTCGGGGGTGCTGGAGCCTATCCAGCGGGGTAATGTTTGTCGGTCAATCCCAGGTCACAATTAGACCAATTCAACCATTCACGCACACATTTTAATGAACATTTGGAGTGTGACTCAGCCTATCGTGCATGTTTTTGGGGATAAGGAGGAAGCTGGAGTACCCGAAGAAAAGCCATGCAATGTTTTTTTTTTCTCTTCATATGTTTATTTGCTTCACACATTCATCTTTGGCCACACAATGTGCCAAAATTCACCTGACCTTTAGAAACTAAGGATGCATGATCAAAGTTTAAAAATGTCTTGAGTATTCCAATGGCGCCAATAATAAGTACGAATATATCAGGGATGTATGTCGTTAGCGCGTCGGCCTCACAGTGGGGGACCTGGGTTCAAATCCAGGTTGGTCCACCTGTGTGAAGTTTGCATGTTCTCCCTGGGCTTGTGTGGGTTTTCTCCAGGTGCTCCCACATTCCAAAGAAATGCATGGTAGGCTGATTGGACACTCTGAATTGCCCCTAGATGGGTGTGAATGTTTTTTTTACTCATTGTGCCCTGTGATTGGCTGACCATCCATTCTGGGTGTCCCCCACCTTTGGCCCAAAGTCAGCTGGGATAGGCTCCAGCACCCCTGCGACCCTAGTGCTTCAGAAAATGAGACGTCTGGGATAGAAAAAAAATGGAGCTTGTTCTATGGCTTCCCTACTGTGAGTGTGATTGCATTCTTTTGTAGTTACAAGCTAAATGTGTCTCCGTGTGCTGAATCCATATCAAACAGGCGTGCTGTCACTCAAGCAGCTTTTTAATTTTAATTGATCTACAGCGAGCTGAAGTACGCACATCAATCGGAGACCAACGCTTGGTATCAGAGGCTAATCGACTCACAAATGAGTGACAGGCAAATGAAGCCTCACCGTTTTTTTCTCGTTTCTATTGTCTGTTGAAGGCGAGATGGGCATCGCTCAGCAAAAGAGGGTTTGATTGATTTAGGATTTTTTTTTAATGCAGCTGGAGTGAATCAAAAGCGAGAAAAGTGTCTGATATCATGGCTTCCAGTCCCGATTCTAATCACTACATTTTAATTAGTTTTGTTCCGTGTTTGTTCTGCAATAACTCGTATAAGAACAATTCGAAATAGGAAGTTGCCTTCAGGCTAACATGCTTCAAAACAGGAACAACTGCCTTAAAATAGTTTGTTTATGTGTTAGCTTTGTATTGAGATGGAATTTAGGAGTACTAAAGTGAAAGAATTTATTATTAGATGCATTTTTAGAGAGACCCTGGAGAGCAAATGCCAACAAAAAAAAATGTTAACTTTGAAAAAGTGGAATAAAAAAATACATCAAAGGCTTGACAAAAGGGAACACAGCGGGGAAACTGACTAAAATACCTAACTATGGTGTATAATTTCTCTCAAAATCTAATTCTCAGTTCTCTTGTCACTTTTACCTCTAACCTTGTACACTTTTTATCATGTCTGGAAGTTGCAATTGGATCATTTTTCAGTCATAAATCGCTCCTTGGGCTCCCCCCAAAAAAAGCCAGCTGCCATCATTGAGCAGAGTAACAGAGCAAGTATTTACCATCTCAGTGAGCATACATTTCATTGAGATTGTTTGTGAACCTTTCATCCCTCAATACACCTTCATGCAGTGAATAATTGTCTGTCTGAATTTGTGTGTTTAGATGCCCTTGACCAAAACGGAGGGATGCGGCTTGCTGAGCTGTATCTGCTATGAAAATTAGTGCCAAAGGGTTACTGGCACATTGTGTGCTTTGCATTATAATGCTGTCTGCACCCTGCAATATGTGTGGGGGAATAAACGGAAATAGGAAAACAACCATTGCGTATCAAAAAAATAAATAAATAAAATCACAAAGGCATGGACCTTATCGTTTGAGCCTCAAGCACATCAGGAGGAAGAGTTCGTTTGAATTCTGAAAAACAACAACACTTTAATCTGGCAAAAAATAACTAAACTTAATGATAGCCTCTTTTTAAATTGATAATTTTACAAAATAAATCAGGCCCTAGTAACATTTTTTTTTTTACTTTGAAGACTTTGGATTTCTTTGATATAAAGAAAAGCCCAGCAAAGTGAGAGAGAGAACAAAAATTTACATTAGTTTAAAGGATTATCTGTCATTGTAAAACTTTTTTATATGAAGTGAATGTGAAAATTCAACTTCAAAAGATGTTTTTTTTTTGAACGGTTGTCCGCTTTTACTTGTTTAGTCCAAGGTTTGGTTATCAAATTGCTGTTGTTGGAAGATGTGAACTCACAAAACCTCGCTTTACATATTTTCTTTTATTGCACCGTCAAATTGTTTATGGCCTTGTGGACAATTGCATATTTTAAACTTATACACTAATCTTTTGAAAACATGTCCACAGCAGACATATTCACATGTTAATCAATGGCACTTGGAATTCTTAATTTTAAACAAATGCTTTTAGAGAAGTTCTTCAAACCTTCTTCACGTCATTTTTGCATACGATGAAAGACCATGCTTTGAAAAGAGAATACTATTTGAAAAGAAGCTCTATTCTACTGATAATTGTATGACGCTCACTTTGTGAAATAGATTTTTTTTTCCATCAGAACTTCTGCCACGTAACACATCATTAAGCATTATGACCTTTACTGTGTTGCAGTGAGGTTTTTCCTAATGGCCTTCCTGAGGAGTTCACTCTAATCTTCACCCTGGCATTAAAGAAGCCTGCCCTGAGGGACACCACCTACCTTCTCCAGATATCTGATGAGCAAGGATACCCTCAGGTTTTTCCTTCTCATATTATTCTTTGTAGTTCCACCTTTATCACATCTACCTTCCCTCTCCTCCTTTTCGCCTTGACATCTCTACCTCCAATTTACCCTGTCACTCTTACTTCCACTGTACATTTGCTCTTTTATCCCGGCTTCCTTCCCATTAATGATCAACCCCGACACCGCTCATGTTAGCATTTTTTTATTTTTTTATTTAGTCTACTCTCCAAACTATCCTTAACCAACTCCCTCCTCCTTCTTCTTTGTTTAAAATATCTCTCTCTTGCCTTCTTTCTCATCCGTTCAAGCGTTTCCTACTGCAAGGTGTTCCCCTTCATTGTTATTCATGCATGTGTGTCGCATGATGAAGCACAAGAGTTCCTGGGAGTACCTATAATCACTAGAAGCCAGATTTAAATACTCAATATGTATGATGAATGGAGGCCCGCTCCTCTCATTAGGAATGATTTATCAGGTCTACTGCTCGTGTGTGTAATTAATGTCTTCCTTTTTAAATCATCCTCATGTGTGTGTTCTACACCTCCGTCAAGCGCTCGCCGCATGTACGTATTACTCTCGCTTGACACTCATTCCTGCCTGCTTTGAATTTACTACTTTTGCGTATTCCTATTTGATTAATTTTCCATCTGTGACGTTCCCCTGTCGTTCTGATGAAACCTCTTTGCTTGAAACGTAGCTTTCCGTGGACCTCAACGGCCCCGATGGGTCGCTGTCTTTGAGGGTCGGGCGGTCGGCTGTTCCGGATGACCCGGCGAGCTGTTTCTTCGCTAACGAGGGCGTGGAATCGCTGCTGGATTTACGCTGGCATAAGGTGGCCCTCAGCGTGCGACGGGATTCGGTTTCGCTCGTAGTGGACTGCGGACACGCCGAGACGCGGCCCATGGAGAACCGTGGAAGAGCGCCCGCTGGTGGGAATACTCTCCTGGGCATTCGTGCTACCGATGGTGGGCCAGTGCAGGTATGCTTGGGCGACCAATCTCCTCAAAGCCCAGGTTGGATTATGCTTTGTTGCTCTTAATATTATGGGCTCATTTGGATAAAATACTCTTTAAATGCTGTTCATTTTACAAGCTTCTGAAACCCACAATAGGGCAATTTTTCCATTTTATCAGAAACCAAGAACAAACATGCGTTAAATTAACAACCAATAACTGTCTAAATGGACTTTTGCTAACATAAAAGTTTTCTTGACAATTATAGCCTAAAATAACAACAAAACAAGCTGTTTGTGGTCATGTGGTCATAGGGAAAAAAAAGTATAAGTCGCAGGCCTAGCCAAACTATGAGAAAAGTGCAATTTATAGTCCGCAAAATCTGGTAGTTTAATCAAGGAAGGGCATTTCTCATATTTTTTTTTCCCCCCAATATAACTTCTCAACATGTTTTGAACTGCCTTTTAATTCCAGTGATTCATTTGACATAGTTGCCAAGAGTTTGGCTTCATGCTGTTAATCTGTTATTTTAACACACAATATTCTCTTTATTTACACACAGACATACTTGCATACGAACGCAGAAAATGTAAGGCTGTCTGGTGGACCTTTACGACACATTTAAAGATTCTTTATTGACCAAGCGATAAAGGAAAATGAAAGAATAACATGTGTACAGAAAAAGCACACGTGAATATCAGGCTAATGTTTGAATGTGTGTGTTGGACTGTGTATTACGCTCCCGGGTGGTGTTTTTTCGATGAGGCAATCTTGTTCAGTCATGATTAAAAAGCAAGCAGACTACCTGGGAGAATGAGCATGCCGTGAGCCGGCCTATTAACGCCGAATGGATCCAGTAATCCTGGCATTTATATTAGTTTAAAGATCAATTAACATCATTAGGCTGAAAGCATGCAGGGTATTTGGTTAACACAGGAAATGGCGATTCATACACACACACATGCGCAGGCAAAAAGCTCCTGACAAAAAGCTTTGCCAACACTTTATATAAATGAAACGCTTAATTGGCTCTCCACTTTGTTTACCGCCTCATTGGCGCTCGCTTTATTTATCTTTCTGTCTCTCTCAGATGGACATTCAGCAGCTGGTGCTTTATTGCGACCCATCCCTGGCCGACCAGGAGACCTGTTGTGAGATACCAGGAGCTCGGGTAAGGTTTTTGCACGGGTTCTTCGCCAAATTACCATTGCTTTTTCTTCCAAAATATTGATTCTTTGGCTCAAGGCGTAAACAAAAACTAAGGAGGTTTCTTTGATGGATTCCAAAATCAATCTGAAAAAGCAAGCAATTGACTCTGATAAAACCAGTAACTGCAGTAACTGCATGTTTTTATGAAGCATAAAATATGAAATTGCAGTAACCACTCGGTAGAATCCAAAATCATCTGCAGACAAGATGCATGATGGTGGATTTCCAAGCAGGTTTGCACTGAGGAAATTTGATTACGATTTGAATAAATAGTAGGTTTTCTCTCCTCTTTAAATTATTCATCATGTTATTGCAATGATACATATGAGATACATTAAAAAATGATATTTTATGGTTTTTTTTTCATGGTCGCAGTGCCCATTGGATGCCACCAAGAGCCGGCGAGCTGCAGAGAATGACTTGGAAAATACTTTTAGCCAGGTAATAAATTGTACACATTGAGTACTGCAGTTTTATTAGCTTGTATGGATATTATACAGCCATTCAAACTAATGTGGATTTGTCTTAGAAATTGTCTTTGGATTGAAGAAAAATATAGCAACTGATCAGTACACACAGGTTTTGTCAAACCATAAAGAAAGGTGTTTCAAAAATTATTTTCTTGCACTCATTTCCACAATGAATTTTATACCCGTCCTGTCCAATGCTGATGTAATTGGAACATAGGAAGGTCGGCATTTGGTTTGACTGCCGCTAGTTTCATCACTCGTTTTAATGGGATGTAGAGTACAGTGGATTATGTATTATCAATATCTTCAAATAGTAATCAATCCTAAATATGGTTCCAGAAAACAACTTGATTGTGTCATCCATTTCATTCCCACACTCAGCTGTCACCATCGGCTCACCTGTAATCCATTTTTGGAAAATCTGCCTGCATAGCAATGTGCTGAGAAGGCTTTTATTCTGTGGAATAATGTTCGGAGCTCTTCATCGTATTATCACCGACATTGCAGCTGAGACATATATTTATGTTCAACTTATATTTTTAAAGTCTTTTGCCGTTTCGTAAACACTCAAGCACCCAAAACAAGATTTTCCCAAGGTCCCACTATGCATTGTGGGAGTATTTCCTTACATTTAAACACATTTGGTGATTCTCAAAGCGGTGTTAAATCAAACTAGTTGTAAAGAAGCTCCCTCTACTGGTTTTCAGATCGCTCTGAAAGTATAGTCCACTTGTATCAAAATATAATCCAATATGATTTCATCTTTAAGGACAATTTATTTTTTAACTAGTGCTTTTCTAAAATATTATTTTTGAAAATGTTATGTCTCATTTGAATTGAACCTGAACCTTGAAATATTTCCAATTTAAACTACTACCTCCTTCTTTTTCTCCATAAAAGGATATTATCTCATCCAAGGATCTAGCCGAAAAAGTAAGTCTATCACTTAATTAAATTGAATTAGTACTATGTTAACTTGCTTAGCCCAATGTGTATCTTTAAAAAAAACATTCAGGTTTGTCTACCATGCATATATGTATGCAAATCTTTCTTCTGTTGTTGATGCTATAGCAAAAAAAAGAAAAAGAATAGTGTTCCTTTGTTTCTCCCTTGCTCCCTCACCCTTCCCTTTGATTGACTGAGGACTGAATTTCACCTCATTATACGTCTCACTCGGGATTTGTGCATGCTTGATACATTTTGTCATTCACCAACAAAAAGCATGTTCTTTTCACAAATAGAACACAAAACTCTAGATGCTTCATTATGTTGCTCCTGTGCACCTGCCCACCTTCCCTGACTTCCTCAATGTAGGTTATTAGGTTTGGGCCCCCCCCACCGCTCCTTGCAAAGACATATAAGTAAACAAATGTGGAAGAACTGCGCTTGCATATGTTTTTCAGGCGGGGAGAAAAATGCACTTTACCCATATGAATCTGACCATAGCAAACTGGATATATAAAATGTAATAGTTTTAATAAATCCAATCTGAGGCTTAAATTGGCTTCTGTTCAGCCGCTCAAACTAAAGCTACGTCGGAAAATAATTTCTATCCCAGTGTTCTTGTTCCACTTACTTTTAATGGAATAACTTCTGAATTTGTGAGAAAAAAAAAACTTTTGAGTTTGAAAAATCAGTAGTATATTTCATCTTTTTGAAAAGGAAAGTCATGCAGGAATCTGAATTTATCTATTTATTAAAATTCTAGGACACTGCATTCAGATAAAAGATTTTGGGGTATTTAAAAAATATTCTCATATGTTCGATTTATAGACAAACAATGTCATAATGTATAATAATTCCCATAGGAAATTAGGAGAGCCAATGAATTGGTTGCAAGCCCTACTGTTGCCTTCCTACGTATTTTCTTTTGAATTTAAGAAACATTTCTGTATTCAAATACAGTACGAACATAAGCAAATACCAAAATGTAAATTCGATTTAAAAAAGAAATACCAGTCAGCATTGAAGATGCCTGAAGCATGACTTCCAATGAAAGTGGCATTACTACTACTCCCTCTCAAGAACACAAACAAAACCTCCAAGGTTTTTCACTAAAAGGGCCTGACTAAGTGCACTATCAGAGACAAGAGTTTGGAAAGAGTGAGTCAACCCTGCCACGGATGGCTTTCGCTTTCAAAAACTGCAAAGGGGAGGAGACAGTGTTTTTTTCATACCGGTCCTCATCCATATTAACAATCCACAATACACATTATTTTTAGTTTGTTAAAGCTTGTAGAAAAAGGAAGGCACTCTTTTATAACGACACTATTGTTTTAAAAAAAAGACTTCATCATCTTTGGTTTTTAAATAGTCTTCTATTTTGAGTGTGCAAGCCCTCCTTCTGCAGAACATCTGCTGGGCTCAGTTGCGTGAGGGAATCAACAATTCTTACTGATCCCCGTCTTCCATGGGTAAAAAAAAAGTGAGTGCATGTCTGCACATCATATGCTCTTTAACTTTGAACTGTAGCCCATATACGGCTCTCTATTTTTATGAAATAGTGCCATCACCTGGTAAATGCAGAAACGGAAAGGAAGAAGATGGCATATTTACCTCTCAATATTCAATTCCTTCCATTAATGTTCTCTTTATATGTGATTAAGTCCACTTTTTTCCCCATTTTATATAATAATGGCATTTTGTCCAATTCAATTTTTTTCTGACATTTTTCAATTTTTTGGTTTGTTTTAGGTTTTAAATCTTGTTCGAGTTTCTGGGTTCAAAGGGGAAAAAGGCAACCGGGTGAGTCTTAGTTTGTGCAGCAGAGCTAATATCAGTGGAATGTGAGATGTTATTACACGCCCTGACAAGCCTTGAGCTAAAAGTGGTGCAAAAAATAATCTTTTTTTTTGGTCTATCCTAGGGTGATGACTGTTCTGGGGTCCATTCAAGTCCAGTAAGTAACTTCTTGCTCATTAAAAGTGTGCTGTTTTACAGCAAAACAAATGCCTCCTAAATTTGGCTGTATTTGAAGCTTGGCCAAAAACTTGCCTCCAAACATTAAAATGCAACCGCCGACTGTGTGTGTTCACCCTCAGTGTGCAGAGGGAACCAATGGCCAGAACGGCGAATCGGTGAGTTCCAATCGTCCACTACGGGTCACGTGGTGACCTCCCACTGGTTTAAAATCCTTCTCACCTCTCACATACTCGTCTCCAAAGCTGTTTTCGCTGTGAATGATGTATGCGTCATGTTTTTATTCACTGGTGAGTCAAAGCGTCCGCGCTGCAAGTGTCAGCCCGGTTAGGCTTGGATAAGATTTTACCCGATCTAAATTGTAAAATATACCTCAGCGTCACGCCTGTGTTCCGACTGCATTATGCATGCATCTTTTCAGGTCTGTGTGTGTTGGCTTCTTGCTCGTTGTCCTCGAGGATGGGCGACTATTCGCGGTGTCGCTTTTGCCATGCGCCAGCGGTGTGTGTGATGTGCGCTTTTTTTGACGAAGCAGGTCATTGATTTAGGCCTCGCTTGTTTCTGCCTTCCACAGATGTTGACTGCCAACTCGGGGGAAGCGGCTGAGTTCAAGGTGAAAAGTTTAAGAAAGTCTGTTGTCATTTTCAGTCATCCGTGGGTTTCTCATTCTTTCGTGTGGTTCTTGCCAGGGTCTCAAAGGTCAAAAGGGTGACCTTGGTCCACAGGGTCTCACGGGAACTCCAGGAAAGGATGTAAGTGTTTCCGTCGGATGTTCGCAATGAGCAGCATTTTTAAGCTTTGGCAACCATGATCATTTTCTCTATATTTGACTATATTACATGCTTAAATAATTTTTAGACATGTAAAAAACACACATTTAACACACACAAAGTAATTTTTAAAGAAAACAGCAATTTGCGCTTGCTCGTTTTGTGATTTTGCTGCTTTTCTGTCTATTTTTTATTGCATTTTGGTATTTCGTTTTTTTAACTAGGTCTACAATGTCTTGTGTGTCTTATGTCTGTCTTGCTACTGCAACCAAGATATTTCCCATTAAAGTTCTAACCTAACCTAACAGAATATACAGGGAAATTTAATGCATTGTTATTGGATATAAATTGTAGTAGTCTAACATCAGAATTCATGTTTAATGCAGCACTTGAATTTGGTTTAGAGGATTTAGCGGACGTCCAGGGACCCCCCGGTTGGGAATCACTGCTAGGGAGGATTAACAAATTGAAACCAGAGATGCATTCCTGTAGCCTGTGGATTATTATATTGGATTATTATCCGACATGTGTACAAAACCTCCAATTGTAGGACTGTAAGTAAAAGCAAAATTGAGGTTGTGCCCAAAGAAGCATACTTATGGTAAGATATCACCACATACCGGTACTTAAGAAAAAATCACACCAAGGACACATTACCACTCAATTTAGTATAGTAGTAATCTTTAAAGTCAGACTGCCATTGATAGATGTTACCTCCTCTCTGCCACATCTTGCAGTCAGGCTAGATTAGACTAAATCAACAACAAAGCTTGCACAATCAATGCCGTCTCATTGACTATGATTTCCATCTGGCACGAAGGCAGCCTTCTATTCACAAAATATTTAAACCTTTTAATCTTCGATGTTCAAAGTGGCGATCCGGCAGACGCAATGGAAAAATTTGGAAGAATGAATTACAACCCGCATTTCCAGCATCAGACACTGTGTTTTTTTTGTGAGAAATGTGCCGGGCAGAGGATACTCTTCTTAAGCCGCCATCCATCCGACATGGTGAATATAAACGCGCTTGTCGATGTGACTCAAATTAGGCAGGCGGAAATTGGCGCAAATGTGAAAGAGGACACCTCTGGCACGCTAGAATATTCCCCCGTCGTGCCCATTCGGTTTTTCGACGTGGAAGCAAATGTGGGGTATGGCCAGATGTCTTTCCCAATTTCGAAAGATAGAGTGCTCATTCCGTCAGTCAGGCTGACATTGATTATGTCACTGCCCTGTACTGACGCTGTCACATTTCTTTCTGCCTGTCATCATTTCCCAGGGTCGCGTCGGCTCCATCTGTGTCGTCGGCCCCAAGGGACAGAAGGTCTGTGTGCATTAAATCTTCACTCCCTCTCCATCAACTTGGGTGTCAGACGTCCGTAGACTGTCTCATCCGTACCAAACATCTCCGGGTTCAACTTTTCTCAGGGCATCTCAGGATTCGTCGGTCCCGAAGGCTTAGCTGGGGAGCCGGGAATGCCCGGACCTCCGGGCCTACCTGGAGTCGGAAAGCCAGGTCCAGCAGTGAGTAAATTCACTAATTTGGCATTACAGCAATGATGGGATTGGATATACAGTGTTGGGGTTAATAATAATTGAGAATGTGTGTGAAAGGTTTTAAAAAAAAAGTAATAAAACAAATGTTTTTTTCTTTCCCGAGGGTCCTCCCGGTCCACCCGGTGGTGCGAAAGGAGACATGGTAGGTTTACAGTTGGAAGTTTAACTTTTGTGCTTTCGCAATAATTGTTTTCATTTATAATATCTGTCCTAACAGGGTGAACCAGGTGCTCAAGGGTCCGATGGATTCTCAGGAGATCCAGTAAGACATTTTTTTGTTTAAGATAATGCAGTCATGTAAATAAATCACAGGGTCCATAGTTATAGGTTATATAGTATATTTTATAGTTATTAGTTATAGGTATGTGCCATACAAATAATAGATCATCAGTTCCTTGACTGTAGGACACATCTCAACACTAAAGCAATCCCAAACCATAGTTGAAAAAATAAAGGTTAGATTGAAAACTTACTGTTTATTTATTTTATTTTATTTTTTATAGCAGAATCAGCATTTTAGATGCTAGATGTGTAGTTTCGGCATAAACTGACAACATAAGAGGAAAGGAATCCAATATACCCTTTAGTATCTTATCAAATATGCCTCCATTTTGGGGCAAAAATGTTTTCAAGGTGGTACAAAAATTAGAGGTAAAATGACAGAAAATCCTGTCAAGTCAGTGCAAGCAAAGGCAGGAGATGTTTGAGGTGAAATAATTAGGATAAACATTGAAGTTGGATTTTTTGTAAAGACAAGTTACAGCTGGAATTTATGGAAGAACAAGAACATGATATATTCTTATTGTGCAAAGAAAAACCCATCACAGTCCTAAATAGTTGCATAGTTGTAAATTCCATCAATTTTGCTGAAAATATTCATGTCAGATCTCATTTTAGGGGCCTAGAGGACCAGCAGGACATAAAGGAGAAAAGGTGTACATAACAACCATTGTTTTTATGTTTTGTATATACAATGTGTGCTTTTGCTTCAGTATAATTTGTGTTTGACTTGACTTTTTTTTAGGGAGACCCATGTGAAGTTTGCCCTACACTGCCCATGGATATTGGCAACACGGTGGCTATGCCAGGAAAGAGGGGTGCAAAAGGAGAACCTGGATTTCCAGGAATTGGAGAGAGAGGTCCACCTGTAAGTAAAAAAAAAAGTCTAAACTCTACTGTATACATTTCTGCAACTACTCCTGCTTAAATGCTGACTTTATTTTGTTTTCAAATCGGATGTAATCTGTGACACTGAACACTATTTTCCAGACAAGTATTCATATTTTGGCCATTTTTATGTTTATTATATTTGTCAATCTGACTTCAATAGCTTGTTATTCTTTGATTTTTTTAGGCTATAGTTATTCCAAACAATTTGAACATGTTACATTAACAGGTGCTTATTTGGTCTATTGTTTCCTATTACTTTAACATATAATGTTTTATAATTTAAAGTCCAGGGGTGTCAAACCGATTCCACAGAGGACCACAGTGGGTCCTGGTCTTTGTTCCAACCGATCCAGTGCCCACAGTTTAACCAATGAGGTTTCTTGTATGTAATGTGTAGCAGCTGACTTTAATCAACTGATTGATTACACTTGCAAAAAGTATCCTATTGTTCAGTTGGAATGAAAACTTGCACACTTTGAGGATTGTTTTGACACCCCTGATTTAGACTGTGCAATATATATATATATAGTATATATTTTTTACTTTCATTATGCATTCTATGGCTAACTCATATATTACATAAATATATATCACTTTGAGGAGGACCTTTGCAATTTCCCCCCTTTTCAGGTTGTATGGAAAGCATTTCCTCATTCTGCTCTTTTTTTTTTAAAATTGAATCAGACGCAGGGATATGAAATTCTCTGCAACACTTCCCTATTTTGCAGTTTCACAAATGTCTGCCTTTGACAAAGTTGCTTATCAACTCACTTGCTGACAAATAACACATCTTCCTTATCGCCAAATTCACCAGGGACATCAAGGAGTGGATGGAAAAACTGGGCAGAAGGTAGAGTTCTTCTTCATTTACTGCTTTACGTCTCTTTCATAATCAAATGCCAGTTCTTCAAAAACAAACACTCCTGCCTCCCGAAACATTCGTCTGGCGGGAAGCAGATGTGAAACGGAAAGCATTTCCTTTGAGCGCCCTCCCGCGTATTCGGCTTGCTCCATCTACACCCGCACAAAGCCCACCCAAGCACTTTGTCATGCGCACAGAACCCACATCTGGCTAATTACATTGACCCGTATGCTTCCCGAAGCCATGTCTAGACACGACATCTCCAAGCAAACATGTTCATCAGGGAAACGGGGGATTGTACACTATTTTTTTTATTTTTTTTCTTGTAGGGAGAAGCAGGATCAGATGCTGTTAAAGGAGAAAAGGTACGTTTGACATTTTCTATCTTAGTTGGACATTTCTTCAGAGCACAGGTGTCAAAGTGGCGGCCCGGGGGCCAAATTTGGCCCGTCACATCATTTTTTGCGGCCCGAGAAAGTAAATCATGAGTGCCGACTTTCTGTTTTAGGATCAAATTAAAATGAAGAGTATAATATTAAATTACTTGATTTTCCCCCTTTTAAATCAATAATTGTAATTTTTAATCCATTTTTTTCTGTTTTTAGTTCAAAAATCATTTTGTAAAATCTAAAAATATATAAAAAAGCTGAAATAAACATTGTTGTAGATCTATAAAAAACTGAATATTCAGGGCTTTTAATCCAGTTTTTTTAATCCATTTATTAAAAAAAATCTAAATATTATATCTAAAATGATCCGGCCCACATGAAATCGAGTTGACGTTAATGCGGCTCGCGAACCAACCCGAGTCTGACACCCTTGCTTTAGAGCTTTGTTTCTATTTTTTCAGGGTGAACCTTGCACTATGTGCCCCACTTTGGGCGAGTTACCCCAAAACCTGGTCCCTGCTGTTGGGGCTCAAACGTTTCAAGTGAAGGGAGAAAAAGGAGAAGCAGGAATTGGAATTCAGGGAGAACAAGTAGGTCTATCTGTGGAGTTGAGTCGTAATTACTCTTGGCTGTTAATGGAACTTTGGAGAAAACAAAGAAAATAGATATGGGGGCATGAAATTGATTGGGTAATTGCCTTCTTTGACTAGATGCACATTTTTTGTTTTTGTTTGCATCAGTGATTTTCCTTGCGTGTGTGAGCCGTGATAAGAAACTTCATTAAAATGATGCATTGTTTCACTTTTTCTCCCCCATAGGGAGATGCTGGAAATGTAGGACCACCTGGCCCAAGAGGGGAGACGGTAAGTAACAGAAATAAAATAAAAGAAGACTCAGAATAGGTGACCTCAATCGTACGCCTAATATTTCTACAATGAGTTATTTTTTTATGGACTCTGGGAATAATATATATACTCATTGGGGTACACTTGTTCTCAGTCTAGACATTAAAGTTGGAAGATTGGAGAGAACTGTAGATGTTATATGATTGTGTCCAAGCTTTGTCTGAAGTTTAATTGTGAATTCGCAATTTAAAATTCACATTTTTTAGGGAGAATTAGTCTAGTTTTCATGTGTGCTCGTCCGCAGGGTAATGCTGGGAGAAGAGGAGCTGATGGTAAACCGGTGAGTTTAAATCAACCTCTTCAAACATAATGAATTTCTCCTTTCATGAAACAATTATTATCCCTAAAACAGGGGAAAGTTGGGGCTAAAGGACCTGCTGGAAAACATGGAGGAAAGGGTGAAAAGGTCAGAACAACCTGGTTCCAAGCCATATTCCCAGTTGTCCTTCATTTATCATGCATAGATAGATGTCAATTAACCTCAGCATCCGTAATTACGACTGTGTTTTTTTGACAGGGAGAAATAGGACTGCCTGGTCTTAGCCTTCCTGGACAGAAAGGGCAGCCGGTAAGAGAAAAAAAATGACTTATTGAGCGATTGTTCGGAAAAAGGAACCTTCATTACCCTCTGCGTTTCTCAAGGGGCAGTGCGGCGTGTGCCAGCCGTACGAGGTTGGCAGCGGACCTGCTAGCATCAAGTTACCTGAAGGCACACGAGGCAACCCGGGTGAACCCGGTCTTCAGGGTATCCCCGGACTTCCCGGGGTTGGGGCAGATGGCAAACAGGTGCAGATGATAAACATGGAATTAAATCCAAATAGATTGCACCGAAATAGCGCAATCTGTCTCGGTGCATGTTCATATCATTATGCTACTCCCACACAGGGACCCCCGGGTGCTGATGGAGAGAAAGGTGACAAGGTAACATTTGCTCAAATATGTCTTGTGTGTTGTGGGAAAGCGGGTTAGGGTGTTACCATGAACTTTCTGCTAAAATAATTCATTATATCATGTCTTTATGTTTAAATTACCAAACAAATTATGAATAAATGGTGATTAAAAATCAACCAATAACCGAGCTGGACTATTAAACTATCAGTAATTTCGTAATCAATAACTAATTGTGATATTTAACCCTTTATAGCTCAAACCACCAAATAACTGACAGCAAACTATTTTAAAAAAAATCACGGTTCTTCGGAAAGAATACCTCAAATATAATGTCAGAAATTCATGTCATGTGTATGATAGATCAGTTTGTATCAAGTGAGAAAAAAAATCCTATTGCTCAAAATTAATGTATCAAATATGATACATTTTGCCATATGAAGTTAAAAGAGAGCATGTTCCATGGTTCAAACAGTAGTTAAACTAAAATATTTTTTAAAAAGTGAAGCGTTCAGTATATCAATTTATCTCTAATTATTTGCTTTTGACTATTAATGTCTTTAATGCATGTGTCTTTGCATCCCAAAAATATATATTGATGACATGCCAGGGTGACCAAGGTGAAAATGGAGATAAAGGACTTAATGGTGCTCCTGGAGTCCCAGGACTTCCTGGAGAACCTGGACAACATGGACGGATGGGTTTTAAGGGCGAGAAGGTACCTATCAATCTCTTATTACTGTTGTATTTGCTCAGCATTCCCAATATATGTAGTGTAAAACGTCTAAATGTAGGCTGATACTTGGATGATTTCCTAATTATGATTTACTACTCAATGTTTCTGTTTAATTTGATCTCTTCTGCCAGGGTGACGCTTGTACCAGCTGTTCATCTCTGGGCGCTGGAACAGGTGATGGTGTTGCGGTTCCTGGGCCAAAAGGAGAGAGAGGAGAGCCTGGGTCTCCAGGAGAAGGGAGGACAGGCAAAAATGTGAGGGAAACATGACACAGGAACCTTGAAAATAGCTGATGATGACCATTTGAACTATTTTTTTTAGGGTAAACCAGGCTTACCTGGAATCCAAGGGCCTCCTGGTCTGAAAGGGATTAAGGTATGGGTATCTATTGCTTAACTGTTGTTACAGGTGTGAAGCATTTGAAAAAAAAATGATCCTGTGCCCATACAGGGAGAAGCTGGACTTGCAGGAGTGGGCCTACCTGGTGAACAGGTAAAGTAGATTTATTCCAAAACAAAAGAAATCTCATTCTTTTTTTGATTTTTTTTTGTCAACTGCTTTTCTCACATTTCTTCTGGTATTTAAAAACCACTAAACATCTGGTTGATATCTTTGTTTACATTGTTCTCGTCTGCCAGAGATAATGTCGTCATGCTCCAGTAGATCTAATGCCTCTTCCTAAAAGAAATGTTTATTTGACTACGATGTGAGCTTCTTGTAGGGGAAAAAGGCACTTTTTGACCAGTACTTTTCTTTATGTACCTAAAAACGCTATCAAGGGACCAACTGGACTTCCGGGTACTACGGTAAGTTTGACCCACTTTGCTTAAATTGTTGTTTTTGGTCATTTATAGTGAAGTCTAAAAGGCAAGTTTTGCTTAGGGTCTTCCTGGATCCATTGGAACACCTGGGCCTGCAGGACCTGCTGGAGAAAAGGTATAAAATAGTTATTCATCTGTGTTCTTGTTTGTAAGCCCAAAAAGACACGGTCATGTTTTTTTGTTTTAATTCTCAGGGGCTGGGAGGCGATGTTGGACCTCCAGGACCACAAGGCCCAGCGGGCATTGGTGTAACTGGACCACCAGTATGATATAATTCCATCTTTTCTGAAAGAATTAGAGCACTGGGTGGGCTTGTATGACCTTACTTTCAACCGCAGGGTAGAGATGGAGTCCCTGGCTCCCATGGATCTCCTGGAGGTGATGGTCAACCTGTGAGTATTGTCCATTCATGAATAATAAAAAAAAACAGTCATTCATTGGCCATTTAAAAACGAAGCCCTGTCCAATCAGCTAACTGTTCCATTGATAAAACCGTGTGTGTTTGTGTGTGTGTTCATTGGGTGTCTTTCTTCTCTTGCAGGGACTTGATGGAGCCAAAGGGGACAAGGTAAAGCTACTATTTGGTTTAGGTGAACTGATCTCTGGAATCGAGAGTGTGAGAGGGTAGACGAGAGAGTACTTTCTCTCACACAGTTGCAGTACACACCTCTAGACACGCAGGCCATAGGGCAGAGATAAAGAAGCAGTAGAGGTGATAAATGTATTGTGGCTGATAAACAAGTGTTTTGGGGGGTGTTTTGTCAGCAGTTGGCCTCCAGTATTACTTACCATATTCTTCAAATTCCTCAGCTAAGGGTGCATGTCAGGTGAGGGAGATGAGAAAATAGCATAGGTGTTTTATTTGTAAGAATTATCGGAGTTTAGTTTGCGTGAATTGCTTAGTGCATTGTCTAGTCCAGGGGTGTCCAAACTATTCCACAAAGGGCCGCAGTGGGTGCGGGTTTTCATTCCAACCCATCAAGATGACACCTTTTCACCAATTGGGTGTCCTACAAGTGCAATCAGTGGATTGCAGTCAGGTGCTTCTTGTTTTCTGCAGAAATCTCATTGGTCAAAGTGTCTGTGCTGGATCGGTTGGAACAAAAACCTGCACCCACAGCGGCCCTCGAGGACCGGTTTGGCCACCCCTGGTCTAGTCCGTGCACTCATTGGATGCTCGCTCAGAAAACTTTGGGGTGATCATTTAATCTGATACAGCTCTGCAAGTTAATGGAGTGTTAACTATATTCTGGGCATTTAATCTTGCAATGCAATAGGTTATGTAAATACATGGCATTTCAAAAAGTCCGGAGTTGGGAGCCTCGTGTACAGGTAATAAATACAATAGATCTGTTTTTGAAGGCTTTGGAGGCATTTTATTATTTTTTTCATTACTTACGTCACTCTATCTATTTTTATTTGTGTTCTTTTTTACATTTAGGGTGACGCTGGCGAGTGTAACTGCATCATGCCCTTGCAGTCAGGTGTAGGTGGACCTGTGAGTATAAACGGAAACGCAAATTGACCCAACACCCGCCATGTTTGTTGGTTTTCGCGGGTCGATCGGTCAATGCTGTGCATTGATCGTGTTGAGCATGTGTTGTTTGACCATCCTTTCTTTCCAGGGAGCTCCCGGGGCGCTCGTGGGCATGTGGCATCCCGGGCCTCAGGTCAGATCTAATGCCAAAGGTGCTCATTGTTTAGGAATGTCAATGTGCAATTTTAATATAATGTTGCAGGGACCTCCTGGACCACCAGGACCACCGGGCCCACCAGGGCCTTATGGTCTCAACGGAGATCAAGGACCTCAGGTAAGAGACCTGGGCAAAGGGCCACGGGGGACTTTCTCTTAAGTTCAATTCAGTGCTATGTTTTACCCTGAATTGAACTTGAATCTTCTTACATTTGAGGCTTTCAGCTTGGTGGTTTGGGATCCTTAAATGAGGATTTGACGTGCTTAGAAAAATTGATGGTTAATAAAAATGCATGCTGGAATTATAGGACTTGACTAAATTGGATGTATGCAACCTCAAGTCGTCAAGATTAAACTAGAAAAAAATGCACTGATGCTTCACACTTTAACGCACATTGACCGCAACTGAGCTGGCTTTGGGGAATGTCCATCAAGACATAAACTGTTATTTGAAGGTCTTCTCTGAGAATTTACCAGCAAAAAGTACGGTGTCATTTTTCAAATACCTTCAAATAAAGTTTTACTGTGCTCTGTCTTCCAAGAGTCAAAGGTGTAAAGTATGACTTATTGTAGGCAGTGATAGTAGAGAAACAGAAACTTTGTTTTCTCTAAATATTGTATTTGCAGAGTCTGAACTGTATGATGAAAGTGTTTTTTAAAGGGATATTTGAAAAAAAAAATTGGGCTCATTCACCAAATCCATACGAAAAGGGACATATTTATTCATTTTATTTATTTATTTTTGTCCTCAACCTTTGACTCTGATTTGACGTTCTGGTGAAGATGGGAGTGGCTATCCCTAGATTGGCAAAAATAAGTTCAACCTCAGTTCCTTCTTTCAGGGTATCCCTGGAAATGACGGTTTACCAGGAAAACCGGGTATGCCTGGATACGGTGTAAGTAAAATTAGAGAGGAAATACAAGTTGAGGTGATAAGGGACATAAGCCATAGTATAGTTTTTGAAATGGCGATTCCTGGATAAATATATTTAAGACAATCTAAGAATAAATGTTTGGTACTTTGTAAATTTGTAAATCATTTGCCAAAAAATAACTTTCAATCTATTTTTTTTTAACAGAAGTCTGATTTGCAGCTGCTTCCTCAAGACGCTTCTGCTGAAGAGGTATTTTTTCAAAATTGATTTTAAATGTGACATTTTTATCCACATTTGTATTATTTCAATACCACAGAAAGCTTGTGATGGCGACTGCTCCCAAGGGATGCCAGGGGTGCCGGGTATGGCAGGTGCCAAAGGAGAAAAAGGAGATGAGGGCAAGCCGGGCGTGACCGCCTTGGATGACTGTGACAGTGTATGAAAAACTATTTTCTCATTTTAATTTTGTTAGAATGATGTACACTCATGCACATTTCGTTTTCTCTGTTTTCAGTGTTTGGAGAAACTGCAGGCAACAGAACCAAGGGTACAACAAAGATTTTTTGGGGGAAAATCAACCATTTTTTGGGGTTACAGCACTCCTGTTTTTGGTCTTTATAGGATCCTTGCAGCTGTACAGGATCACCTGGAATTCCTGGAGTTCCTGGCTCACAAGGAATACGCGGGGAAGCTGTGAGTATGGATTTGCTTTTCAGCTACGGTATTTACTTTCAAACTCATTTGTCATCCTTCCTAAAGGGCATACCAGGAGACAGAGGGCACGCCGGACAGCCAGGAAACATGGTGAGAATTGATCAAAACATGCCAATTGAACACAGTGCACGTTTTACTAAATTAATAATTAACGGTAAATTGCAATGTGAGTGAGAAAATCAGGATATTCTATGTTATTCTAGTGGAATTATGCACTTGATATTTTTTGCCCATAGTGGTCTACCCTATACATCTAGCATAAGCACGTTTAAAATATACCTTTTTGTTCATCATGTGTATACATTTTTAATTTTCTTCGCACAGGGCCCTCCAGGTTTCCCAGGTCCTCCAGGCCCATCTGGCTCACCTGTAAGGTTCATTTTTTTCATTTAATGATCATTGCACCTTTTTTAGTTCATGTTTGGGGAATCAATCATTTGGAGCTGTCTTCTGGTGTGTCTAAATGAATCAAATATTCACTGTGTTTGTAATTTTAAAATGAAGCACTTCTTGATATGCCAGCAGTCATTCAGCCTTTCCAGCTGGATTTTTTTAATGAAAGTTATTAGAAATGGAGTGATTCAGATATTGCCTCTTCTTGCTGAAGTTGAGACGGCATTCTCTCACATGCACGCATCTAGTGTCGCTAGCTTCGAGATGCCAGATGAATGAGACGTATGGAGTGGAAGTCATTTGCGCTTTAGTAGCACTCACTTCACAGCAGGTGCTAACTCGCCCAGTATGCGTTCATGAATTGGTCTGGCATTGAGAAAATCTTCATCAATGTTGCGCTTGCAATTACCGCCGACTCGCTCTTCACCACCCCATTGATCATCGCTCTGATTTACGGCCATCTGCAAATACATCATAATGAGGGCGACTCTTGCAAATCTTTTATTCAATAGGCGTGTTTGTTTTCATTTGAAATCTGCAACTACCGCCATTAAATAGCGAAATGTGCACTTTAAGTCGGCTTCTCAATCAATGCCTAGCATTTACTGAAAAAAAGCACAACAAAACAAATGTGTTTTCTTTTTATCGTGCTTTCCTTGAATTGCATTTTAAATGTGAGCGACTCGTTCATTCAACGCCAACCTCTTCACTGGATCACATTGCTAAAATATGCAATATGCCTTTGATGAGAGATATAATTCTGCCTGTTTTCATATTTATTTTAGTTGTTCTTGCGTTTCCATCTCCCAAACATACATATATCATCCCTCAGGGTCAGCAAGGTGAGCAAGGGTCAGCCGGATTAGCTGGAATCAAGGGTGAACAGGAAAGTATAAGCCAATCAATGTCTTGAAATGAGGTTGTAGATATTTAATACATATTTTCCTCATCCTCACCTCAGGGCTCTCCAGGGACACCAGGCTATCCTGGTAGTATGGCGCCTCCCGGAATGCCGGTAAGACATTTCCTCATCTCCTTGTAAGAACATAAGCATGGAAAGGTTCTGACTGAGATGCAGATATATGTAGGTGGTTAGTCTGAGACTCTATGTAACCCAGAATTTATGAGCTCCCCTTTTTTTTTTTCCTTCAGGGATTGAAGGGCGAACGCGGCAGCCCGGGAACGAGCGGAGAGAAAGGAGAAGCGGTAAAGTGCAAAAAAATGTGTTTCCTTGTGTCTCCTGAGAAGGTTTCACATTCTTCCACTGCTCTAGGGTCCTTCTGGTCTCCCAGGCTACCAAGGGCAGGCGGGCTCACAAGTTAGTGTTTCTCAATTCGGTTTTTTTTTGTTCTCTCCAAGAACATTGTTCTGTTTGAACATTTAATACAGTGTATAATAAAAAAAGGAAGGTGAGCAGAATTTGTCCTTTGCTTTCAGGGCATTAAAGGCGACACAGGTGCGGCAGGACCTGTTGGACCAAAAGGAGAACAGGTAATGTGTTCAAGAGACACTAAAGTCGATGGAATGGAATGAAGTATTTGATGAGAAAGTGTTTGTTATCTTTGAAGGGCTCTCAAGGACGACCTGGATTTCCTGGAACCCCGGTAGGAGTTTATGCTTTGCTTCTTCACAATATAGTATGTATGTGTATACTTATACTTGGTAGAAATGTTTGTGTAAGTGTTAAATCATGTTTTTCAGGGCCCACCAGGACTTGCTGGCAAAACTGGAAGGGAAGGACCCTCAGGACTCAAAGGTGAAAAGGTAAGCATATCAAAGGCGAGCTTAAGTAATAATAGAACAGAACACAATGATTTGCAAATCCTTACAACCCATTTGCTGTATGTTCAATTAAATTCATTTCATATTCAAACTGATTACCTCAATTGTTTCTATCAGTTAACAAGCTTTTTTTTCTTTCACAGGGCAATGATGGTGCTCAAGGTTCTCAAGGGTCAAGTGGACCCCCTGGCTCGACAGGCTCTCCAGGACTGATGGTAGAAACAATACTGATAAAATTACATATTCACATTTGAGACACTCTATTCCACTGTGGGATGTATTTGTCATCAAAGGGACCCCCTGGAATTGAAGGAATTGATGGAAAAGATGGAAAGCCGGGACTGCGGGTGAGTTTATTCTTTCATGAAAGTTTGAAAAAATATATACATGTAAGAGAATATAGAGCTATATTCCTGCTATATTTCTACTTGTAGCTCTTCTGGAAAGGCTATTTTGACATTGGACATTGTTGACATTTTCTTATTGGACTGTTTATTTACGTGTCAGGGAGAGATGGGCCCACCAGGACCAGCTGGCCCACGAGGAATCCCAGTGAGTAAAACCCTCAGACATGTGCATAATTTAATAAGGTTTTCTTTTTTGTACTCTATACAAAATGGGATGATTTTTTTTTTACCGAAGACAAACTGCATCCATTACGCTTACGTAACGTAACACGGAACTTTTATTTTTGTGACAAAGAATCTAAATTACTTGGGCAAACATTATTTTTCAAATATGCAGTAACATAATTTGCATAATATGTGCTGCAAATTTCTACAGAGGGAAACAATGCACAATTGTAATTTGAAAAAGTAATAGAAAATATGGGAAAAACTACTGTAGGACTTTAAAATACAAAACAAGTCAATCAATTTAAGAAAAAAAACATTTATGTACAGCACACATTTAATTTCCCGCTTGCCAAAAACAAATGAAGCATGTTGAGTTGTTGTTTATTAAATGCAAATAAGGCTGCGCTGATGATTAGTTCAATGTTTACAATTAGGGTGGAACGGTACAATGTATAATTCTCGTTAGACAGAGTCATTTAGAGATTTGTTTTAACTTGTATTTTTATAAAACATAAGCAATAGAGTACCACTCTTTCGAAATAGTTTACATTGGCGGACACGTGAGATATTTGTGTCCCCGAGTCTTTTAGTTTGCATTTAAATGTTTTCCAAAACATGCTAATGCTGTTTGTGTCATAGACAATGTTTTATCACTAAATATTGTCTGACTTAATGAGATTTCCATCAGCCTCAGCTGGAAGGTATTCAGTTTTATTAGCAATTGGGAATGAAGAAACAAAAGATCTTCACATCGACCATTATCTCCCATTCATACAATATGCATTTTAATAGATTTCGTTGATGACCATCACCAATAAAGGCGAACTAGCATTAGTGCTTCTGGCCATTTGTGTTATTAGCGTAACTCATTTTACTCTATTTTTTCTACAGTGCAAGATAAGAACATTGCTTCAAGTTATTGCTATTTGTAGACATTATGATTGTTGATTTATATTTGTAATGGAAGATTGTTTCATATCACCCTTGCTGTGTGATAGATCTGTCTAGAATTTTTCCAAGTGTAGTACTAAAGTATAGTATTAGTCCAGACTGCATTTGCTTTAATTCCATTGCTAAAAATGTGTCAGTTTTTGACACTGTAGAAGAGCTCATTTTAACCTTGCCTAGATTTCTTGTTAGGTCTCATTTGAATGTTATTTCGCTTCCACAAATGTGTGCTTTGTCGTATGTATTTATGCATTTATGTATGTCAGTACCTTTTGTATGTTTGTCATTAACTTTGTATCTATATATGTATCTTTGTATGTGTGGATTTTTGTATGTATGTGTATGTATGTTAGTATGTAGTATGTATGCATGTATGTTAGTATGTATGTAGTATGTATGTATACGCGTGTGCTTTGTCGTATGTATTTATGCATTTATGTATGTTAGTACCTTTGTATGTTTGTCATTAACTTTGTATCTATATATGTATCTTTGTATGTGTGGATTTTTTATGTATGTATGTATTAGTATGTAGTATGATTGTTAGTATGTACTATGCATGCATGTATGTTGGTATGTATGTAGTATGTATGCATGTATGTTAGTATCTATGTATGTAGTATGTATGTTAGTATGTATGTATGTTACTATTTGTATGTATGTATGTTACTATGTATGTATGTGCATATGGTAGTATGTATGTGTACTGTTGTATAATCATCTCCTCACTGCTTTCTGTAGGGATTCAAAGGGAAAACTGGCCACACTGGATTTCCAGGACCAAAGGTTGGTCAGTCGTTAGCTACATTAGCTTGTGTGTCTTTTTTTTAACATAGTAAAAGTCTCTATTGTCATGGTGAATTTCACCATTACCTACTATTACAAAGACTACTAATGCCATATACCTACAGGGAGAAGTCGGACCATCAGGCCCGCCCGGAGCACCTGGGAGACCAGGACACGAGGTGAGTGATTCTTTCTACTTGAAAGAGGAAATCCATTATCTCTGCAGACAAAGCCCAAAAGTAGTGACTGTGATCTCAATCTCTAACCTTTTCAGGGCGATTCCGGAACACCGGGAGCTCAGGGACGACCAGGACCATCTGGTCATATTGTAAGTCCAGTGTTATTTTTTGACCGTGTTGTTGCTATTATATCATTTAATTTTATTCAACAGGGGTCACCGGGTCCAGCAGGACCAGCAGGACCTCCTGGTCCGTCAGGATTGGTGAGGTTCTTTAAAATGTGTTCTATTGTATGACCTGGGTCCATACTATCTGATTTTGTTGTTGTTTGGGGGAGGGCAAGTAAAATGACACTGCTATATATGCTTAATTTGTAATCAAGCTTTTTTTAATGTAGGGTATAAAGGGAGATAAAGGTCAGAACGGAGAGAGAGGTCTCCCAGGAATGCCTGGATCTCCAGGTCCACCCGGTCACACAGGGTTAATGGTCAGTTTAACGCACCACAAAACGTTTGGCAAAGTCCAAGTACGTTCGACTACAGTTTGGCCTGGAATATTAATGGGACTTTTTTTCCGGTCAAAAGGGGGAGCCAGGAAATGATGGTTCTTCTGGTAAAGATGTGAGTAATAACCAGCCTTAAAGTTATTCGGTTCAGTTCCTCTGTAGTTATTCTATTCCTTTCTTCTCTTCAGGGGTTGACAGGCCTTCCTGGTGAGAATGGGACGCCAGGTCAAAAGGTAAGAACAGTTTCAACAAGACCTCTCCATCACATCTGCAGAACATCTAACACAGAAAGCTTTATTTTATTTATCTTGTAGTCGTACTAAAGCGTCAGTCAATGTGCTGCACAACTGAACATGTTTAGCGCTCTAAATGCTGCAGGCTTTAGCTCTCAGACACTCCCCCTGGGATTATTTTCACTTCCGATCTAAGTTTACCCTTCTTCGTCCTGGCAGTCGGCCACCTACGTCACATAAGACTTTCTCTTGGAGTCTCGTGATTCCATTCTGCGGCTACAGTGATAGAGCTATTCGCTGCCTCTGGGATAATGCTATTAAGCATGAGAGGAGATGCTCGATGAGGCGATTTGTCACGCTGACAGGACACCATTGTCAGGGCTTTAGTTTCACGGAGGCGAAAGACAAGAACGGACTCCCGATTCTTCTTGGCACACTCTATTTCAAGAGGCACTTGTCTTCCGGTGACATGTAAACATTGGTTGTCCATTATGGGCAGCTTTGTCCTCGATAAATCACTATCACTAATGTGGCAAGTCTGTTTTTCAGTGGGGATTTTATTATTTTTTTGCAATTGGAGTGAGGGGAAATTGATATAGCTGTAGCCAAATGCTTGTTGTCTCTTCCTCAAGATGGCATCCGCACAGTTTGTGTTTTCTTACTGAATACATACAGTTTCTTTGAGCTGCTCTTAGTGACATAGAGTGGATCACGTTAGAGCGACATATTTAATGACTGTCTATCCATCTATTCAAGGGTGAGCCCGGGGCCACTGGCGAAAAAGGCACTCCCGGGGAGAGAGGACGACCGGGACCCCCCGGCGGAGGGTTGGGATATCACTCCAAGGATGCCCAACCGATGATCGGCCCAGTCGGGCCCAGGGGGGAGAGAGGGAACCCCGGCTCGGCCGGCACTCCTGGACCAGCCGGATCTCCAGGGATGCCAGGACATGATGTTGGTTACACTTCCATCACACTCGTGTTCCCTCGATGACCTTTTTAATAACTCGGGTCTCCATTTTACAGGCGGTAGTCAATTATGATGAAATCAAGAACTTCATCCGTCAGCAAGTCTTCAAAATTTTTGATGGTGAGCAATCACAACCATATTTGACATTACAGCGGTGCCTTGACTTGTGAATGACTTGAGGTACAGAATTTGGAATAATCATCAACCAACACTGCCGTAGTACTTGAACTTAATGCTAAATTAAAACACAAAATGCTATGATAGGCTATTTAATAGCAAAACTTTTGAATACTGGCCACTGGAACACAACCACTTAAACAAAACATGCATCCAGTAAAAAAAACACACTGCAGCTTTAATGCTTCATCCACTGCATTAATTCACTAATATAGCTGTGTGTATCTGTGTGTTTGTAATACACTTCCCCCTTGGTGCCTATAGCACAACACCTTGAATACAAAATGGGTCTGAAATATATCCATATCCATTATTTTCTTTATGATGAAAGACCACTTGCAGTCCCATTGTCTTGGATTACGAGAATAGGGAACATATTAAACTCATAAGTCAAAGCACCACCGTACTACAGCCAAGTCCAGTTTTTTTCGATGTACATTAACTTTTATTGAACTCAATTTCTCCTTTGGCGATGGAATTTGTGTTGTGCTGTTGTAAAATCGTTGAATGCATCTCATCTCCCCAGAGAGAATGGCCTACTACATGTCTCGTATGCAAAGGCCCGTGGAAACGGTGTCATCTCCGGGTCGGCCCGGACCCCCAGGGAAAGACGGCATTCCTGGTAATCCTGGAGCACCCGGCGCGCCTGGCATCCCAGGACAAATTGGTCGGCTAGGCCGGTCCGGACCCATGGGCCCAGTTGGTGAGAGAAGCTACCGACACCTAATTTGAGGAGTGATGCGTACATATATGCATATCCTAGTTTTATTTCTCAATTTTTAATGAGTCATTTGACATTCCGAATAAGAGTTGTGACTGCAAACATGATAGCAATCTGTGTTTACATAGCCTGGACGAAGACATAGATCTCATTGGCTGATGGTGGACTCACAGAAACCAGATGTTAAAATATTACGGTCAATTAAAGGATAATTGAAGTGCAAATATTCCATATTACTTTCAATGTTTAAAACTTTTGACATTCGTTTCAGGACCACGGGGGCCTGTTGGTGCAAAGGGAGATAAGGGTGTCGGAGAGATGGGAGATGCAGGACCACAAGGAGCACCAGGTGGCTTATTGGACTGGTTTATTTTTTGCAAAAATGTGACAATTATGTCTTTGATACTCACATTTCTGACAATAGAGTGCTTGTTCTTCACAGAATTAGGAACAACACCTGACACTTAGCATGTTAATGTTGCAAATGTTTTAAGAGATGTCACTGATTAGAGATTGCAAGCATGATTATGTTCGTCATCATCCATAATCACTAATGAATATTACCATAATTAAGGCTGAAATTAACATCTGGGCTACTTCAAAACTTCGCAGAGTACTTATTTGTGATGTCTCGTCAATATCCTGCCCATCATTTTGTTTACCATGGGAACATTGTACCGGCATTTTAATCCTGTTTAAATTTGGGAAATTTGAAAATATTCTCTTGTCTCTTCAGGTATGCCCGGTTCCCCAGGCTATGGTAAAATGGGACCTCCAGGTTCTGTTGGCCAGCAGGGAGTTCCTGGAATCCCAGGTCCACCCGGACCGGCTGGTTCCAAGGGAATCAACGGCCGCTGTAACCCATCGGACTGCATGAGCCATCAAGTAGAATATGGTGCTAAGGGCCCCCCTATCAAGGGTCCCTGGTAAATCACGACACAAGTAGGTGAATGTTAAAAGTATTCGGAAAATGGCCGCAGTATTAAATATTAAGAACGTCCTTTGCTGCAGAAAACCAATTTGTTTGCCGAGCGCTCTTGAAAAATCTGCACAATTCTTCCAAAACCTGGCCCAAATCGTTGTTATTGCATCATACTTTTTGCGTGATATATTCCACTTCCCTCCCACATGATATTCTTGTTTTTTTTTTTGCTTCATCCTCGCCCAGTATCACGCCTGAAAATATCCACCATGTTTTTTAGTTGGCAATTTCTTTATCACATTGAGAAGGCAGCGTACTTTGTACTTCATTTGTCTTTCTCCGAGAATGGATGTGTAGACACCCTCTGTTTTGTAAATATTAATATTTATATATAGCAGCTTTTTAAAATACATTTTGGAATACGTGATAAGCTACACAATACCATACCTAATAAAATACTGTATGCCAAAGATGCATAATTTCAAGCTATTTGATGTAGGAAATTATATTACAGTTAGTAAAAAAGAAGTTAAAAGGAATTAACATTTTTCGAATGCGTTTAAGCTGGAATACTTGCAATAATGTATCTTAAATTGAAGCAAATATCTTTAAATCCAAATGTTTCTTTATTGCTCATTTGTTAACAGTACCCAAATAGCTGCGGTCCTTCTTTTGGTAATTAAAAAAAGCAATCAAACTTTTAATGTCTGTATAATGTTACTGTACATTGCCACTTAATACGATCCTGTGTATATATTGTTTTAGGTCATTGCTGTGCAACTCATGTTTTTTCCACATGTCCTATAAATCATTTGAGAGACAAAAAGTGCAAAGCAAGGTTGGTTTTTCATCACCATGTATGCAATGGGTGCGTTCAAGTCAAATAAATTACAGTAAATATTTGCAGGCCTAAGATGACCATCTATAGTAAGGCTCTTTTCTTTTAAAAAATGACCATGTATAGTAGGGTTTTTTATTTAAAAAATGACCACGTATAGTAACGCTTTTTTATTTTAAAAATGACCATTATAGTAAGGCTTTTTTCTTTAAAAAATGACCATGTATAATAAGGCTTTCTTATTTTAAAAAAATGACCATGTATAGTAAGGCTTTCTTATTTAAAAAATGACCATGTATAGTAAGGCTTTCTTATTTAAAAAAAAAGACCATGTATAGTAAGGCTTTTTTCTTAAAAAAATGACCATCATCTTCAGATGTTGTTTTTCAGGAAACATTTATTTTTTAGCATTGAGCTACTGTGCAGTCTAAAGTGGAAGATCGTCTAGTGTAAGTTTTATTACACATCAACAATCAGGTGTGTGGACATTTTTGAGTTTGTCGTTATCAGGAATCGGCTCAGAGTTTCGGAAAAATTGGAAAAATCATAGTATAGTAAGTCTTTTTTTCTTATAGTAAGACATTTTTTCTTAAAAATGTATAGTAAGGCTTTTTTTCTTAAAAAAACGACAGTATAGTAAGGCTTTTTTTTTCTTAAAAAACGACATAGTATAGTAAGGCTTTTTTTCTTAATAAAACGACATAGTATAGTAAGGCTTTTTTCTTGAAAAACGACATAGTATAGTAAGGCTTTAAAAAAAACGACATAGTATAGTAAGGCTTTTTTCATAATAAAACAACATAGTATAGTAAGGCTTTTTTCTTGAAAAACGACATAGTATAGTAAGGCTTTTAAAAAAAACGACATAGTATAGTAAGGCTTTTTTTCTTAATAAAACGACATAGTATAGTAAGGCTTTTTTCTTGAAAAACGACATAGTATAGTAAGGCTTTTTTCGTAAAAAAACGACATAGTATAGTAAGACTTTTTTTCATAATAAAACGACATAGTATAGTAAGGCTTTTTTTTCTTAATAAAACGACATAGTATAGTAAGGCTTTTTTCTTGAAAAACGACATAGTATAGTAAGGCTTTTAAAAAAAACGACATAGTATAGTAAGGCTTTTAAAAAAAACTACATAGTATAGTAAGGCTTTTTTCGTAAAAAAACGACATAGTATAGTAAGGCTTTTTTTCTTAATAAAACGACATAGTATAGTAAGGCTTTTTTTCATAATAAAACGACATAGTATAGTAAGGCTTTTTTCTTGAAAAACGACATAGTATAGTAGGGCTTTTAAAAAAAACGACATAGTATAGTAAGGCTTTTTTCTTGAAAAACGACATAGTATAGTAAGGCTTTTAAAAAAAAGACATAGTATAGTAAGGCTTTTTTCTTGAAAAACGACATAGTATAGTAAGGCTTTTAAAAAAAACGACATAGTATAGCAAGGCTTTTTTCGTAAAAAAACGACATAGTATAGTAAGGCTTTTTTCTTGAAAAACGACATAGTATAGTAAGGCTTTTTTTCTTAGTAAAACAACATAGTATAGTAAGGCTTTTTTCTTGAAAAACGACATAGTATAGTAAGGCTTTCAAAAAAACGACATAGTATAGTAAGGCTTTTTTTCATAATAAAACGACATAGTATAGTAAGGCTTTTTTCTTGAAAAACGACATAGTATAGTAAGGCTTTAAAAAAAACGACATAGTATAGTAAGGCTTTTTTCGTAAAAAAACGACATAGTATAGTAAGGCTTTTTTTCTTAATAAAACGACATAGTATAGTAAGGCTTTTTTTCTTAATAAAACGACATAGTATAGTAAGGCTTTTGTCTTGAAAAACGACATAGTATAGTAAGGCTTTTTTTCATAATAAAACGACATAGTATAGTAAGGCTTTTTTCTTGAAAAACGACATAGTATAGTAAGGCTTTTTTCTTGAAAAACGACATAGTATAGTAAGGCTTTCAAAAAAACGACATAGTATAGTAAGGCTTTTTTTCATAATAAAACGACATAGTATAGTAAGGCTTTTTTCTTGAAAAACGACATAGTATAGTAAGGCTTTAAAAAAAACGACATAGTATAGTAAGGCTTTTTTCGTAAAAAAACGACATAGTATAGTAAGGCTTTTTTTCTTAATAAAACGACATAGTATAGTAAGGCTTTTTTTCTTGAAAAACGACATAGTATAGTAAGGCTTTAAAAAAACGACATAGTATAGTAAGGCTTTTAAAAAAAACGACATAGTATAGTAAGGCTTTTTTCGTAAAAAAACGACATAGTATAGTAAGGCTTTTTTTCTTAATAAAACGACATAGTATAGTAAGGCTTTTTTTCATAATAAAACGACATAGTATAGTAAGGCTTTTTTCTTGAAAAACGACATAGTATAGTAAGGCTTTTAAAAAAAACGACATAGTATAGTAAGGCTTTTTTCTTGAAAAACGACATAGTATAGTAAGGCTTTTAAAAAAAACGACATAGTATAGTAAGGCTTTTTTCGTAAAAAAACGACATAGTATAGTAAGGCTTTTTTCTTGAAAAACGACATAGTATAGTAAGGCTTTTTTCGTAAAAAAACGACATAGTATAGTAAGGCTTTTTTCATAAAAAAACAACATAGTATAGTAAGGCTTTTTTTCTTAGTAAAACAACATAGTATAGTAAGGCTTTTTTCTTGAAAAACGACATAGTATAGTAAGGCTTTCAAAAAAACGACATAGTATAGTAAGGCTTTTTTTCATAATAAAACGACATAGTATAGTAAGGCTTTTTTCTTGAAAAACGACATAGTATAGTAAGGCTTTAAAAAAAAAACGACATAGTATAGTAAGGCTTTTTTCATAATAAAACGACATAGTATAGTAAGGCTTTTTTTCATAATAAAACGACATAGTATAGTAAGGCTTTTTTCTTGAAAAACGACATAGTATAGTAAGGCTTTTAAAAAAAACGACATAGTATAGTAAGGCTTTTTTCGTAAAAAAACGACATAGTATAGTAAGGCTTTTTTCTTGAAAAACGACATAGTATAGTAAGGCTTTTTTCGTAAAAAAACGACATAGTATAGTAAGGCTTTTTTCATAAAAAAACAACATAGTATAGTAAGGCTTTTTTTCTTAGTAAAACAACATAGTATAGTAAGGCTTTTTTCTTGAAAAACGACATAGTATAGTAAGGCTTTCAAAAAAACGACATAGTATAGTAAGGCTTTTTTTCATAATAAAACGACATAGTATAGTAAGGCTTTTTTCTTGAAAAACGACATAGTATAGTAAGGCTTTAAAAAAAACGACATAGTATAGTAAGGCTTTTTTCGTAAAAAAACGACATAGTATAGTAAGGCTTTTTTTCTTAATAAAACGACATAGTATAGTAAGGCTTTTTTTCATAATAAAACGACATAGTATAGTAAGGCTTTTTTCTTGAAAAACGACATAGTATAGTAAGGCTTTTAAAAAAAACGACATAGTATAGTAAGGCTTTTTTCTTGAAAAACGACATAGTATAGTAAGGCTTTTAAAAAAAACGACATAGTATAGTAAGGCTTTTTTCGTAAAAAAAAACGACATAGTATAGTAAGGCTTTTTTCGTAAAAAACGACATAGTATAGTAAGGCTTTTTTTCTTAATAAAACGACATAGTATAGTAAGGCTTTTTTCTTGAAAAACGACATAGTATAGTAAGGCTTTTTTTCATAATAAAACGACATAGTATAGTAAGGCTTTTTTCTTGAAAAACGACATAGTATAGTAAGGCTTTAAAAAAAACGACATAGTATAGTAAGGCTTTTTTCGTAAAAAAACGACATAGTATAGTAAGGCTTTTTTTCTTAATAAAACGACATAGTATAGTAAGGCTTTTTTTCATAATAAAACGACATAGTATAGTAAGGCTTTTTTCTTGAAAAACGACATAGTATAGTAAGGCTTTTAAAAAAAACGACATAGTATAGTAAGGCTTTTTTCTTGAAAAACGACATAGTATAGTAAGGCTTTTAAAAAAAACGACATAGTATAGTAAGGCTTTTTTCGTAAAAAAAAACGACATAGTATAGTAAGGCTTTTTTCGTAAAAAACGACATAGTATAGTAAGGCTTTTTTTCTTAATAAAACGACATAGTATAGTAAGGCTTTTTTCTTGAAAAACGACATAGTATAGTAAGGCTTTTTTTCATAATAAAACGACATAGTATAGTAAGGCTTTTTTCTTGAAAAACGACATAGTATAGTAAGGCTTTTTTCGTAAAAAAACGACATAGTATAGTAAGGCTTTTTTCGTAAAAAAACGACATAGTATAGTAAGGCTTTTTTTCTTAATAAAACAACATAGTATAGTAAGGCTTTTTTCTTGAAAATCGACATAGTATAGTAAGGCTTTTTTTCATAATAAAACGACATAGTATAGTAAGGCTTTTTTCTTGAAAAACGACATAGTATAGTAAGGCTTTTAAAAAAAACGACATAGTATAGTAAGGCTTTTTTCTTGAAAAACGACATAGTATAGTAAGGCTTTTAAAAAAAGACATAGTATAGTAAGGCTTTTTTCTTGAAAAACGACATAGTATAGTAAGGCTTTTAAAAAAAACGACATAGTATAGTAAGGCTTTTTTCGTAAAAAAAAACGACATAGTATAGTAAGGCTTTTTTCGTAAAAAACGACATAGTATAGTAAGGCTTTTTTTCTTAATAAAACGACATAGTATAGTAAGGCTTTTTTCTTGAAAAACGACATAGTATAGTAAGGCTTTTTTCGTAAAAAAACGACATAGTATAGTAAGGCTTTTTTCATAAAAAAACAACATAGTATAGTAAGGCTTTTTTTCTTAGTAAAACAACATAGTATAGTAAGGCTTTTTTCTTGAAAAACGACATAGTATAGTAAGGCTTTCAAAAAAACGACATAGTATAGTAAGGCTTTTTTTCATAATAAAACGACATAGTATAGTAAGGCTTTTTTCTTGAAAAACGACATAGTATAGTAAGGCTTTAAAAAAAACGACATAGTATAGTAAGGCTTTTTTCGTAAAAAAACGATATAGTATAGTAAGGCTTTTTTTCTTAATAAAACGACATAGTATAGTAAGGCTTTTTTTCATAATAAAACGACATAGTATAGTAAGGCTTTTTTCTTGAAAAACGACATAGTATAGTAAGGCTTTTAAAAAAAACGACATAGTATAGTAAGGCTTTTTTCTTGAAAAACGACATAGTATAGTAAGGCTTTTTTTCATAATAAAACGACATAGTATAGTAAGGCTTTTTTCTTGAAAAACGACATAGTATAGTAAGGCTTTTTTCGTAAAAAAACGACATAGTATAGTAAGGCTTTTTTCGTAAAAAAACGACATAGTATAGTAAGGCTTTTTTTCTTAATAAAACAACATAGTATAGTAAGGCTTTTTTCTTGAAAATCGACATAGTATAGTAAGGCTTTTTTTCATAATAAAACGACATAGTATAGTAAGGCTTTTTTCTTGAAAAACGACATAGTATAGTAAGGCTTTTAAAAAAAACGACATAGTATAGTAAGGCTTTTTTCTTGAAAAACGACATAGTATAGTAAGGCTTTTAAAAAAAAGACATAGTATAGTAAGGCTTTTTTCTTGAAAAACGACATAGTATAGTAAGGCTTTTAAAAAAAACGACATAGTATAGTAAGGCTTTTTTCGTAAAAAAAAACGACATAGTATAGTAAGGCTTTTTTCGTAAAAAACGACATAGTATAGTAAGGCTTTTTTTCTTAATAAAACGACATAGTATAGTAAGGCTTTTTTCTTGAAAAACGACATAGTATAGTAAGGCTTTTTTTTCATAATAAAACGACAGTATAGTAAGGCTTTTTTCTTGAAAAACGACATAGTATAGTAAGGCTTTTTTCGTAAAAAAACGACATAGTATAGTAAGGCTTTTTTCGTAAAAAAACAACATAGTATAGTAAGGCTTTTTTTCTTAATAAAACAACATAGCAAAGTAAGGCTTTTTTCTTGAAAAACGACATAGTATAGTAAGGCTTTAAAAAAAACGACATAGTATAGTAAGGCTTTTTTTCTTAATAAAACGACATAGTATAGTAAGGCTTTTGTCTTGAAAAACGACATAGTATAGTAAGGCTTTTTTTCATAATAAAACGACATAGTATAGTAAGGCTTTTTTCGTAAAAAAACGACATAGTATAGTAAGGCTTTTTTTCATAATAAAACGACATAGTATAGTAAGGCTTTTTTCTTGAAAAACGACATAGTATAGTAAGGCTTTTTGGATTGGATTGGATAACTTTATTCATCCCGTATTCGGGAAATTTCGTTGTTCCAGTGGCAAGAGGGTGAGGATGCAGGAATAGGAAAGGCATTTTAGACATAAATAGATAGGTAATAAGTAGGTCAAGAAATAAATACATGAATAAATATATAATTAAATAAGCGTGTTGCTTAGCACATAAATACATACATACATACATACACATACATACATACATACATACATACATACATACATACATACATACATACATACATACATACATACATACATACATACATACATACATACATACACATAAATGTACATGCATGCATACGGTAGGTCTTAACACCCAGCCATTTTTTTGTTAAAGAGCCTGACAGCTGATGGGAGGAAGGATCTGCGGAAGCGCTCCTTCCTGCAATGAGGGTGCCGCAGTCTATTGCTAAAGGAGCTTCGGAGGGACTCCACAGACTCATGCAGGGGGTGGGAGGTGCTGTCCATGATGGACATCATCCTGCTCAGCATCCTCCGCTCTCCCACTTCCTCCACAGAGTCCAAAGGACAGCCCAGAACAGAGCTGGCCCTCCTGACCAGCTTATTCAGCCTGTTCCTGTCCCTCTCCGTGCTCCCGCATCCCCAACAAAGCACTGCATAAAACACTGTAGATGCCACCACAGTGTCGTAGAAAGTTCTCAGCAGTGTCCTGCACACTCCAAAGGACCGTAGACTCCTCAGTAGGTAGAGGCGGCTCTGGCCCCTTTTGTACAGGGCATCTGTGTTTGTGGACCAGTCTAGTTTGTTGTTGAGGTGTTTTTCGTAAAAAAACGACATAGTATAGTAAGGCTTTAAAAAAAACGACATAGTATAGTAAGGCTTTAAAAAAACGACATAGTATAGTAAGGCTTTTTTTTCATAAAAAAACAACATAGTATAGTAAGGCGTTTTTTTTCTTAATAAAACGACATAGTATAGTAAGGCTTTTTTCTTGAAAAACGACATAGTATAGTAAGGCTTAAAAAAAACGACATATTATAGTAAGGCTTTTTTCGTAAAAAAACGACATAGTATAGTAAGGCTTTTTTTCCTAATAAAACGACATAGTATAGTAAGGCTTTTAAAAAAAACGACATAGTATAGTAAGGCTTTTTTCGTAAAAAAACGACATAGTATAGTAAGGCTTTTTTCGTAAAAAAAACAACATAGTATAGTAAGGCTTTTTTTCCTAATTAAACAACATAGTATAGTAAGGCTTTTTTCTTGAAAAACAACATAGTATAGTAAGGCTTTTTTCGTAAAAAACGACATAGTATAGTAAGGCTTTTTTCATAATAAAACGACATAGTATAGTAAGGCTTTTTTCGTAAAAAAACGACATAGTATAGTAAGGCTTTTTTTCTTGAAAAACGACATAGTATAGTAAGGCTTTTAAAAAAAACGACATAGTATAGTAAGGCTTTTAAAAAAAACGACATAGTATAGTAAGGCTTTTTTCGTAAAAAAACGACATAGTATAGTAAGGCTTTTTTCGTAAAAAAACGACATAGTATAGTAAGGCTTTTTTTCTTAATAAAACAACATAGTATAGTAAGGCTTTTTTCTTGAAAATCGACATAGTATAGTAAGGCTTTTTTTCATAATAAAACGACATAGTATAGTAAGGCTTTTTTCTTGAAAAACGACATAGTATAGTAAGGCTTTTTTTCATAATAAAATGACATAGTATAGTAAGGCTTTTTTCTTGAAAAACGACATATAGTAAGGCTTTTAAAAAAACCGACATAGTATAGTAAGGCTTTTTTCGTAAAAAAAACGACATAGTATAGCAAGGCTTTTTTTCTTAATAAAACGACATAGTATAGTAAGGCTTTTTTTCATAATAAAACGACATAGTATAGTAAGGCTTTTTTCTTGAAAATCGACATAGTATAGTAAGGCTTTTTTTCATAATAAAACGACATAGTATAGTAAGGCTTTTTTCTTGAAAAACGACATAGTATAGTAAGGCTTTTTTTCATAATAAAACGACATAGTATAGTAAGGCTTTTTTCTTGAAAAACGACATAGTATAGTAAGGCTTTTTTCTTGAAAAACGACATAGTATAGTAAGGCTTTTAAAAAAAACGACATAGTATAGTAAGGCTTTTTTCGTAAAAAAAACGACATAGTATAGTAAGGCTTTTTTTCTTAATAAAACGACATAGTATAGTAAGGCTTTTTTTCTTAATAAAACGACATAGTATAGTAAGGCTTTTTTTCTTAAAAAACGACATAGTATAGTGAGGCTTTTTCCTTAAAAAACGACATAGTATAGTAAGGCTTTTAAAAAAAAACGACATAGTATAGTAAGGCTTTTTTCATAATAAAACGACATAGTATGGTAAGGCTTTTTTCTTGAAAAACGACATAGTATAGTAATGCTTTTTTTCTTAATAAAACGACATAGTATAGTAAGGCTTTTTTCTTGAAAAACGACATAGTATAGTAAGGCTTTTTTCATAAAAAAACGACATAGTATAGTAAGGCTTTTTTCGTAAAAAAACAACATAGTATAGTAAGGCTTTTTTTCTTAATAAAACGACATAGTATAGTAAGGCTTTTTTCTTGAAAAACGACATAGTATAGTAAGGCTTTAAAAAAAAACGACATAGTATAGTAAGGCTTTTTTCATAATAAAACGACATAGTATAGTAAGGCTTTTTTCATAATAAAACGACATAGTATAGTAAGGCTTTTTTCTTGAAAAACGACATAGTATAGTAAGGCTTTTTTCTTGAAAAACGACATAGTATAGTAAGGCTTTCAAAAAAACGACATAGTATAGTAAGGCTTTTTTTCATAATAAAACGACATAGTATAGTAAGGCTTTTTTCTTGAAAAACGACATAGTATAGTAAGGCTTTAAAAAAAACGACATAGTATAGTAAGGCTTTTTTCGTAAAAAAACGACATAGTATAGTAAGGCTTTTTTTCTTAATAAAACGACATAGTATAGTAAGGCTTTTTTTCTTGAAAAACGACATAGTATAGTAAGGCTTTAAAAAAACGACATAGTATAGTAAGGCTTTTAAAAAAAACGACATAGTATAGTAAGGCTTTTTTCGTAAAAAAACGACATAGTATAGTAAGGCTTTTTTTCTTAATAAAACGACATAGTATAGTAAGGCTTTTTTTCATAATAAAACGACATAGTATAGTAAGGCTTTTTTCTTGAAAAACGACATAGTATAGTAAGGCTTTTAAAAAAAACGACATAGTATAGTAAGGCTTTTTTCTTGAAAAACGACATAGTATAGTAAGGCTTTTAAAAAAAAGACATAGTATAGTAAGGCTTTTTTCTTGAAAAACGACATAGTATAGTAAGGCTTTTAAAAAAAACGACATAGTATAGTAAGGCTTTTTTCGTAAAAAAACGACATAGTATAGTAAGGCTTTTTTCTTGAAAAACGACATAGTATAGTAAGGCTTTTTTCGTAAAAAAACGACATAGTATAGTAAGGCTTTTTTCATAAAAAAACAACATAGTATAGTAAGGCTTTTTTTCTTAGTAAAACAACATAGTATAGTAAGGCTTTTTTCTTGAAAAACGACATAGTATAGTAAGGCTTTCAAAAAAACGACATAGTATAGTAAGGCTTTTTTTCATAATAAAACGACATAGTATAGTAAGGCTTTTTTCTTGAAAAACGACATAGTATAGTAAGGCTTTAAAAAAAACGACATAGTATAGTAAGGCTTTTTTCGTAAAAAAACGACATAGTATAGTAAGGCTTTTTTTCTTAATAAAACGACATAGTATAGTAAGGCTTTTTTTCATAATAAAACGACATAGTATAGTAAGGCTTTTTTCTTGAAAAACGACATAGTATAGTAAGGCTTTTAAAAAAAACGACATAGTATAGTAAGGCTTTTTTCTTGAAAAACGACATAGTATAGTAAGGCTTTTAAAAAAAACGACATAGTATAGTAAGGCTTTTTTCGTAAAAAAAAACGACATAGTATAGTAAGGCTTTTTTCGTAAAAAACGACATAGTATAGTAAGGCTTTTTTTCTTAATAAAACGACATAGTATAGTAAGGCTTTTTTCTTGAAAAACGACATAGTATAGTAAGGCTTTTTTTCATAATAAAACGACATAGTATAGTAAGGCTTTTTTCTTGAAAAACGACATAGTATAGTAAGGCTTTTTTCGTAAAAAAACGACATAGTATAGTAAGGCTTTTTTCGTAAAAAAACGACATAGTATAGTAAGGCTTTTTTTCTTAATAAAACAACATAGTATAGTAAGGCTTTTTTCTTGAAAATCGACATAGTATAGTAAGGCTTTTTTTCATAATAAAACGACATAGTATAGTAAGGCTTTTTTCTTGAAAAACGACATAGTATAGTAAGGCTTTTAAAAAAAACGACATAGTATAGTAAGGCTTTTTTCTTGAAAAACGACATAGTATAGTAAGGCTTTTAAAAAAAGACATAGTATAGTAAGGCTTTTTTCTTGAAAAACGACATAGTATAGTAAGGCTTTTAAAAAAAACGACATAGTATAGTAAGGCTTTTTTCGTAAAAAACGACATAGTATAGTAAGGCTTTTTTCGTAAAAAACGACATAGTATAGTAAGGCTTTTTTCGTAAAAAAACGACATAGTATAGTAAGGCTTTTTTCGTAAAAAAACGACATAGTATAGTAAGGCTTTTTTTCTTAATAAAACGACATAGTATAGTAAGGCTTTTTTTCATAATAAAACGACATAGTATAGTAAGGCTTTTTTCTTGAAAAACGACATAGTATAGTAAGGCTTTTAAAAAAAACGACATAGTATAGTAAGGCTTTTTTCTTGAAAAACGACATAGTATAGTAAGGCTTTTAAAAAAAACGACATAGTATAGTAAGGCTTTTTTCGTAAAAAAAAACGACATAGTATAGTAAGGCTTTTTTCGTAAAAAACGACATAGTATAGTAAGGCTTTTTTTCTTAATAAAACGACATAGTATAGTAAGGCTTTTTTCTTGAAAAACGACATAGTATAGTAAGGCTTTTTTTCATAATAAAACGACATAGTATAGTAAGGCTTTTTTCTTGAAAAACGACATAGTATAGTAAGGCTTTTTTCGTAAAAAAACGACATAGTATAGTAAGGCTTTTTTCGTAAAAAAACGACATAGTATAGTAAGGCTTTTTTTCTTAATAAAACAACATAGTATAGTAAGGCTTTTTTCTTGAAAATCGACATAGTATAGTAAGGCTTTTTTTCATAATAAAACGACATAGTATAGTAAGGCTTTTTTCTTGAAAAACGACATAGTATAGTAAGGCTTTTAAAAAAAACGACATAGTATAGTAAGGCTTTTTTCTTGAAAAACGACATAGTATAGTAAGGCTTTTAAAAAAAAGACATAGTATAGTAAGGCTTTTTTCTTGAAAAACGACATAGTATAGTAAGGCTTTTAAAAAAAACGACATAGTATAGTAAGGCTTTTTTCGTAAAAAAAAACGACATAGTATAGTAAGGCTTTTTTCGTAAAAAACGACATAGTATAGTAAGGCTTTTTTTCTTAATAAAACGACATAGTATAGTAAGGCTTTTTTCTTGAAAAACGACATAGTATAGTAAGGCTTTTTTTCATAATAAAACGACATAGTATAGTAAGGCTTTTTTCTTGAAAAACGACATAGTATAGTAAGGCTTTTTTCGTAAAAAAACGACATAGTATAGTAAGGCTTTTTTCGTAAAAAAACAACATAGTATAGTAAGGCTTTTTTTCTTAATAAAACAACATAGCAAAGTAAGGCTTTTTTCTTGAAAAACGACATAGTATAGTAAGGCTTTAAAAAAAACGACATAGTATAGTAAGGCTTTTTTTCTTAATAAAACGACATAGTATAGTAAGGCTTTTGTCTTGAAAAACGACATAGTATAGTAAGGCTTTTTTTCATAATAAAACGACATAGTATAGTAAGGCTTTTTTCGTAAAAAAACGACATAGTATAGTAAGGCTTTTTTTCATAATAAAACGACATAGTATAGTAAGGCTTTTTTCTTGAAAAACGACATAGTACAGTAAGGCTTTTTGGATTGGATTGGATAACTTTATTCATCCCGTATTCGGGAAATTTCGTTGTTCCAGTGGCAAGAGGGTGAGGATGCAGGAATAGGAAAGGCATTTTAGACATAAATAGATAGGTAATAAGTAGGTCAAGAAATAAATACATGAATAAATATATAATTAAATAAGCGTGTTGCTTAGCACATAAATACATACATACATACATACACATACATACATACATACATACATACATACATACATACATACATACATACATACATACATACATACATACATACATACATACATACACATAAATGTACATGCATGCATACGGTAGGTCTTAACACCCAGCCATTTTTTTGTTAAAGAGCCTGACAGCTGATGGGAGGAAGGATCTGCGGAAGCGCTCCTTCCTGCAATGAGGGTGCCGCAGTCTATTGCTAAAGGAGCTTCGGAGGGACTCCACAGACTCATGCAGGGGGTGGGAGGTGCTGTCCATGATGGACATCATCCTGCTCAGCATCCTCCGCTCTCCCACTTCCTCCACAGAGTCCAAAGGACAGCCCAGAACAGAGCTGGCCCTCCTGACCAGCTTATTCAGCCTGTTCCTGTCCCTCTCCGTGCTCCCGCATCCCCAACAAAGCACTGCATAAAACACTGTAGATGCCACCACAGTGTCGTAGAAAGTTCTCAGCAGTGTCCTGCACACTCCAAAGGACCGTAGACTCCTCAGTAGGTAGAGGCGGCTCTGGCCCCTTTTGTACAGGGCATCTGTGTTTGTGGACCAGTCTAGTTTGTTGTTGAGGTGTTTTTCGTAAAAAAACGACATAGTATAGTAAGGCTTTAAAAAAAACGACATAGTATAGTAAGGCTTTAAAAAAACGACATAGTATAGTAAGGCTTTTTTTTCATAAAAAAACAACATAGTATAGTAAGGCGTTTTTTTTCTTAATAAAACGACATAGTATAGTAAGGCTTTTTTCTTGAAAAACGACATAGTATAGTAAGGCTTAAAAAAAACGACATATTATAGTAAGGCTTTTTTCGTAAAAAAACGACATAGTATAGTAAGGCTTTTTTTCCTAATAAAACGACATAGTATAGTAAGGCTTTTAAAAAAAACGACATAGTATAGTAAGGCTTTTTTCGTAAAAAAACGACATAGTATAGTAAGGCTTTTTTCGTAAAAAAAACAACATAGTATAGTAAGGCTTTTTTTCCTAATTAAACAACATAGTATAGTAAGGCTTTTTTCTTGAAAAACAACATAGTATAGTAAGGCTTTTTTCGTAAAAAACGACATAGTATAGTAAGGCTTTTTTCATAATAAAACGACATAGTATAGTAAGGCTTTTTTCGTAAAAAAACGACATAGTATAGTAAGGCTTTTTTTCTTAATAAAACGACATAGTATAGTAAGGCTTTTTTTCATAATAAAACGACATAGTATAGTAAGGCTTTTTTCTTGAAAAACGACATAGTATAGTAAGGCTTTTAAAAAAAACGACATAGTATAGTAAGGCTTTTTTCTTGAAAAACGACATAGTATAGTAAGGCTTTTAAAAAAAACGACATAGTATAGTAAGGCTTTTTTCGTAAAAAAAAACGACATAGTATAGTAAGGCTTTTTTCGTAAAAAACGACATAGTATAGTAAGGCTTTTTTTCTTAATAAAACGACATAGTATAGTAAGGCTTTTTTCTTGAAAAACGACATAGTATAGTAAGGCTTTTTTTCATAATAAAACGACATAGTATAGTAAGGCTTTTTTCTTGAAAAACGACATAGTATAGTAAGGCTTTTTTCGTAAAAAAACGACATAGTATAGTAAGGCTTTTTTCGTAAAAAAACGACATAGTATAGTAAGGCTTTTTTTCTTAATAAAACAACATAGTATAGTAAGGCTTTTTTCTTGAAAATCGACATAGTATAGTAAGGCTTTTTTTCATAATAAAACGACATAGTATAGTAAGGCTTTTTTCTTGAAAAACGACATAGTATAGTAAGGCTTTTAAAAAAAACGACATAGTATAGTAAGGCTTTTTTCTTGAAAAACGACATAGTATAGTAAGGCTTTTAAAAAAAGACATAGTATAGTAAGGCTTTTTTCTTGAAAAACGACATAGTATAGTAAGGCTTTTAAAAAAAACGACATAGTATAGTAAGGCTTTTTTCGTAAAAAAAAACGACATAGTATAGTAAGGCTTTTTTCGTAAAAAACGACATAGTATAGTAAGGCTTTTTTTCTTAATAAAACGACATAGTATAGTAAGGCTTTTTTCTTGAAAAACGACATAGTATAGTAAGGCTTTTTTCGTAAAAAAACGACATAGTATAGTAAGGCTTTTTTCATAAAAAAACAACATAGTATAGTAAGGCTTTTTTTCTTAGTAAAACAACATAGTATAGTAAGGCTTTTTTCTTGAAAAACGACATAGTATAGTAAGGCTTTCAAAAAAACGACATAGTATAGTAAGGCTTTTTTTCATAATAAAACGACATAGTATAGTAAGGCTTTTTTCTTGAAAAACGACATAGTATAGTAAGGCTTTAAAAAAAACGACATAGTATAGTAAGGCTTTTTTCGTAAAAAAACGATATAGTATAGTAAGGCTTTTTTTCTTAATAAAACGACATAGTATAGTAAGGCTTTTTTTCATAATAAAACGACATAGTATAGTAAGGCTTTTTTCTTGAAAAACGACATAGTATAGTAAGGCTTTTAAAAAAAACGACATAGTATAGTAAGGCTTTTTTCTTGAAAAACGACATAGTATAGTAAGGCTTTTAAAAAAAACGACATAGTATAGTAAGGCTTTTTTCGTAAAAAAAAACGACATAGTATAGTAAGGCTTTTTTCGTAAAAAACGACATAGTATAGTAAGGCTTTTTTTCTTAATAAAACGACATAGTATAGTAAGGCTTTTTTCTTGAAAAACGACATAGTATAGTAAGGCTTTTTTTCATAATAAAACGACATAGTATAGTAAGGCTTTTTTCTTGAAAAACGACATAGTATAGTAAGGCTTTTTTCGTAAAAAAACGACATAGTATAGTAAGGCTTTTTTCGTAAAAAAACGACATAGTATAGTAAGGCTTTTTTTCTTAATAAAACAACATAGTATAGTAAGGCTTTTTTCTTGAAAATCGACATAGTATAGTAAGGCTTTTTTTCATAATAAAACGACATAGTATAGTAAGGCTTTTTTCTTGAAAAACGACATAGTATAGTAAGGCTTTTAAAAAAAACGACATAGTATAGTAAGGCTTTTTTCTTGAAAAACGACATAGTATAGTAAGGCTTTTAAAAAAAAGACATAGTATAGTAAGGCTTTTTTCTTGAAAAACGACATAGTATAGTAAGGCTTTTAAAAAAAACGACATAGTATAGTAAGGCTTTTTTCGTAAAAAAAAACGACATAGTATAGTAAGGCTTTTTTCGTAAAAAACGACATAGTATAGTAAGGCTTTTTTTCTTAATAAAACGACATAGTATAGTAAGGCTTTTTTCTTGAAAAACGACATAGTATAGTAAGGCTTTTTTTCATAATAAAACGACATAGTATAGTAAGGCTTTTTTCTTGAAAAACGACATAGTATAGTAAGGCTTTTTTCGTAAAAAAACGACATAGTATAGTAAGGCTTTTTTCGTAAAAAAACAACATAGTATAGTAAGGCTTTTTTTCTTAATAAAACAACATAGCAAAGTAAGGCTTTTTTCTTGAAAAACGACATAGTATAGTAAGGCTTTAAAAAAAATGACATAGTATAGTAAGGCTTTTTTTCTTAATAAAACGACATAGTATAGTAAGGCTTTTGTCTTGAAAAACGACATAGTATAGTAAGGCTTTTTTTCATAATAAAACGACATAGTATAGTAAGGCTTTTTTCGTAAAAAAACGACATAGTATAGTAAGGCTTTTTTTCATAATAAAACGACATAGTATAGTAAGGCTTTTTTCTTGAAAAACGACATAGTACAGTAAGGCTTTTTGGATTGGATTGGATAACTTTATTCATCCCGTATTCGGGAAATTTCGTTGTTCCAGTGGCAAGAGGGTGAGGATGCAGGAATAGGAAAGGCATTTTAGACATAAATAGATAGGTAATAAGTAGGTCAAGAAATAAATACATGAATAAATATATAATTAAATAAGCGTGTTGCTTAGCACATAAATACATACATACATACATACACATACATACATACATACATACATACATACATACATACATACATACATACATACATACATACATACATACATACATACATACACATAAATGTACATGCATGCATACGGTAGGTCTTAACACCCAGCCATTTTTTTGTTAAAGAGCCTGACAGCTGATGGGAGGAAGGATCTGCGGAAGCGCTCCTTCCTGCAATGAGGGTGCCGCAGTCTATTGCTAAAGGAGCTTCGGAGGGACTCCACAGACTCATGCAGGGGGTGGGAGGTGCTGTCCATGATGGACATCATCCTGCTCAGCATCCTCCGCTCTCCCACTTCCTCCACAGAGTCCAAAGGACAGCCCAGAACAGAGCTGGCCCTCCTGACCAGCTTATTCAGCCTGTTCCTGTCCCTCTCCGTGCTCCCGCATCCCCAACAAAGCACTGCATAAAACACTGTAGATGCCACCACAGTGTCGTAGAAAGTTCTCAGCAGTGTCCTGCACACTCCAAAGGACCGTAGACTCCTCAGTAGGTAGAGGCGGCTCTGGCCCCTTTTGTACAGGGCATCTGTGTTTGTGGACCAGTCTAGTTTGTTGTTGAGGTGTTTTTCGTAAAAAAACGACATAGTATAGTAAGGCTTTAAAAAAAACGACATAGTATAGTAAGGCTTTAAAAAAACGACATAGTATAGTAAGGCTTTTTTTTCATAAAAAAACAACATAGTATAGTAAGGCGTTTTTTTTCTTAATAAAACGACATAGTATAGTAAGGCTTTTTTCTTGAAAAACGACATAGTATAGTAAGGCTTAAAAAAAACGACATATTATAGTAAGGCTTTTTTCGTAAAAAAACGACATAGTATAGTAAGGCTTTTTTTCCTAATAAAACGACATAGTATAGTAAGGCTTTTAAAAAAAACGACATAGTATAGTAAGGCTTTTTTCGTAAAAAAACGACATAGTATAGTAAGGCTTTTTTCGTAAAAAAAACAACATAGTATAGTAAGGCTTTTTTTCCTAATTAAACAACATAGTATAGTAAGGCTTTTTTCTTGAAAAACAACATAGTATAGTAAGGCTTTTTTCGTAAAAAACGACATAGTATAGTAAGGCTTTTTTCATAATAAAACGACATAGTATAGTAAGGCTTTTTTCGTAAAAAAACGACATAGTATAGTAAGGCTTTTTTTCTTGAAAAACGACATAGTATAGTAAGGCTTTTAAAAAAAACGACATAGTATAGTAAGGCTTTTAAAAAAAACGACATAGTATAGTAAGGCTTTTTTCGTAAAAAAACGACATAGTATAGTAAGGCTTTTTTCGTAAAAAAACGACATAGTATAGTAAGGCTTTTTTTCTTAATAAAACAACATAGTATAGTAAGGCTTTTTTCTTGAAAATCGACATAGTATAGTAAGGCTTTTTTTCATAATAAAACGACATAGTATAGTAAGGCTTTTTTCTTGAAAAACGACATAGTATAGTAAGGCTTTTTTTCATAATAAAATGACATAGTATAGTAAGGCTTTTTTCTTGAAAAACGACATATAGTAAGGCTTTTAAAAAAACCGACATAGTATAGTAAGGCTTTTTTCGTAAAAAAAACGACATAGTATAGCAAGGCTTTTTTTCTTAATAAAACGACATAGTATAGTAAGGCTTTTTTTCATAATAAAACGACATAGTATAGTAAGGCTTTTTTCTTGAAAATCGACATAGTATAGTAAGGCTTTTTTTCATAATAAAACGACATAGTATAGTAAGGCTTTTTTCTTGAAAAACGACATAGTATAGTAAGGCTTTTTTTCATAATAAAACGACATAGTATAGTAAGGCTTTTTTCTTGAAAAACGACATAGTATAGTAAGGCTTTTTTCTTGAAAAACGACATAGTATAGTAAGGCTTTTAAAAAAAACGACATAGTATAGTAAGGCTTTTTTCGTAAAAAAAACGACATAGTATAGTAAGGCTTTTTTTCTTAATAAAACGACATAGTATAGTAAGGCTTTTTTTCTTAATAAAACGACATAGTATAGTAAGGCTTTTTTTCTTAAAAAACGACATAGTATAGTGAGGCTTTTTCCTTAAAAAACGACATAGTATAGTAAGGCTTTTAAAAAAAAACGACATAGTATAGTAAGGCTTTTTTCATAATAAAACGACATAGTATGGTAAGGCTTTTTTCTTGAAAAACGACATAGTATAGTAATGCTTTTTTTCTTAATAAAACGACATAGTATAGTAAGGCTTTTTTCTTGAAAAACGACATAGTATAGTAAGGCTTTTTTCATAAAAAAACGACATAGTATAGTAAGGCTTTTTTCGTAAAAAAACAACATAGTATAGTAAGGCTTTTTTTCTTAATAAAACGACATAGTATAGTAAGGCTTTTTTCTTGAAAAACGACATAGTATAGTAAGGCTTTAAAAAAAAACGACATAGTATAGTAAGGCTTTTTTCATAATAAAACGACATAGTATAGTAAGGCTTTTTTCATAATAAAACGACATAGTATAGTAAGGCTTTTTTCTTGAAAAACGACATAGTATAGTAAGGCTTTTTTCTTGAAAAACGACATAGTATAGTAAGGCTTTCAAAAAAACGACATAGTATAGTAAGGCTTTTTTTCATAATAAAACGACATAGTATAGTAAGGCTTTTTTCTTGAAAAACGACATAGTATAGTAAGGCTTTAAAAAAAACGACATAGTATAGTAAGGCTTTTTTCGTAAAAAAACGACATAGTATAGTAAGGCTTTTTTTCTTAATAAAACGACATAGTATAGTAAGGCTTTTTTTCTTGAAAAACGACATAGTATAGTAAGGCTTTAAAAAAACGACATAGTATAGTAAGGCTTTTAAAAAAAACGACATAGTATAGTAAGGCTTTTTTCGTAAAAAAACGACATAGTATAGTAAGGCTTTTTTTCTTAATAAAACGACATAGTATAGTAAGGCTTTTTTTCATAATAAAACGACATAGTATAGTAAGGCTTTTTTCTTGAAAAACGACATAGTATAGTAAGGCTTTTAAAAAAAACGACATAGTATAGTAAGGCTTTTTTCTTGAAAAACGACATAGTATAGTAAGGCTTTTAAAAAAAAGACATAGTATAGTAAGGCTTTTTTCTTGAAAAACGACATAGTATAGTAAGGCTTTTAAAAAAAACGACATAGTATAGTAAGGCTTTTTTCGTAAAAAAACGACATAGTATAGTAAGGCTTTTTTCTTGAAAAACGACATAGTATAGTAAGGCTTTTTTCGTAAAAAAACGACATAGTATAGTAAGGCTTTTTTCATAAAAAAACAACATAGTATAGTAAGGCTTTTTTTTTAGTAAAACAACATAGTATAGTAAGGCTTTTTTCTTGAAAAACGACATAGTATAGTAAGGCTTTCAAAAAAACGACATAGTATAGTAAGGCTTTTTTTCATAATAAAACGACATAGTATAGTAAGGCTTTTTTCTTGAAAAACGACATAGTATAGTAAGGCTTTAAAAAAAACGACATAGTATAGTAAGGCTTTTTTCGTAAAAAAACGACATAGTATAGTAAGGCTTTTTTTCTTAATAAAACGACATAGTATAGTAAGGCTTTTTTTCATAATAAAACGACATAGTATAGTAAGGCTTTTTTCTTGAAAAACGACATAGTATAGTAAGGCTTTTAAAAAAAACGACATAGTATAGTAAGGCTTTTTTCTTGAAAAACGACATAGTATAGTAAGGCTTTTAAAAAAAACGACATAGTATAGTAAGGCTTTTTTCGTAAAAAAAAACGACATAGTATAGTAAGGCTTTTTTCGTAAAAAACGACATAGTATAGTAAGGCTTTTTTTCTTAATAAAACGACATAGTATAGTAAGGCTTTTTTCTTGAAAAACGACATAGTATAGTAAGGCTTTTTTTCATAATAAAACGACATAGTATAGTAAGGCTTTTTTCTTGAAAAACGACATAGTATAGTAAGGCTTTTTTCGTAAAAAAACGACATAGTATAGTAAGGCTTTTTTCGTAAAAAAACGACATAGTATAGTAAGGCTTTTTTTCTTAATAAAACAACATAGTATAGTAAGGCTTTTTTCTTGAAAATCGACATAGTATAGTAAGGCTTTTTTTCATAATAAAACGACATAGTATAGTAAGGCTTTTTTCTTGAAAAACGACATAGTATAGTAAGGCTTTTAAAAAAAACGACATAGTATAGTAAGGCTTTTTTCTTGAAAAACGACATAGTATAGTAAGGCTTTTAAAAAAAGACATAGTATAGTAAGGCTTTTTTCTTGAAAAACGACATAGTATAGTAAGGCTTTTAAAAAAAACGACATTGTATAGTAAGGCTTTTTTCGTAAAAAAAAACGACATAGTATAGTAAGGCTTTTTTCGTAAAAAACGACATAGTATAGTAAGGCTTTTTTTCTTAATAAAACGACATAGTATAGTAAGGCTTTTTTCTTGAAAAACGACATAGTATAGTAAGGCTTTTTTCGTAAAAAAACGACATAGTATAGTAAGGCTTTTTTCATAAAAAAACAACATAGTATAGTAAGGCTTTTTTTCTTAGTAAAACAACATAGTATAGTAAGGCTTTTTTCTTGAAAAACGACATAGTATAGTAAGGCTTTCAAAAAAACGACATAGTATAGTAAGGCTTTTTTTCATAATAAAACGACATAGTATAGTAAGGCTTTTTTCTTGAAAAACGACATAGTATAGTAAGGCTTTAAAAAAAACGACATAGTATAGTAAGGCTTTTTTCGTAAAAAAACGATATAGTATAGTAAGGCTTTTTTTCTTAATAAAACGACATAGTATAGTAAGGCTTTTTTTCATAATAAAACGACATAGTATAGTAAGGCTTTTTTCTTGAAAAACGACATAGTATAGTAAGGCTTTTAAAAAAAACGACATAGTATAGTAAGGCTTTTTTCTTGAAAAACGACATAGTATAGTAAGGCTTTTAAAAAAAACGACATAGTATAGTAAGGCTTTTTTCGTAAAAAAAAACGACATAGTATAGTAAGGCTTTTTTCGTAAAAAACGACATAGTATAGTAAGGCTTTTTTTCTTAATAAAACGACATAGTATAGTAAGGCTTTTTTCTTGAAAAACGACATAGTATAGTAATGCTTTTTTTCTTAATAAAACGACATAGTATAGTAAGGCTTTTTTCTTGAAAAACGACATAGTATAGTAAGGCTTTTTTCATAAAAAAACGACATAGTATAGTAAGGCTTTTTTCGTAAAAAAACAACATAGTATAGTAAGGCTTTTTTTCTTAATAAAACGACATAGTATAGTAAGGCTTTTTTCTTGAAAAACGACATAGTATAGTAAGGCTTTAAAAAAAAACGACATAGTATAGTAAGGCTTTTTTCATAATAAAACGACATAGTATAGTAAGGCTTTTTTCATAATAAAACGACATAGTATAGTAAGGCTTTTTTCTTGAAAAACGACATAGTATAGTAAGGCTTTTAAAAAAAACGACATAGTCTTGTAAGGCTTTTTTCGTAAAAAAACGACATAGTATAGTAAGGCTTTTTTCTTGAAAAACGACATAGTATAGTAAGGCTTTTTTCGTAAAAAAACGACATAGTATAGTAAGGCTCTTTTTCATAATAAAACGACATAGTATAGTAAGGCTTTTTTCTTGAAAAACGACATAGTATAGTAAGGCTTTAAAAAAACCGACATAGTATAGTAAGCCTTTTTTTCATAATAAAACGACATAGTATAGTAAGGCTTTTTTCTTGAAAAACAACATAGTATAGTAAGGCTTTTTTTCGTAAAAAAACGACATAGTATAGTAAGGCTTTTTTCGTAAAAAAACAACATAGTATAGAAAGGCTTTTTTTCTTAAAAAACAACATAGTATAGTAAGGCTTTTTTCGTAAAAAAACGACATCGTATAGTAAGGCTTTTTTTCTTAATAAAACGATATAGTATAGTAAGGCTTTTTTCTTGAAAAACGACATAGTATAGTAAGGCTTTTAAAAAAAACGACATAGTACAGTAAGGCTTTTTTTCGTAATAAAACGACATAGTATAGTAAGGCTTTTTTCTTGAAAAACGACATAGTACAGTAAGGCTTTTTTCGTAAAAAACGACATAGTATAGTAAGGCTTTAAAAAAAAACGACATAGTATAGTAAGGCTTTTTTCATAATAAAACGACATAGTATAGTAAGGCTTTTTTCATAATAAAACGACATAGTATAGTAAGGCTTTTTTCTTGAAAAACGACATAGTATAGTAAGGCTTTTAAAAAAAACGACATAGTCTTGTAAGGCTTTTTTCTTAATAAAACGACATAGTATAGTAAGGCTTTTTTCTTGAAAAACGACATAGTATAGTAAGGCTTTTTTCGTAAAAAAACGACATAGTATAGTAAGGCTTTTTTCGTAAAAAAACGACATAGTATAGTAAGGCTTTTTTCTTGAAAAACGACATAGTATAGTAAGGCTTTAAAAAAAAACGACATAGTAAAGTAAGGCTTTTTTCGTTAAAAAACAACATAGTATAGTAAGGCTTTTTTTCCTAATAAAACGACATAGTATAGTAAGGCTTTTTTCTTGAAAAACGACATAGTATAGTAAGGCTTTAAAAAAAAACGACATAGTATAGTAAGGCTTTTTTGATAATAAAACGACATAGTATAGTAAGGCTTTTTTTCTTAATAAAACGACATAGTATAGTAAGGCTTTTTTCTTGAAAATCGACATAGTATAGTAAGGCTTTTTTTCATAATAAAACGACATAGTATAGTAAGGCTTTTTTCTTGAAAAACGACATAGTATAGTAAGGCTTTTTTTCATAATAAAACGACATAGTATAGTAAGGCTTTTTTCTTGAAAAACGACATAGTATAGTAAGGCTTTTTTCTTGAAAAACGACATAGTATAGTAAGGCTTTTAAAAAAAACGACATAGTATAGTAAGGCTTTTAAAAAAAACGACATAGTATAGTAAGGCTTTTTTCGTAAAAAAAACGACATAGTATAGTAAGGCTTTTTTTCTTAATAAAACGACATAGTATAGTAAGGCTTTTTTTCTTAATAAAACGACATAGTATAGTAAGGCTTTTTTTCTTAAAAAACGACATAGTATAGTGAGGCTTTTTCCTTAAAAAACGACATAGTATAGTAAGGCTTTTAAAAAAAAACGACATAGTATAGTAAGGCTTTTTTCATAATAAAACGACATAGTATGGTAAGGCTTTTTTCTTGAAAAACGACATAGTATAGTAATGCTTTTTTTCTTAATAAAACGACATAGTATAGTAAGGCTTTTTTCTTGAAAAACGACATAGTATAGTAAGGCTTTTTTCGTAAAAAAACGACATAGTATAGTAAGGCTTTTTTTCTTAATAAAACGACATAGTATAGTAAGGCTTTTTTCTTGAAAAACGACATAGTATAGTAAGGCTTTAAAAAAACGACATAGTATAGTAAGGCTTTTTTCGTAAAAAAACGACATAGTATAGTAAGGCTTTTTTTCTTAATAAAACGACATAGTATAGTAAGGCTTTTTTCTTGAAAAACGACATAGTATAGTAAGGCTTTTTTCGTAAAAAAACGACATAGTATAGTAAGGCTTTTTTCATAAAAAAACAACATAGTATAGTAAGGCTTTTTTCGTAAAAAAACAACATAGTATAGTAAGGCTTTTTTTCTTAATAAAACGACATAGTATAGTAAGGCTTTTTTCTTGAAAAACGACATAGTATAGTAAGGCTTTAAAAAAAAAACGACATAGTATAGTAAGGCTTTTTTCATAATAAAACGACATAGTATAGTAAGGCTTGTTTCATAATAAAACGACATAGTATAGTAAGGCTTTTTTCTTGAAAAACGACATAGTATAGTAAGGCTTTTAAAAAAAACGACATAGTCTTGTAAGGCTTTTTTCGTAAAAAAACGACATAGTATAGTAAGGCTTTTTTTCTTAATAAAACGACATAGTAAAGTAAGGCTTTTTTCTTGAAAAACGACATAGTACAGTAAGGCTTTTTTCGTAAAAAACGACATAGTATAGTAAGGCTTTAAAAAAAAACGACATAGTATAGTAAGGCTTTTTTCATAATAAAACGACATAGTATAGTAAGGCTTTTTTCATAATAAAACGACATAGTATAGTAAGGCTTTTTTCATAATAAAACGACATAGTATAGTAAGGCTTTTTTCTTGAAAAACGACATAGTATAGTAAGGCTTTTAAAAAAAACGACATAGTATAGTAAGGCTTTTAAAAAAAACGACATAGTCTTGTAAGGCTTTTTTCGTAAAAAAACGACATAGTATAGTAAGGCTTTTTTTCTTAATAAAACGACATAGTAAAGTAAGGCTTTTTTTCTTGAAAAACGACATAGTATAGTAAGGCTTTTTTCGTAAAAAAACGACATAGTATAGTAAGGCTCTTTTTCATAATAAAACGACATAGTATAGTAAGGCTTTTTTCTTGAAAAACGACATAGTATAGTAAGGCTTTAAAAAAACGACATAGTATAGTAAGGCTTTAAAAAAAACGACATAGTATAGTAAGGCTTTAAAAAAAACGACATAGTATAGTAAGGCTTTTTTCGTAAAAAAACGACATAGTATAGTAAGGCTTTTTTTCTTAATAAAACGACATAGTATAGTAAGGCTTTTTTCTTGAAAAACGACATAGTCTAGTAAGGCTTTTTTCGTAAAAAAACGACATAGTATAGTAAGGCTTTTTTCGTAAAAAAACGACATAGTATAGTAAGGCTTTTTTCTTGAAAAACGACATAGTATAGTAAGGCTTTAAAAAAAACGACATAGTAAAGTAAGGCTTTTTTCGTAAAAAAACAACATAGTATAGTAAGGCTTTTTTTCCTAATAAAACGACATAGTATAGTAAGGCTTTTTTCTTGAAAAACGACATAGTATAGTAAGGCTTTAAAAAAAAACGACATAGTATAGTAAGGCTTTTTTTCGTAAAAAAACGACATAAGGCTTTTTTTCGTAAAAAAACGACATAAGGCTTTTTTTCGTAATAAAACGACATAGTATAGTAAGGCTTTTAAAAAAAACGACATAGTACAGTAAGGCTTTTTTTCATAATAAAACGACATAGTATAGTAAGGCTTTTTTCTTGAAAAACGACATAGTATAGTAAGGCTTTTTTCGTAAAAAACGACATAGTATAGTAAGGCTTTAAAAAAAACGACATAGTATAGTAAGGCTTTAAAAAAAACGACATAGTATAGTAAGGCTTTTTTTCTTAATAAAACAACATAGTATAGTAAGGCTTTTTTTCTTAAAAAACGACATAGTATAGTGAGGCTTTTTCCTTAAAAAACGACATAGTATAGTGAGGCTTTTTCCTTAAAAAAACGACATAGTATAGTAAGGCTTTTTTCGTAAAAAAACGACATAGTATAGTAAGGCTTTTTTCGTAAAAAAACGACATAGTATAGTAAGGCTTTTTTTCTTAATAAAACAACATAGTATAGTAAGGCTTTTTTCGTAAAAAACGACATAGTATAGTAAGGCTTTTTTTCTTAATAAAACGACATAGTATTGTGTTGGAATAATGAAAACCTAACATATTGTAAGGCTTTTTTCTTGAAAAACGACATAGTATAGTAAGGCTTTTTTTCTTAATAAAACGACATAGTATAGTAAGGCTTTTTTCTCGAAAAACGATATAGTATAGTAAGGCTTTTTTCGTAAAAAAACGACATAGTATAGTAAGGCTTTTTTCGTAAAAAAACAACATAGTATAGTAAGGCTTTTTTCTTGAAAAACGACATAGTATAGTAAGGCTTTTAAAAAAAACGACATAGTATAGTAAGGCTTTTTTTCATAATAAAACAACATAGTATAGTAAGGCTTTTTTCTTGAAAAACGACATAGTATAGTAAGGCTTTAAAAAAAACGACATAGTATAGTAAGGCTTTTTTTCGTAAAAAAACGACATAAGGCTTTTTTTCGTAATAAAACGACATAGTATAGTAAGGCTTTTTTTCTTAATAAAACGACATAGTATAGTAAGGCTTTTTTCTTGAAAAACGACATAGTATAGTAAGGCTTTCAAAAAACCGACATAGTATAGTAAGGCTTTTTTTCCTAATAAAACGACATAGTATAGTAAGGCTTTTTTCTTGAAAAACGACATAGTATAGTAAGGCTTTTTTTCGTAAAAAAACGACATAGTATAGTAAGGCTTTTTTCGTAAAAAAACAACATAGTATAGAAAGGCTTTTTTTCTTAAAAAACAACATAGTATAGTAAGGCTTTTTTCGTAAAAAAACGACATAGTACAGTAAGGCTTTTTTTCGTAATAAAACGACATAGTATAGTAAGGCTTTTTTCTTGAAAAACGACATAGTATAGTAAGGCTTTTTTCGTAAAAAACGACATAGTATAGTAAGGCTTTTTTTCTTAAAAAACGACATAGTATAGTGAGGCTTTTTCCTTAAAAACTGACATAGTATAGTAAGGCTTTTTTTCTTAATAAAACGACGTAGTATAGTTAGGCTTTTTAAAAAAAATGACAGTATATAGTAAGGCTTTTTTTCTTAAAAAACGAGAGTATAGTAAGGCTTTTTTCTTTAAAAAACGACATAGTAAAGTAAGGCTTTTTTTCTTGAAAAAAACGACATAGTATAGTAAGGCTTTTTTCTTGAAAAACGACATAGTATAGTAAGGTGTTTTTTCGTAAAAAAAACAACGATTTATTCTATTGACAAAATGACTATGGTCTCACCAAGTCCATCCTTGTTCGGCATGTCGTCGAACTCGGTGTCTCGCTCGTCTTGCCGTTTTCTGAATCCTGAGCACCCCCGCACGGGGTTGCGCGAGCCTTCAGCGTGACAACTTGGATGTTGCAGGATTCAACCCTGCTACCTTTCGCACGGTGAGCAGGCACTCTTACCCCATGAGCTAAGTTCTCCACCCACCTCCTTTCTATTGCATGGAGTGGCTCACTATGTTTCCGTTTCAGGTCGAGAGTGACAATTTGGAGAACATGAAATTCGATCCCGCTACCTTTTGCACAGTGAGCGGGCGCTCTTACCTTTTGAGCTAAGTTCTCCACCCACCTCCATACCATTGCACGGAATGGTTCACTATGTTTCCGTTTCAGCTCAAGAGTGACAACTTGGATGTTGCAGGATTTGAACGTACTACCTTTCACAAAGGTGAGTGGCCACTCTGACCCTATGAGCTAAAAATAATGAGCAATTTTACAATGTAATAGAGAACATTGGATTTTATAAAAGGTTCACTTTTATTGTTTTGAGAAGACTTTAACAGCCAGGGAAAAAAGAGTTAACATTTGATTATATTAATAATAAATAACTCACGTTAATGATTAAATCATTCATTTGATTGCCGACAGTGGTACACTCGGATAGTAACAAATTGCAAACAGATTTTTTAGTATTTCTGAAATTTGATTTATCTCTAGATTCTATGTCCATGCGCCTCACAACCCCTTCTTTTTCCCTCTACATAATAATCAACACACATTTACAAAGATTTACAGCACTGCATTGTGGGAGATGGGAGTGCCCGTGGGGATATGCCGTTGCCAGGCAACAAGAGGAAGAGATAAAGTAGTCGTTAGTTTCGAAAATGAGACTTGGGCAGAAAGCGGGTAATGGAGAAAGGATAAAACTTGGGACACCGATGGGGGCTGAATGAGAAATTCTATTCAAGCGTACAATCCGCAATAATACAGTTACAAAGGTATTTGTACTGAGAGTACATCTCAGAATGATTTATTAATCCTTTGCACAGTTTTAAGGAAAGTTACCTTCCTAGCTAATCCCAAAATGTTGCATCAATAAAACCAAATCAACTTTTTACTTTACCCCTCAGCTCGTGGACAACATTGGAAGTGGATCCAAAGAAGTGGAACATTCAGAAGGAGGTGGGTCCAATGTGAACTGATGTTGTCATTTTGTTGTAAGGATTAAGAAGAGGGAACTTTCCATCGGGGCTCGGACGCACATTGGGTCGATGTGCTCTTACTCTCCTCTTCCTCGTGATGTTCAAGTGAGAAGAGTGGTCTCAGTCCTTCTCTCCATTTTTAGGAACTGGTGAATGGAGACGGCGCTCTAAACGTTGGGTCCTTTGATGGCTCCTGCCTCCTGTAGTCTGGGAGATGTGTACGCCGACGCCGCCAGGCACATGGCCGCCTCGCAAAAGCCCGGGAGACCCGAGGGCCCCGCTTTACCGGGATGACCGGCTAGGCCGGCCGATCCCGGAGGGCCGCTCTCGCCTGGCCTGCCGTCTCGCGCCACGCCGTCGACTCCGGGAGGACCTGCAAAGTAAGGTAGCGATCTTTAAAATCTGAACATATTTTTCACTGGCACTTAAGTTAGTTAGCACAACATATTTGGGAACTACTTTTATCATTTGATTGGCGTTAAAATGACATGTATGCATATACAAATTTGCAGATGAGGTTGTTTTTTTCTCCGTTTGAAGGAGATTCAGCTGTTGCGAACTTAGATTATCACTCAAGAGCATGTGTTTAAATGACTGAAGTTAATGATGCTTTTTAAACAGGCTCTCCTACAACGGTGAGAGGAGAGCAGCCCCCCAACTCCATCCACATCATCCCCGGTAAGATAATCTCACTTGCCTTGAATTCCATGGGGTCCTGGGGGTCCTTGGTGGGGTTTGCCAGGATCTCCTCGGTCACCCTTGGCCCCTCTCTTTCCTGAAAAGAAATCATTAGTTTTGACTCGGATGATCTCTGAAAAGACCTTTTGTCGTTTTCTACCTTTTAACCCTGTGTTTCCAATCTGTCCAGGAGCACCAAACACACCAGGAATGCCCCTTGTACCAGGCAAACCATGTGGTCCCTGAGGTCCCGGTGGGCCTGCAGATCCAGGAGGGCCCGGAGGTCCCATGACCCCGGCGCCACCGAGCACAGCCCTCTTAGCACTCACGGCCACGGCTGCAAGCCTCTCTGTAATAGAAGGTATAGATGAATTTATTCATGGGGTAATAGCATTTTGGTCATTTGGGACTTTGATTATTTTCAAGGCAAATCTCTGGATGCCTACCTTGCAACATCTTCAGCACCACTTCAATAATATGCTGATCAGATGCATCCCGCCCCTGAGGAGATGATCCAAATGCGTCTTAAGTTCCGAAACTTTGGCAAGTATTTCACAGTAGAAAATGTAAAATAAATTCGACTCACCAGTGAGCCCTGAATGCCAGACTTGCCAGGGACGCCTCGCACTCCATTGAGTCCTCTTGGGCCAGGAAGCCCGGCAGGTCCTTGGTCACCTGGCTTTCCAGGGTCTCCAGTTGGACCGTTGTGTCCAGGATCCCCCCTCACCCCTTGCTATACCGCAAAAAGAGAGTAAAAGGTCATGTTTTGCGATTATTGATTCAATGTAGAAAAAAAAAAAAACAATACATTTACAAAGCTTACCTGTCCTTTAGGCCCAGGTTCTCCAGAAAAACCCTATCAAAACCAAAGGTAACATTTTCAAGTGAACATTTTTTCACATCACGAGGCATCTAGACACGTTTGACCTTTTTCTCAAATTCTTACAACTTCAGTTTTTCCTCTCAATTGTTATCCTATGTTTCAGCTTGAAGCATCTGCACTCAAATTGCTTTCTTACCTTTTCTCCTTTCTCGCCACCCAATCCCTCCACACCTGGGTCACCCTAGAAATCAAGAAAGAGGTCAAGAACGTGGACCCTACCTTTTAAATTGGTCAATTTTCAGAGTTTTAAAAGTGCAAAACTCCTACTCACAATGTCTCCCTTTGACCCACTTTTTCCTTGGAATGCCTGAAATAAAAACATTGTTTTTTCAGTTTTAATACATGTATCATTAAATATAAGTATTGATTCAAGCCAGCATCGACATAGCTAAGGAAAGACAAGGTAAGAAGATGTGACCTAATCGTTAAACCAAGGACAATGAGGAAGTTGAGATGATAAATAGTGCTTGCCTCATGCTGTGATTTACTATGGAATTATAACTTTACTCCTGGTTAAACACTGCCACCTAACGGATACAAATTTTCAACTCTGTTTCTGCAGATCTTTCAAAGCTCACCTTGTCTCCTTTGGTTCCACTGAGTCCTTGAGCACCTGGGACACCCATTGGCCCCCTCTCTCCTTTGATGCCCTGCCAATGAAGAACACTGAATGAATTCTTGCTTCAGACTTTTATAAATGAAATAAAGGCATAAACGCTACTTACGATCTTCCCGACTATTCCTTGGGGTCCTACCGGGCCACGCTGACCTCTGTCCCCCTGTAATTTCCAATAGGTTAAGCATCTGGGTCATCACAATGTGATATGAATATTCGTATATTTACCTTAGGACCGGGGACTCCTGTCATACCGGCCTCACCAGGAACACCGGGTTCGCCCTAGCAACAAGACATTTAACATAAGCAACAGAAGGTCATCTGCGTAATGAATTAACGTGTGTTACCAGAGGTCCGGGGGCACCGGACACGCCAGCACGACCCCGTGGTCCAGGCTCGCCCTGTCAAGACAGATAATTAGATGTCGAGCGTAAAAAATATGTTGTCGATTACGTGAATCGAGGCTTACTTTAACTCCAGGCCCGCCTTTCGTGCCTGGACTCCCGGGCAATCCCTGTAGACATACATGAGAAAAATCCAATATAATATTCATCAAAAGCAAATCAATAGAGCAGCTCGCCGTGCCTAGTGAAGTTAATTGATCGAATTTGACAAGTGTGAAAATCATGATGTCCGTGATGAAGAATATACACATTTTAACTACAGCTTATTATTATAGATATGCATCGCACTATTATTACATGACAGTATTTGGAGCAGTGTCAGTGGAATGACCGCCCTCGCCAAAGCCTGCATCTCATGCTCCATTACCCCCTACTCCGAATGGCGCGTACACAAATGTGAATCACTCCTGCTTTTATTTTGATAAATCACTATGTCGCGGGAAGGGGACGCTGTCTGAGGGTAGTTTAAAATTCTAGGACAACTTTGGTCACAGGTTCTCCATTATTCTGGAAGAGAGCCCAGTAAGCAACAAAGGAAAAGGAGACCAGTTCCCATTGGCTGGTATTCCTCGCCTGTGTACCAAACATGGCCCGAGTAACAATGAATGAATATTTGAATCACTCACCGCCGTTCCGTGGTGACCAGCAGGACCCGGCATCCCAGCTTGACCGGGCCCACCCTGAGAAAAAAAAAGGCGGAAATTAAAAGAAAATATTTGGCAAGGACGGCAGGGCAGCTCTTACTTTGAGTCCAGGAATACCAGGTGTGCCATCTTTTCCATCAATGCCAGGCAGGCCCTGAAAATGCAGACGCGTGAGCCAGAGGACTTCAATCGGCAGGATCTTACGGCGCACCAAAAAAAAACAACTCACATTGTCTCCTTTTTTGCCTACTGCACCCTGAGGTCCCTGAATACCAGGGCTGCCCTGAGGAAGAGAATCAAATGAATGTTAATGTATTCAAATCACACACCAGGATAGGATTTTTTTTTTTAAATATATCTTTCAGCCCAAAATATTCAGCAGAACACGCTGTGAAAGTCACCTACTTTATCTCCCTTGTCTCCGGCCTCTCCAGGAGCACCCTGAGGTCCCTCCTCACCCTGAAAATGAAATAGATTACCTAAGATGTGTGGATCTTCTTTTACTATCAACACAAACCTGTGCTCGCGGGGGTTCTTACTGGAGGTCCGGGAATCCCTACTGGTCCGCCGATGCCCTTGTAACCGCGAGGTCCCTGAGAAAAAAAAAGCGCAACAAGTGGCATTTAATGGCTGGAGATGGGTCGCCTGTTTGTCCCCGTTGATGAAGGGGCAATTAGGGCTGAGCTCAATCCACTAATGCGAGTCACAAAGAAAGTGAGGAGCCATTTTGGCTTGGCGACTAACTCGGCTAAGACGGCTAATTTTAACGGCAAGATAGATTGCCCCGGAGGATCATTAACTACATATGGAGACATTGCGGACCCAGATAACCCCGACTCATTAGAGGAAGCGAGAGATGTGCCGTGGCATCATTTCCATATGTCCCCGTTGCGAGTAATGGATGATGTTTGTACTACGGGGGGCAGGTCCTACTCTGGCTACTTGAAGCTCATCTAAAAAAAGGAGAGCAGCCTTTCCTCCAAAGATAAAGTGGTCAATAAAGTTAGGAAAGTATGGAAAAAAAAAAAAAAGAAGAGTTATTCCTCACCGCCTCTCCTTTGGGACCCATCATTCCTGGATAACCCCTCACGCCCATTGGACCCTTTAAGAAAACAGTAAGCAATGTAAAACAATCACCAGGGAACAAAAAGATAGTTATTTAAATTGGTACTCGGATGATTCGCCGAAAGACGTTTCGCCGAAGGACAGGTCACCGAATGGACGTTTCGCCGAACGTTCATTCGGCCGAACGGCCGTTCGGCAAAACGTCCATTCCGCGACCTGTCCTTCGGCCAAACGTCCATCGGCCAAACGTCTTTCGGCGAATCATCCGGCCACAATTTAAATCATATAATGTACTTCATTGAGTGTTTTTAACGTACCGAAGGTCCGGGAATGCCTTGTTCTCCGGAGAGCCCCACTTCGCCTTTGATTCCCTAGATCATAAAAATTAAACTGTGTTCATAGGAGAAACAAACAAACAAACAAACAAACAAAAAATAGTGCTAATGTTATCAGTAATATACTTAAGGATAGTTGTTCCATGCTACACTTTAACTCGAGCGAACTCACATCCTTAAAACCAGCCATCAGAGTCTATTCCAACTCATTTCAGCTTTTGAAAGTCAACAAAGTGATTACCAATTAAAAGGAAGTTCAACTTTGGATGTTTTTCTGAGCATGAATATTTGAAATCTGTGATACACATCCAAAAAAACGAGGATTGAAGGATTTCATCCAGGGCCATAAAAGCTTTTCTGGCATGTTACTTGTTCAGCTGCATCACCCAAACACTCAATATTCAAGTTAGCATCATTCATACATGAAAATTTAGTTTTAGGCATTTTAAAAGTAGTACTGACCTTATTTTTTCGGACAGATCAAAATCAGCATATTTCCCTAATTGTAATGCTACCCAATGATAAGCTTCGTTACCACTTTCGTAGTCCCTTTGGAGCAAACCCACAGGCTGACTCGCGTCTGTTGAACATTTTCCACCATGGTCATTAAATTTGCTTAATACAGCCAAGGTGAGATGAGCACATGAACCCTGACTGGCTCATCCTCCCACCCGCATACCTGGCTTCCCATCGCCCTTTTATCCCTCTCGCCCTCTACGCCGACCCCCCTGCCAGACCCGACTACTCCAGCCAGATTAACTCCCGTCATGTGCCTCGGGGGGCTTCATTAGAACTAATCCTCGCCGCTGCCGGTTCTGAACGGCGGCTGAAAATATCGGACTGTGAAATATGAACATGCGAGATTGTCTAGCTTACCACTTTTCCAATACTGCCAGCTTCTCCGAGAGCGCCGGGGCGTCCTTTGTGGCCCTGAAGAGCAAACGCAAAGCAAAATAATCAATTATTCTCGGTCATTGGAGTCCATTCACATCACAGAAACCTGCACTATGGCCATTAATATCACAATGACATGTTTGGGTTCTTTCAGGCTTGGCGGAAATCTGCACGCTATTAAAAAATGGCCTTATTTTTCTTGCTTTTCTAGAAAATTTGGGGTCACTCACTTTGACACCCTGAAGTCCCTGTGGGCCCTTAGCTCCTGCTGGACAGTTGAGAGGACACTGTTGTAGGGAGAAGGACATTTGTGAATGACATTATCGTGTCATGACATGATGTATTTTTTTCTTTTCTTACCTGGAAGTCGGCACTGCCTTCTTCTCCACCAATGAACTTCCCCGGCGGACCCTATACGCGTAAAGAACTGTTAGAGAGCCATTGGCAACAGTTGCTTATGCAAACTGATAAATCACAGTCAGCTTCCACCCCTCTATTTTACCTTTTGTGTGTTTATAGATTGCGTGTGGAGGTAAAATATCTCTTCTGAGGCCGCAGGATTCAGCCCACACATTTGATGGAAAGTGGCTTGGCGTGGGGCAGATGAGATAAGCACTAAAGCTAAAGCAATACACTCCCTGGAGTTGTAAACATCACTCCCATTGAAGACATCTCAAAGATACATGTGGGAGAATATATCTCCAACTAGAAAATATACTTGAAAGCCTTCTACTCCAAACTGGTGAGATTTCAGTATACGGACATGCGCAAAAGATTCACGAAGCTTGCCAGTATCGTACGTCGTGTTAACTTGAATGACTGCTTTTGAAGCATCAAACGCTTAATTTTATTCATTCAAAATATGTAATACTCTCCTTTAAAGTAATACACTAATGTTCCGGCCTTTTTTTTAGTTATATACTCTCCTCTGTGGAGTCTGGAGACAAGAGCCAATTGTTTTTTACAATAAAATATCAGCATGAGTCAAGTTTTTATTGATTTGGCTCCTTATCTTGTCCACGCTAATATTTTCAGTCAGCTTGTTTGCACTGTTTTTCAAATTGAAAGATCGTTTTTGGAGACATTATGTAACATATATTGTATTTTTAAATTCAATTATACCTATTGATCCCTGTGTGAACCTAGAAAACAAAGACTTGAGACTTACTGCCTTGCCTGGTGGCCCAGGGAGTCCTGGCGGTCCAGGAGTTCCCATCAAACCCTAAAACCAAAGCAGAGGGGGGCGTTAACCAAAACAAAATGAACCTGATGTTAATGTTAAGAATCACAACAAGAGCTTACCTTTGGTCCGTTTGGACCAAGTTCACCAGGAACCCCAATTGGCCCGGGTGCACCCTGAATAATTAGAAAAACACCATAATAGCCAAACTGTCCCAAAAAATGTGTATCATGAAACAATGACACTATTAAACATTCATCTTACAGCAAGTCCTGGGAGGCCGGGTCCCTGAGTGTACAAGAGAGGCAAAATGTTAAAGCATTTAATGACATTTGTTATTATTTTGTTAGCATATACTGCAGTTAAATGATGAAAGATGGATTCACTCAATTTGCATTTTGCTTTCATCATTTGCATTCATTATGGGCAGTTCAATGAGAACTGTCCATGGTACCAAATGTGATGTCAAATAAATGCAGGGAAGACCACCATCTTCCTCTTCTGGCACATTGAATGACTGTAAAATTTATTTTTGACTGGGTTGACAGTCAACAACATGGAGACAGAGCCCCATCTGCTGGTTTTATATTATAGTACAGTTCAACCCGAGGAATGAACAGAACTGCGAATTACCTTCATTCCATCAACCAAAATTTCAAAAATTGAGGAAGAATAGCATTAATGCTTATAAAACAATGCTTCAGTGTAGTGAGATCATCACCCCCATTTAAAAATTATTTATTACTTGTTGAATTTGCACACAAAAAAGGTATTATAATGTATTTACTACTAGCAATTTGGTAAATAAAAAAACACTCACAGGTCTACCAGGTTCTCCACTCAACCCAGGCTGGCCCTGCAAAGAGAGAGAAAAAACAATGATAGAATAAACACATTAAATAAAATGGATTCAATATATTAATAATTGAACAAAACGAGCAGGATGATTTCATAAATAATAGGAGAATTAGTCAATGGGATGGTATAGTTCATCATGTAACCCCGCTGAAAACGAAACACGGCAAGTACTATTTTCATTTTTTGTCTTAAATTATTTTCAAGCACAAGTAAAATGCAATAAATGACTTTAAGTGCAACGCAGTACACACTATTTCACTTTAACGTCTCTTTAAACTACCACTTCATTACAATTCTGAAGCTTTTTTTTAATGTTTCACAATGTACTTCATCTGATTAATGTGTCAGCTATTGAAGTTACTCTGAAGATTGGTGTTATAAATGAATACGACGGCGCCATAAATTCAATAACCCAGCCGCAAAAGTTTCAAACACCTTAACGAGCATCATTAAATGTGAAGCCTCTAAATCAGTTCAGTAGTTAGCATCAAATACTTCAACGGGGGACACTCTTCTTTGATGGCTACTTTGACATTTAGAGTCATGAAATATTTTAAACAGTATATTTGAGTGTTTGTGTTGTTTTATTTCTTTATTTTTGTGTAAGTGGGGACACTTGCCTTTGGACCAGGACTTCCCAACGCACCTCGGTCACCCTTTGCACCAATCAAACCCTGAAAACAGAGGAAAAAAAATAAAAATCCGTGCATGGAGGTCAAAGTGCGTGAGGCTGGAATTCACATTGAAACAATCTAGCACATGATTAAACTTGACACAGTTCCTGTAGGTAATTAGGGGGGAAAGGAGATTGAAATTCCAAAGAAGATTACTGATAAAACCTCTAACCATGGTGTGTTTGCAGTTCTTGTGTATAAAACTTGACTATGGGGCACACTTTTGAAATGAAGACCCCGATTCATCTATATTCACTGATAGTGATCCATTCATAAAACAAAAACAATGCTTATTTTTTGTTACTTGACCATTGAAAGTCACATAGGGGAATTGAGTTTGTCAAAATGTCCCAATAAATATGGAGCAGTCACAGCCTTCTAAAATGTTACTCCAAAATATAAGTCCATTAATGTAAAGTCGAAGCAAAAGCTGCTGATATTATTGCTATTCCAATGAATCCCAGCCTTTTCATTGTGAATGATTAAAAGCAATAGCATTTCTTACCCCCAAAAAATGGATTCATATCTGACTGCTCCCTTTTTATACCCACGTTGCAGGATTTTACTACGACTTTTACAGAGGTCAACAACAAATATAACAATCCATTAAAGCATTGCTCTGGAACTTTACTAGTAGTCATAAATGCAACTATCATCGCTCTCATAATATTTGTGCCCCTGAAAAATGTCCCAAAGGCCCGATGTGGAAGTAAACATGCAATTTGCTTACATCTATACCGTTTTCTCCCGGCGCACCATCGCGGCCAGGCTGTCCTGGTTCTCCCTTGGGCCCCTATCAAAAGCACACACGTTAAAAAAAAATAGATACAATTAATAATGCTATTTAATGACTTCAAATGAAATGCTACTTACTGGTTGACCTGGCTGGCCAGGTGGACCGTTGTCTCCCTGCAAAAAATAAAATATGTATGATTAGGGCATGGTATGGATACATTTGGATTGTAGTACTGAGTACTTCTTCGTTCGCAATAGTACACATATTGAAAGTTTCTGGACAAAATCATCGCAAACACATGTTTTGAGCGTTTTTTTAAGTTGTAAATGTTATGTATTGAGGTATGGTATGTGTGATTACATCTAAACTAAGCCTAAATCATTTTAATTCATAGTCATAGATAGTATATTTAAACATAAATGAGATGAGACTGCATTGTTGTTGAATAGCTATGATCTATAATTCTCATATTTTTTAATAGATTACAAACCATTTGGAGTTCCTCCCAATTGTTTAATGATTTTTTTCATGAGACCGCTTAATATTGACTCCAAGTAAATGCTTCAAAAACTATTTTTTTTGTCCAGGATATTTGGAAAAGCTCAAATAAATATCACAAATATATCACATGACTCTGACACAAACCCAGATTGATTTCCTCAGGTCTGCCGAGTGCCCCCCACCTGAAAGACCTCCTGTCTAGCCTGGAACAGAGCTCCTTTGTGGCTTTGCCTGTTTGCATTTTTAGAGCCCTCTACTGGTTGAGCTTTTGAAGCACACTAAAGTGCCAGCTTGTCTTTTTTTTTACCCCGCACAATCCTCCTCTTTGTGTTGGATCAGGTGGGCAAGCAGTGGGGGATACTCACATCAATGCCGTCTGAACCAGGAGTGCCAGAGGGGCCTGGTATGCCCGCCTGGCCCTGAGGTCCAGGAGGACCTCTCTGAAAGCAGACAAAAGTTGCATATTAAATTACCTGTAGATGACTTGTTTCTTTTCTTTTCTTCATTTCTACCCATTTATTGGAACAGATGCATAACATTTAAAAAAAGAAGAAGAAAATCTGTAAATTACTGGGCAAAAATCTATAAAACTAAACAAAATAAGCCAATTGTAGTAATGCACCTGAAATAAAAGCTAAATGGAAGTTACCAAAACACATGTTAATTTCTATTAATGCCCAAGTAAACAAGTGTACAAATCACACCATTAAAAATAGTTTCAACTATGAACTATATCAATATAATAATGTTTATAATAATAACATCAATCAATAAGAACATCAGTTTTGTAAAGGTGATTGAAAATGCGAATATTGTCTTCAAAGACGAAAAAACGATTCAATAACAAAGATGAAAGTATCACAAGAGTCTTGGGGGTGCTGGAGCCTATCCCCATTAACTACAGGCACCAGGCAGGGGACACCCTGAATCGGTGGCCAGCCAATCACAGGGCAAAAGGACACAAAGTTTAAAGTTTAACCATAAACACGATAAATGTAAATAATTAAAAACAACATGAAGATAAAAAAGCACAGAAAGAGGAATATTGAGGAGGGGTCACTCAGCCGACACCCCTGTGCATCTTCATGGTAGTAAGCATTCCAGGTTAATCCAAAATTCCTTTTCTTTAGGTATTCAAGACATAAAAATGAGGAAAAATATGTAGTCCACCAGTGTAAAGGAATCCAGCAGATATGTGTCACTTTAAATACGGCCTTTCAAACAGAGTGCTCATTGTTAGTTTGTTTGTAAAGATGCCAATGCCAAAGTCCTCCGAGTTCCATCCTCCACAAATGACATTCTTCTTTGTTTGAAAAAAAAAACAATATTTTACAAAAAAAAAAACATCACCTGGGGTAACCTTGCTGCTGTCCGTTTAAAAGTTGAAATGCAGTAACAATAATAATCCAAACAAGTGAAGGCTGTCCACTGCAGAAAATCCATGCTTTTCTTTTAGAATTGGAGTCACTCAGCATAACAAATGAGTAGAAAATCATCAAACCAAAAAAAGTAAAAAGACACCCAGTTTTTAAGGGCCCCCCTCAAATTTTGCATCGAGCAGGTGTCTTTTATCTACTCACCACTTGGGCCAGAACCAGGCAGAGTGTCTGCAGCACCACCCAGGACTTGATCACGAACGAGAGGGAAGCCATAGTCCTTCTCCTCTGTCGGTTTCTCTCTCCTGGCTACGGCAAATTCTTTCTTCTTGCTCCCCTATTCCTTTCCGGGCCAGCTCTGTGAGGGACCGCTGGGATAAAAACTGCTTCAGAGAAGGTGAGGGAGTGAGTGGGGGTCGTGGGTATGTGCACAAGGAAAAAAAAATCCAACTTTGAGGGACAGAGTAAATGAGGAGGAGGGGTGCTAGACAGAGATGTAATTGGAGGCATTTGAGAAGAAGTTAGAGGATACAAACATTGCCTATACTGTTGAATTAGGGGTTTAATTGATTACTTTTTCATTTTTATTTATTTATTAATGCCAAATCTAGAGGATGAGGATTCACAGAATGAGCGGTGGAATTGCTTATTCTGATTAGATGATAATGTAGGAATAGTTTTCTTTTCTTTTCAAATGATTATCATTTTCACCAATCAAGAAATTAAGTGGTCGCTTATTTCGTTTCACCAAGAGATTTCTCCAAAATGGACTATTTTTCTCACAAGAAACATGTACTTCATTGAAAACCCACTGGGTGGCAGCAAAGCCAAGAGGTACTGTACCAGTTTGAAGCTTTTTAAGAAAAGGAATGATGCCATTGTTTTAAAGTGCATCCATAATTAAACAGTAAACTAAGAAGGGGCTTTAACATCTGTTCTGTTCTGATTCATCTTCTTCCACCAGCCCAAGGTGTAAAAAAAAATCATATTCCTATACTATGAGTAGGAGCTGCTTTAACTCATCCACCAATAAGATCTATTTTCAATTCTGTGCACTGTAACTCCATTTAACAATAACCTTTCCTTGACCCATTCACAAATAATCTCCTAAACTCTTGTATTTTGGGTGGACTGTGAATATATTTAGTGAAGCATGTTGGTATCTTGCAGGGTCCTCACACTTCCTTCCTCCCTTTGGGCTATTTTGTCCAAGATTTCCCCTCCGTATCTTGGGTTCATCGAGCCTGACAGCAGTTTCACACCTCTGCGTTTTGTTGTTGCGTTGGAAAAGAAAATAGTCCTTTTCCAAGCCGCTTTTTTGTCCTTCCCACTGAACTCTTTGACTCAACTCCCCAGCTTGTCTCCATGTGACTTATCGCTGACCGTTCCCCTTCTGTGACTTGCCGTCCGGCTTCATCCATCTCTTTATCTTCCAATTTTCCTTCCACGTCACTCCGCCCTCTTTCTCCTCGATAACCCCCGGAGGTCGTACGCTCGGCATTTGTCAGTGACACTTTGGACACACCCTCCTCTCACGCCACTGAGTTGATTGAAAACCTGGGTGCTCGTGAACCGTGGCGCTGACAGCGTTATACTTGATCAACCTAAATCAGCGCAAAACACAGGTGGCTGGCCGCATCGGTGACTATGTTGATGTGAATTTACTTGACTGCTGTTGACATCTTTTATTCCGGATGCCATGACCAGTTATGAGCCTTCTTAGATCCAAGATGGTCGCTGTCTCATACCATATCCAATGCGCCCTTCATTTTGTCCACCCCGTTGCTGACTTATCTGTCTGTTCTTAATATTAGTATACATACAAAATGACAGAATTAGTCTTATGTGATCCAAAGTAGATGCTGTATCCCAAAAATAATAATACAAATAAATATAATATTATTTTCCTACAGCTCGGAAGTGATTCATCATTAATAACTCTTTAAAGTGTTTTTTTTTGGTTTGCTTTCTACTTACTGTCTTCTTTTTTACTGTTTTATATAATTGTATATTTGTGCGTCAGACTATTTGTTATGCAACCATAGCTATCAGAATAAACCAAGTCCAATCAAACAAAATAAAGCCCTCACACTATAATATGCATTGTGTGAGCTTGTGGAAGTATATGTGCGGTAAAAATACAGCACTGACTGGAAGGATTTTCCTATTTCTCTTACTAGAAACAAAGAAATATGAAGTCAGATTGAGGTCAGCATGGGTTACGGGAAGGTCAAAAATCAGCATAAGACGTGGGTGGATTCAAATTTCTGCTTCCATTCTATCTTTTTCAATAAATATCACTGCAAGATTCCAGCGCCAGTTGTTTCAGCGCGTGTTCGAGTGGTTAAAATATATACATTACTAACCTGTTTTTTATCTTAATTTTTTATGTTTTTTTCCTATGCTGACATTTTCCATTAGTGACTTGAAATTATATAACTCTTAAAAGCATATCTACATTATTGCGGATTAGTTTTTGGGAATTAAATGTGTGCCAATCACAATTGCATACTACTTAATTGAGATTTTTAAAAAAACATGCCTCTATACAAGTCTGAAAATGTGTAATAGTTATTTTTTCTGTTTCTTAGCTTAGCATTTTTGTGCAAATGTAAGCTAGGAAAAACATGCTTAAATTTTTTTTTTATATAACTCTTAAAAGCATATCTACATTATTGCGGATTAGTTTTTGGGGAATTAAATGTGTGCCAATCACAATTGCATACTACTTAATTGAGATTTTTTTTTAAAACATGCATCTATATAAGTTTGAAAATGTGCCATACTTATTTTTTTCTGTATCTTAGCTTATCATTTTTGTGCAAATGCAACTAGGAAAAAAACATGCTCAAAAGTGCACCATAGTGAAATTTTACATTTCTGGAAGACAGGCTCTTGGCACTGGAGGCTCATTACGTACCTGACGGAGCTGCAGGGCTTGCAGGGAGAAGAGCGGCAGAGTGGACGAGTCGGCCAGCTCCGGGGCCAATAGGCCAGCGCAACCTTGGACAATACGTTGCTCCAAAAAACGGCAAACGCCCCTTGCCGAGACGGTTGAGAATCTTTGCAATGGTAAAGCAGAGGCAGCCATTAATATTTGATGCACATCGCACAGTTTTACTTTATTTCTCATTCACCCGCATGCTGTTCCTCAGACAATTTTACATGGCCGTTTCTCGTGTCATTGAGATGAAATCTGACACTAAAGCAAGTCAAACATGCAGTTGGTGGGCCGGAAGTGGAAGTTATTCTGCCTGACCAGCCCTTCTGTGCTTACGGAATAGAATTCTTTCATATTTTATTCTGGCAAGGGTGCTGCAAAACCAGACGTTTATGAGTCGTGCGCCCAAGTGCGTGCATTTCTGCACTTTTCTCCATTTCATTTTTCAGTGCCATTGTCGTCAATGGCGGCAAGTAAGTTAGTTTTTTGGGCCAAATATAAACTGGCGAAACTGTTTTTTGCATTCTAGACAAGCAGCGAGCGGCTCACAAACTCCACCCACTCTGTCAAGGTAGTGCAACTTTAAAGGTCATTGATTTCCTCTAGTAAATACCACCTAAATGCCTGTGACAGCCTATTTTTTTATTTATTTTTTGCAACTATGTAATGTGAAGTATAGGCTGGCAGGAACACCATGCTGGTTTTGTGGCTTGTTATTTGTCCCTAAAGGCTCTGCGGTGAGGATACGTGTGGTGGTGAATGCAATGTCAGAATAACTGTCAGCGCAGCGGAGTAACAAGCCCTTGTTAATTCGACCGTGACTTCCTCCAGCAGCGAACACGCTCTTGGTTAGGATTCTGATGACTGTCTGGTCTATGCCGGCATTTTTTATTCATCATTTTTGCTTAAGTTTTCTGGCTAGTGCCTCCACCGCTTCTCTTTTTTTTGGGGCACAATTCCTCATTTCCAACCTCTGGGAGGAAAAGCTGCCACGTGTTAGGTTGTTATGCGATGCGTTTCCTGTAATGGCAGCCATTGTTACTTCCCACTGATGGATGTTATTACGCCACAAATCATTGCTGCGTTCAATCTATCCCACAGGCTGGATTCAATGTAGTAGAGCTTGTTCTGTATTCTAGAGATTCAGAGTTCTCAATTGGACAATTTTCCAAAAATCAGAAATGTGCCTCACAACAGCACAATAACCGATATTTTGGTTCCATTTTAAATGGAGATATTGACAAATTCACAATAACTATGGCTTAAGGCACATGTGTCAAAGTGGCGGCCCGGGGGCCAAATCTGGCCTGCCGCATTATTTTGTGTGGCCCGGGAAAATAAATCATGAGTGCCGACTTTCTGTTTTAGGATCAAATTAAAATGAAGAATATAGATGTATATTAAATTTCCTGATTTTCCCCCTTTTAAATCAATAATTGTAATTTTTTAATCAGTGTTTTAGTTCAAAAATCATTTTGTAAAATCTAAAAATATATATAAAAAAGCTCAAATAAACATTGTTTTAGATCTATAAAAAACTGAATATTCAGGGCTTTTAATCCAGTTATTTTAATCCATTTCTAAAACTAAAAAAAATCTAAATATTATATCTGAAATGGCCCGGCTCACGTGAAATCAAGTTGACGTTAAAGCGGCCCGCGAACCAACCCGAGTCTGACACCCTTGCCATAGTTCTTGTGATTTGCTTCTGAGGCTGTGAAATAAAAAGCTCATGAGACTTTTCTGAATTACTTAAGGAATTGAATTTTAGTTCAAAAATATGGTGATGGCGATATTTGACCAACGGACTATTAATGAGACACAAAGTTATTTAGAAAACTGGATTTACATTTTTTTTACACATTCTGAAAGCACTTTCTTCAATTAGCTACCACCCCAGTTTGCACAGTAGAGGTCACACACTGAGTCCTGAACTAATGAGAAGGAAATCTGAGAGCAGACATGGCCGATCTCCCTCGTCTGAACTCTTCAAAGCAATAGTGACAAAGTCACAACTACACAAAAACGTGCATGCTGAATGGAAATGGGACTAAAGTCATCAGTAGAAACTTTCTGCCCAGCGCTCCATGGAGGAGAAATAATTATAAACATCTGGACTTTGGGTTAAAGGCAAATGGCAAACGAAATACATTTTTAACATTATGTCTAAAAAATTGATCAAATAGATGCAGATTTAAGGGCACACATTAAAAAAGTGAATTTCAACCAATTCTTTGATGAAGATTTTGTTCCTAAAATATATACAAATACCTAATATTGTCATATCATATAAAAGTGTTGAAAATGTACTGCAGTGTACACAGTGGAAAGCATTTCAGCACCAAGGACAGGGACAAAAAAATCTGGTTGAAATGATTTCCCAGCATTCTTCAAATTGGGCATGAGTCTATTTTTAGATTGAGTTTGACATTTTACAATAGGAAAAAATGTGCTTACTTAATATCGTTCTACTGTTACGAAAACAAGGACGACCATAATAAATGACTTTGCCCTTCCGCTGGGTTTTACACAGTGAAACATCCCAGTTCTTTCTTGTCTTGCCTCTCATGAAATATTCATTTATGAGTGATCTTACTCATAAAATGTACATTATACACCCTTGCTTGTTGGATTTATTATCGAAATAAAGCATTTGTTATGACATCTAGGGACAGTTAAAAACAATATAGCCTATGTATTTTCTGTTGTTAGGGCACATGACTTGCGCGGGAGTCGGGATAAATTACCCAGGAGCGCCGGTCCCTGCAGTTCCTATTAGCGTGCAAATGTTTTCTACCTGTATCAGCTGTGAGCACGTATACGGTGAAACATTAAATCTGGTCACTTTGACACTGGCTGCTCATTATTTCCCATCCACCACTGGGCTAGTCAGGAACTTTAGTGCAACTGGATACAGTTGCTCCAGTGGCCTTTTGATATCTTTATTTCTGTCATAACACAGAAAAGAAGCATCTAGCATTGAATTCTTCCATTCTCTGCAAATTGCCTCTCATTTTCAGGCTTGACTGGACCCGTGAAGGACTCAACCGGGCTTAACTGCCTTTGATTTACTACTCTATTAGGAAGGATGCAGAACATGCTTAACGCAGTCGGATTGCTTTGACTATGGCGACGCCGTTAAATTGCTTTAGCGCCATCTTAACGCTCTAGATAAGTGTGTGATGAAAGTGGAGAATAATATGGACCATCAGCATATCCTTAGCCAATGTTATGGAAGCATTGATTGGACAAAGAGAATGCACAGTGTGAAGATCAAGTGGCCCCGTTGCTTTGTTAGTTTATTGGAGCCTCCGAGGACTGGACAGGCTATAGATCACAATGGGGGGAAAAGCCGGGAATGAATCCATCAAAGCGACTTTAATAAAGTCTAGATTTGGCCGACTGGTTCAACAGATGAAATGGCTGTGTTCTGGTCTAGTGAGGAGGACCAAACTCCAAACTTCTTCCAAATAATAAAGATTTGATTTGAAGGGGAGACAGACAGCATGTAGCAATGTAGGCCAATATTTTCCAATAAAGTAAAACACGAGCCACAAATGTAAGTACATAACTTGGGAGGCTCTCAAAAATAACAAGGACATAACAACCAAAGCACAGGTGTCAAAGTGGTGGCCCGGGGGCCAAATCTGGCCCGCCACATCATTTTGTGTGGCCCGGGAAAGTAAATCATGAGTGCTGACTTTCTGTTTTAGGATCAAATTAAAATGAAGAGTATAGATGTATATTCAATTTCCTGATTTTCCCCCTTTTAAATCAATAATTGTATTTTTTTAATCCATTTTTTTCTTTGTTTTTAGTTCAAAAATCATTTTGTAAAATCTAAAAATATATTTAAAAAAAGCTAAATTAAACATTGTTTTAGATCTATAAAAAAACTGAATATTCAGGGCTTTTAATCCAGTTCTTTTAATCAATTTGTTAAAAAAAAATCTAAATATTATATCTAAAATGGTCCGGCGCACATGAAATCGAGTTGACGTTAACGCGGCCCGCGAACCAACCCGAGTCTGACACCCCTGAACCAAAGAATCAAAACAAACCTTACTGGGGAGACGAGGAGCTTCAGACATGGGGAGAACATATGTGAAGACAAATTGCTGACACAAGATGATTGTCACTGTCTCTTCTGGAATCTTCTCTCAAACAAGGAAGTCTAGTTCTCATCGTCTAAGAAAAAAAAAGTATATATTAGTTGTGTCTGAGTTGACATCCTCTTACTGGACTTTTCTCCCCAAACAATTCAAAGCTAAGACAATTGGGAATCACCCTGAACGACGGATATTCAATATTTTCATTCAGTCTTCTAAAACTGCATCTTATGGAAATGAATTTGTAAGTGGATCCACGCAGCCTTGTGTAGCTACTATAGTTTCTATTACTGGGTGTTGAATGAGCAGTTTAGGCTTGACGGAGAAACGGTAAAACGGCCATGCTGCCAAGTGCTCGTAAGTCCTTGTCTAGCGCCGCCTCGCCTGCTTTTGATTCATAGCTGCTCTTTTAGCCATGGCGAGGCCCAGGTATGTGTTGGCAGGCGTGCAAAAGAGGAAGTGCTCCAGACTGATTTGTCCTAGTCATCGGTGCTGTGTGCTTTACTGTGTCAGCACGCGGGGCATTTACCTGTGGTCATCGAAAAAGCAATACCGGCCATATATCAGCCTGCCACTTGCAATACATCAGCTACTATTTCTTAAGACTTTCATCCCTCCTTCTTTGGAGCAAAGGAGAAATAGGATAGAAGCACTGGAGTCGTGGTGGTTAATAATGGGGGCGGGGGAGAACGGTCGCTTGGTGGGGCTAGTGCACAAAGAATCTGTCTGGAAGAGCGAGACGAAATGCCTCGTCTTTTCTGGGGTGGTGAGCTAAACATCTGAAATGATATTATGGCATCGGTTTAGAGAGGAGAAGATATTGAGTGGGGGTTGTTGATTTAACTCGGCTTTCAAAAAGAGCCATCTCCCTTAAAAATCTGACTATACACAGCATATAGAGTCCAAAATGTAAGGGTCATCTACAATTTTTTTTTTAATTATTTAGGGCAGGGGTGTCAGACTTGGGTTGGTTTGTGGGCCGCTTTAATGTCAACTCGATTTCATGTGGGCCAGACCATTTTACATATAATATTTTGAATTTTTTTTAATAAATGGATTAAAAGAACTGGATTAAAAGCCCTGAATATGCAGTTTTTTATATATCTAAAACAATGTTAATTTTAGTTTTTTTATATATATTTTAAGATTTTTTTTGAACTAAAAACACAGAAAAAAATTGATTAAAAATTACAATTATTGATTTAAAAGGGGGAAAATCAGGAAATTTAATATACAGCTATATATCATTTTAATTTGATCCTAAAACAGAAAGTCGGCACTCATGATTTACTTACCTGGGCCACACAAAATGATGCGGCGGGCCAGATTTGGCCCCCAGGCCGCCACTTTGACACATGTGATTTAGGGTTAAGAAACATCTATCTATTCTCTTCACCGCATTGGAGGTGGCACGCCTTGACTGAGTAACCAACCAACAACCACATATTCATACATCATAATATTTGTAGACTAAATAGCATGTATACACAAAATTGAAAGCAGCCAGACAGAAAGTTAATGGTGGAAGGAGTCTGCTAACAACCTGAGATTTGAAGTCGCTACTGGTGTGAATTGATCATCACAGGCATGCTAGTTCCAGTACGTGGAAAGACATACGCCACTACATCGGGGTCCGTCACCATTAGGGAGACGATCAAATATAGCACAGCCATACAAAAACCCTGACAGTAGCAACTCTGGCAATGGATTTGCACATATGCAACCTTGTCAAATCACAGGAGATGTGATGAAATGTAAACCTGGGATATGAAAGAATTGCTAAAAAAGACACTTCTCTGCTGCTTTTGCAACTCACTAACTGACAGTACCTTAAGGGGAGGTAGATGTTGAAAATATAACTGTGCACAACAAATCCCCATCAAATAACAGGGTGCCATATAACTCCACGGCAAAGGCAGTTATCATCACAGTTTAGCCTTTTGTGCGGATGTGCCCAGCAGGATAATGGTCCATCAACTGCATTAATGCTCCCGTAAATATTTGCGGGAACTGTGCGGCGCTATCAAAGTCGAAGAGGGCCGGGTTTCCCGAGGGATGTTTGAATCTGTACTCCGAAATCCATGATTATTTGAAAGGGAAACAGCCTTTTTGTCCGTTAAGTGGGAAGTGGATTTTGGGGGTCAGTTTCCTTGATTTTGGACAGTTTGAAACAGTGGAAAGAGAGCATTCGGGAGCAAAATGGTAGGAAAGTGAACAACATGGCAAAGAATCAAGATTTGCAGGGTATTATTGAGCTGATTGCTATTTAGTTCTAATCGCCCATTTGAGTTTATTCTACATGGCAGGGGGTTATAATTTCCTTTAGCACCCGTTTCAAGTGCAATTTGGGCCAAGTGGTCAATGATTGGTTGTAGTAAGTACGAAAAAAGACCGTGTAAAGAACATTTGTTCAGAAAATAAACAAGTATGGTAAGACTTATTATTATTTTTTCTTTCAAGTGTATGGCCACCCAAGCAGGAATGGAGCCCACCATTTTAAATGTCTCAAGAGCCAAGCACTCAAATGTCACGCCCTCGGGGTTCAAGTGCTTTTTCTGATGAGATGATCTCACCGAAGAAAGCTATCCAGGTTCAACGAGTGTGCCGTCGCCACTTGACAACTTTATTTTGTGGCCCGTGAAAAGGACACGTCATGTTGTCTTGGTCAATCAGGCTTCTCTTCTCTGATGCAAAAGTGACGCGCAAGGTAGCCCAAATATAGAAATAATATTTCTTTGCTAACACTCCCTGGCAGAATGCATCCCTTTGCCCTTTTCCAATGAAGCCGGGCAGGGAAATAAACATACATTGGAAAGTAGAATACCATACAATCATTGGTGAGGATTAAAAAAATATATATATGCTATGTCAGGGGTGTCAGACTCGGGTTGGTTTGCGGGCCGCGTTAACGTCAACTCGATTTCATGTGGGCCGGACCATTTTAGATATAATATTTAGATTTTTTTATAAATGGGTTAAAATAACTGGATTAAAATCCCTGAATATTCAGTTTTTTATAGATCTAAAACAATGTTTATTTTAGCTTTTTTCATATATTTTTAGATTTTACAAAATGATTTTTGAACGAAAAACACAGAAAAATGGATTAAAAAATTACACTTATCGATTTAAAAGGGGGGAAATCAGAAAATTTAATATACATCTATAATCTTCATTTTAATTTGATCCTAAAACAGAAAGTCAGCACTCAAGATTTACTTTCCCGGGCCACACAAAATGATGCGGCGGGCCAGATTTGGCCCCCGGGCCGCCACTTTGACACGTGTGCTATGTGAATATGCGTTTGTGTGTGGGTTCCTGTCTCACTTCTGAAGGTAAAAGGTGTGCAGACTGAGTGGTGGCGAGTGTGTGTCAGTGAGGGAGGAAGGGGGATGACTACTGAGGGAGAGTTGGTGAGGGGGTGAATGAAAAATTCATACGGCTTCAGGTCCCAAAAGCCCTTCTGTCTTTGCCAGGAGTGCTCGCTTTCAAACAGCCGGGCAGGAGCTGTGGGACTGTGCCAAAGAGATAGGAAGCATATACACACACACATAAACACACACACACACACACACACACACACACACACACACACACACATACACACACACACACACACACACGTGCATGTGTGTGTTCAAAGCAAAGAAGGCCAGAGGATGTTCTTATCTTGGAATCGGGAGTCAACAGAACAACAACATCACTATTTAGCAGCACACTGTTCCAAACAGTTTTGCGCTAGTCCCCTGGATCTTTTTCTACTGTAGCACACTGTGTTTTCTCTTCAGTCCTTTCAAAAAAGCCATGGAAAATTCATGGGGTGATAGTTCTCGGCCTGCGCTGGGTACAATGCAACAAATAGTTCCAATGAATGTGAACTGAATTGAAGTGAGCACTTTTTATTGTCATTTCCAAGTATAATGAGATTTTATTTTCATCTAATTGGACTGCACCATCAGAAAAGCATTCTTCTATACCGACCAAGCAGATAGGCTAAAACTTTCTCTAAACACCTCCTACTCTTTGGCAGACTATTTTTATTTTCTACCAAGCCAGTCCCTGTGGTCCCATAGTGCTCAATTACATTGAAAAGCAAAACTTGTTTTCTACCACCACTCCATTCAACTATGTTGTTTCTCCACCATCCTTAACATGATATTCCACGTTCACTGTATTGAAGAAGAAAAAAAAGCTTTCTTGTTAGCATATCCTGAGTGAGCCTCTGCGGACCCAACTCCGTCCGTCCATAGTTAAGCCGTTAAGCCTGCAGCATCGCCGCGAGGTACCTCGACCGCCGCGGTACACGACACATGTTCGGCAGAAGCTCCTTTCTTTTGCTTCATTTCATTCTCCTCACCCTTGGTTTCACTGCCGCTCTGCCATCCCACCATCTTCATCCCCTTTTGGCCCATGTACTTCAAACAGGTAAGCCCCCCAGAGGGCAAGTTTTAGATCCGTTCGCTTTCTTTAATTCTACAGCTGCTCTCCCCTCCACATGGCTGAACTTCCTCTTAGTCAAATGTGTGCTTGACCACCATGAGACATCTGTCCCAAAAGCCAACGGCTTAAAGAGAAGACGGGGTTGGCCTAATCGTGGAAGGCAGGGAAAAGAAACGAGTAGGCTGAAACTTTTCAAACTTTTAAGCAGACTAAGGTTGACATTTTCGGCTCTTGAAAAGTCCCGATTTTCGGGGCCATATCTTGCCAGGGTCTGGATTGCCTAAAAAGTGTGCATTTTTAATCTCATCGTTGTGATGTGTAGTTTAAAAACTACTTTCACACCATTTATACAACAAGGATCATCGTCATTCAAAGGTGCGGCGAAATGAAATGTTTCAGCTTTGAATATAGCACAACGTTTATGTGTGCCTCGTCCTCAGTTTCTTCCATTAAATTCCATGTGGGTTCATCTAGAATATGCCTTTTCCAGCTCATTATACCCACTTTAGGATCCCACAAGGTCATTAATACCAATCACCGTGTTCATTATCACACATGCCAAGCCATTATTTCCCACTCAGTATTTTTTTCCCCTAACCAAATGCATATTTTACCAGGAACTGACTATCTTTCTCCACATAGAAATTCTGTTTGTTTCACATAGAGGTTCTTTCTCACTTGAATTATCAAACTTTCTCGGTTGCCAGACCTGCAGATTTTCCAGCTCAACAAGCAACCATTCAGATGGCATTAATGAGTTCGGAGAAATGATACAAATTGTTCTCAAGGGAAAAGAGGACATTCCATTAATGTTAAAATCATTTACAATGAGCAAATTAGCAATATTTCTTTCCAAATTAGCAAGCTTGCTTTAAAAAAAATAAAAATAAAAATGTGACAGGAGCTGCCACAGGCGAGATAAGATGGAGCTTTTGTTTGTAAAGATGAACTCTGACAAGTGGAATTTTCAAAGCATTTTTTGGGCAATTGATTTTTTGCAGCAAGGAAATGAGAAGAGGATTTCATGTGATGTTTTAGGACAGTTTGTCACGTTCACAAAGACTGCATTAAAAGCTTTGACCCACTTCAAGCCCAGCCACAATGATACCACGGCTGCTCCCTTAATACTCCCGTTATTGCCACTGTCAACTTCATTCTCACTGGCATTGTCATAATATCCACGGATAAATTTAGCTCCTCTATTATTAGAATGAAAATCCCACGATTGTTTAGGAATGTGTTATATTTCAAAACCAACCAGATGATTAGAAGCTTCCACTACAAGGAGAGACATTTCTTCCAGGAATGAATCGTGATAGGTGCAGCAATAAATAAATGCATTTTTGCCTCCAGATCTGATCCTTCCCCTTTAAAATATAACGATCCAGGTATTGTATACACTGCGTTTGTCATAAATATGGAGTGAATATATCTGTAGGTTTTGCAATTTAACATTGGTTTAGGACGTTGTGTTTAAACAGGAAAATATAGAAATATCCGCCTGTGACATTTATCTTTCATTGTGTGAAAAGCACAACTGGGCAAACGTGAACACACTGCTGAAATTATTTGAACAAGTGAGGAAAAAAAAGATAATCTTGTAATGTTGTATGCAAATTATCCAATAACATTTACTAGTGGAATGCATTCAAATGTCATATATTGCTTTGTATTGTTTTAACCTAAAGCACTCTCATTTAAATATGCAAAACTCGTAATAGGGCACATTTTCATCACATTTCCTTAATTCATGATAACAACTTTTTGCATACACATTTTGTGGTTTAGATATTATTTTCCGACCAAGACGGGCAGGTATCTTTTCATTTGATGAAAGATAAATATTTTTAAATTGACATTGAACATAAATTATACTTTGATATCGAGAGTAATGCATAAGTAGTCCTACCTTCATCCACAAGGGGCCACTGATGATCTGCACGCTATGGAAAAAGACAAAGAGAATAAGTTTAGGGGATGTAGAAGGTAATTAAAAAAAAACCTCATTGCTTTGAATACCAACAGCTGTGCTCTACAAGCAACACCACATGATTAAAATTCTAAACCAATAAGCAAACAGATCATCTGCATCCCGACGAGCACATCTCCTTCGCGCGCCTCGCAAACTGCAGTCGAGACAGCCAAGAACGCCCGAGAATAATTTAAAGATGCTTATGAGATGGCAAAATGTGACCCACTTCTGGCTTGTGCTGACTGCAAGGTGCAAGTCTAATAATATTTCAGGCCAGGCTTCATAAATCTTCCACAAGACGCCGCAATGCTTCACTTTGTTTTGGCTCCTGAATGCCTCTGTTTTCTGCCATTGTTCAGCAAGTGTCGCAGAGAGAAAAAACATAACTAAAATGACAGATCCACTACGCTCAGCAGTACATCCCTCACCAGACCGCCTCCAAGCAAAGGCATCTGTCCTCTCGCTTGCCGACGCAATGGATTTATTTCTGTTGTTTACTTTGTTCTGACATATAAATGGGACGTCTGAGGGACGAGCAACGAGATTGCCGGGTTACTTTAATTTTGACGGAATCAAGAAAGGTTCAGCGATCGGAATTGACCTTTCCGTGCCTTTTCTCGTGGGTAGATTTTCTATTTTTTTGGTGTTATTTGTTTGCGACTCCCAAATGGAGATTTTATCCTGGCAGTTTTTTTCTCGGCTTTTATGACTTCCTACAAATTGGTCACTCAATGACGAAGATTTCTGCTTGGAGAAGGTGGATTTTTGATTTATTTTTTAAAGTGAGGCACAGGGACAATTACAGGGCTGAACGTTTTACATTTTTTCAGATCTGTTGGGTGTAGGGAACGTAAGAAAAGTGAGGGAAAAACATAAAAAATAACATGGTACAAGGGAAAATTCAACACTGGGGCCTCGTCATTGTGCTCCTTTCTTTGGCATTTCTAACAATTATTACCGTAGAGAGCAAGAATACTTCAAAATGATTGCCGTATACATGCGGCACCCTTGACCTATCTTGAAGTACGATAAAGTACAACTTCTGAAATGGTTTCAACGGGGATTGGAATTTATCGTCAAGGTTCAGAGTATTCAAGTAGTTCAAGTATAACAAAATCTCTTTTCCCAATAGCATCTTTATACAAATGGGAAAACTATTTTATATGACCTTCACGTGGATAGCAGTTGCTTAAATAATGGAATTATGCAAATAAAGAATTCAATAGGAATGGGTTTTTAAATAAATGGTGCAGCTCTTATGCACAATTTTATGCCGTGACACAAAATAAAATGACATTGAGGGTTCTCATGTCAAATAGTTAAGAAATGAGTTTTCCAAGAGTTAATGTGTGAGAAAGCCCTACCAATCAATCGATGTGGCGACGATTGTTTATCGTACTTACGTCTACGACACACTTTTACATATCAAAGACGTACTAATTTTCTTGGCGATAGCAAGTAAACACTGATAAACATCACACATAGCTCTAAAAAACACTCTTAAAGTTACTGCACTGATGTTGCATTCTTTCTAAAGTCTGAAAAGCAAGTCAAAATAAAGGTGCTATTCAAATAATCATGCAAACCTTTGTGCCGTTGTGGAGTTCTTTTCGTCAATTTGGTGGCCACTCATTAGTCGACGTTATCTGAAGGCATCTCCTCAAGCAAACCAAAGCAAGCAGTGACTTTATCAAGGCTGAAATGAAAGACGGTAGAGGAAATCAAGCATCGGGTGTTATGCAATTTCTTCATTATCATTCGGTTTATTTACTTTACTTTAAACCCTTTAAATGCTGCAGGGCCGCACATAATCAAACTCTTCCCCAGCGGGGTACCAACATGGCATTCTTTTTTCCCCCACATTGTTGACTGCCGACGTCCATGAGTCACTGAAAGTTTATGAAGATAAAACACATCAACTCACATAATCTTGAATAAGGATCTTTAAGTTAATTTAAAGATTGATTTCACATATTCAAAAACTAGCGTTGTATTTTCCACCCAAAATGAATACCCCAAGGACATAGTCAAAACAACTTTTTCACCCCCACATTTTCATATTAAAGCAGATATAAGTTTGACTTCACACTCCATTCCGAGATCTAACTACGAATAACTTGGAAGTCCGTTTTCAATAACATGTCCAGTAGAGATGCCGATTTACACCACCTATCAAAATGTGGCTCTGTTGTGGAAACTTCGGGAAATAATCCTAAATCATGTTGTGAAAATGTCATTTGCTTTGACATTCTAAACAGAAGACAATGTCACATTGGAGTCAAATAGATATACAGTAGGTGTTATAAAAAGCCGCAATATCCTCCTTGCTTCTCTATGGAATTGTGTATATTTTTAGGGTTTGGGGGAAATTGATATGGGAGACAGGGGCGCTGCTCAGTGATCCATCCATCGGTGCCAACCTTGCTAGCCACACTGACAAATTTAGACAAAGTGTTCCAATAAGCTCATTTACATCAGGACAATGGGCCATGAACAACCATGTCATGCTCTGAGAGCAAGAAAGTGTTAAATAAATTAACCTCAACAAACTCGTGACGAGCAATGTTATTCTTGTCACTAAAATTCGAATGTTTTTAAACACTGACAAAAATCGTCAGAAATACATTTTAGATCATGATTGAATCATATTTTTTTTTCTGAAAGTGATATTTCTAAGGAATAATGCTATGAAATGCTGAACTGTATTTGGATTGGCTTTTCCTATTGATTGTACACGGATTTATTTTTCAGTTCAGTTGACCTCGAGTCAAGGCTGATAAATAACAGTATTACAAATACTGTATATGGAATATATAGAAGTTAGTAAGGGTTGGGTGAATAAAAAAATAAAAAAAGATGAGTGGGATAGGAGCTGGAATAAAGAAACATTAGAAATAAGACACTTAATAGTATCCTGCCACCAGAAAAGCACTCAGAAATGATTTTTTAAATTATTTTTTTGTCTATTCAAATTTTGGAGAACTTCAACTTAATAAGTAAAACGTTTTTTAAAAATGCAGTGATGAATAAACCAATCTTGATCAACCACCAAAATCCGGATACAGTTTTAAAACACCACATCTTTGGTTACACGTTCTCATAAATTGGAGGGCTTTGCAAAAAGATACTAACATAGAATATGTGATAATAAAACAGGTGCTACGCTATGAGTCTTGCACTCTCTGCCGATGAAGCAAGCCCAAACCATATGAACCACATCTCCTCTCTGGCCTGAGCTCGGTCGAGTTCAATTACCTTAACGTACGATCAATAAGATTGCTTGAGACGCGAGCGTGCGACTTGGCCGCCTTTACTGATACGTCCATTTTGGTGGGAGAAAATCCCCTTTTCCTCAATAGATTTCCCCTTGTCCTCACCCGGGCAGGTCAATTACATCAATCACGCCGAACAATACCGCCAAATGAAAAGAAGGTGAAGTACTGTAGTTGCATCTGCCCACTTTTTATAGCGTGACATTTTTGCGATTTTGCTTATTCTTCCTGCAATTTTGTAGCGGGCACAATCTGGCAGCCGAGTGCCTTTGCCGGACTGGCTCACTTTGAGCTTCATGTCAAAGATGGAATCCCTGCCGAAAGCTTGTCAGCGAGTGAGACATGGCCTGTCTCGCAAATGGCGAGGTGGGGGTGTGGACAGATGTAGCCTATTTGCCAAGCAAGCCTTGCAAACCGGTGTGAGTTACAAATGTCCCGCTAAAGCGGAGAGCACTGGGAGGGCACGATTTTCAAGTCAAGAGTTGATGCATCTGGAGGGAATGAGTTGTGCATGTGTGTGTTGATGTTAGAGGTGAGAGACATGCTATGTCAAAGCAGAGTTCCATTTATGGATGCGCATGTGCACACCTATCAATCACCAGGAGCACGACGGATGCAACGTTGACATCCATTTTTTATAACTCCAGTTGTAAAAAAAAAAAAAAAACGCACGCTGTGTTTGAATTCAATTCAGGAGGACAACTGATCACCATTGTAGTGGTCATGCTCCAAAATAACACTAAAACAAGAAGCTCAGGAAGAGAGAATTGACAACTACAAGAAGCAACTGTTTTTTTTTGCCCTAACCCATCATTTATATGCGAAACAGTAAGTGAGATCATTCCCTCCTTTCCCTTCCTTCTGTCATTTTTATATATTTATCTCCACCCTCTTTTGTTTATCCTCACTTCAACCATCATTTCTTTAGTCTGACAGTGCTGAGAGAAGCATAACCTATTTTCTGGACGTCACACTTTTTTTTCACAGTTTGGCGGGGCCTGCCACAAATACTCAAGTGGGACTTTTATTTTTTCCCTGACCACTAACGGCATGTTATGTTGTTGTATTTTTTTTTAGGCTATAACTATCTGAAAAACTATAACACTAACATATGCCTATTTAGACTGTTGTGTATTCTTTGGCTGGTGCGACTTATACTCCAAAAATACGACACTCATGACTGCCAATCCAATTGAGCTTGTTTGCACGTCCCGATCACAGCGAGATTTGTCAAAGGTGAGACGTGAACAAAACATAACTCAGCGTTTCAAGCCGTCGGTGGATGGAGGAAGAAAAGAAGCCAGAAGGTCAAGGAATGACAAGTCTCTGGCGTCCAACCTTTTCATTAAATATTCTCCAAATGTCTTGAAATGTGCGTGTTGACTGTGGCCGTATCATCCCTGGCCATTTACAAAGTAGCGTGGCTTGATGTCTCCCGGTGAGATAATGAGGAGCTTTCTACTGGCGTAGTACCTTTGATATGCTAAAGCGGTCAGAGCAAGCAACTGGCAGCGGCAATTGAATTACATTAACTTTGTCTTTTAGCGGGCGGAGGGGGAAGAAGAGAGTAATCAACCGAGGCAAAACCAATCGGAATAAAGGAAAACTGGCTAAGACAGTGTGGCAGGTATTAAAATAGGTAAAACTGATGAAAAGAGCACCGTCTCAGGAGTAATCTCAATAGACAAAAGAAGAAAAAAATAGAGAAAAATACAAAAAAAATACCATCTAACTGGGCGACAAATGTTAAATAAACTGATGCCTGGGGAGGGTTTTTTGTTTCAACTCTACAATTGCTGCTACATGAATTTATTCTTGACAGGCAGAAAAAAACAGTTTTTCTATTTCTTTAAAAACAAACAAAAAATAATAGCAAATGAAGATAACAAATAAATCAAGGAGTACTTCCAGATTTAGATGCAGCTTGAAGAATAAATATCTATATTTTCCCTTGAGCTCAATTTTTGGCCCTAAATGGTTTCTATGCTTTTAAGTGTATAAAGATAAAAGCGAGAAAAGTTCTGAAAGGAGAAAAACAATCGCTGTAGAACTTTTTTTTCGGACAAAATGTCTTGATGTGACGCCTTGGAAAGTCTTTAACCTTTCTTTGCTAATACTTAAGCTGAGGAAAAGAGGAGAAGATGTAATAAATGATAGCAGAGGCAGTCACCTCGTCTGTTGGCTGATGCATTATTGATCCAAGGCTGTCGCCGGGGCGACAAGTAGAGCTTTCCGTGGGTGGAGCGTCCTGACCATTCACCGTGACGCATGGGCACACCGGCGCACGTCCGTTTCTCCATCGCCGGCTCGCAAACGATAAGCTACTTATTTTCTGCCGCCGGGCCCGTCGGCGAGTCTGGATGCAACGCGTCCAAAAGATCTGCAAAAGGATAATCCCCTGAGAAGAAACGTTGCCAACGATATTCTTTTATGACGTGCGATGAGACCTTACCGAATGACAAGTTGCGTCAACGGCCCCGGGGGGAAATTAGACGGACGGTTAATTCCGTGGACGGTGTGGCCGTTCTGCAACACACAATGAATGTGCTCATTTCCAGGCTGTCTGCAACAAAATAGACGACTTCATAAAAAGACACCGGCGGACAGTGAGATAGAGAAGGGAGTGAAAGAAAAAAAAATGATTAAAAGGTAACGAGACAGAAATGCGCGACCTCTTCGACGTTTTCTACAACGCTTGTCTTATTAGGGTTACCGATAAGTTTGATTCATTCCCAAGTGACCGCTTGTGTCCAATCTTAACGGGTCACCGGAAAAAGGCACGATTCCTGGATGTAAAGTTTTTATATCAATAGACCTCACGTCACTATTTTAAGCTGAATTTGTGACATTACGCGTAATATTTGTTTTGACAGTCCTTAATTTGGATTGGATTGGATAACCGTATTCGGGAAATGTCATTGTCACGGTAGCAAGAGGGTGAGAATACAGACACAGCAAAATACATTTTAGACATAAATAGATAGGTAATAAGTAAGTTAATAAATAAATACATGAATAAATATATAAATACATACATTTGATTTGTACCAGCAATTGGCTGGCAACCATTTCCAAATCTTTCACAGATTTCTCGCGAATGAAGCATGCACAAAACATAATTTAACATTGCATATGCAAACTAATTCTAATAATAATAATAATAAGTGTTTTTAGAGCACCGTAGGCCATTAGTTCAAATACAGTTATATCCCATCAGGCCTATTAAGGATTAGATAGGTAATAAGTAAGTTAATAAATAAACAAATAAATGAAAAAATGTATATAAATAAATACATTTGTCCCAGCAATTGGTTGGCAACCATTTCCAAATCTTTCATATATTTCTTGCGAATGAAGCATGCACAAAACATAAATTAACATTGCATATGCAAACTAATTCTAATAATAATAATTATAATAAGTGTTTTAGAGCAACGGTTGGTTCGCGGGCCGCATTAACGTCAACTTGAGTTCATATGTGCCGGACCATTTTCGATAAAATACCTAAACTTTTTTTTTTTTTTTTTTTTTTTTTTTAAATCGGATTAAAAGAACTGGATCAAAAGCCCTAAATATTCCGTTTGTCTAGATGTAAAACAATGTTTATTTGAGCTTTTTTTCCTCAGTAAGGGAAATTGTCTTTTAATCACCTGTTTTTCAAAACAAAATATTTTTTTTAAAATAGAAAATATTTTATATATTTATTTTCAGATTTGACAAAATAATTTTTGAACAAAAAACAAAAAGATTTGATTAAAAAAATCTCAATTATTGATTTAAAAAAGGGGAAAATCAGAAAATATAATACAAATCTATAATCTTCATTTAAATTTGATCCTAAAACAGAAAGTCGGCACTCATGATTTACTTTCTCGGGCCGCGCAAAATGATGCGGCGGGCCAGATTTGGCCCCCGGGCCGCCACTTTGACACCTGTGTTTCAGAGCATCGTAGGGCATTCGTTCAAATACAGTTATATCCCATGAGGTCTATTAACGATGCATTTACAAGGAATCAGGATTCACGGCACAGTTACACGTCTCCCTTATTTTCAAGGACAATAATAGACGGGTGGACCATGTCACTGTCGCCATTTAATCGCACGTCACGGAGACTGGGGTGCGCGTGAAACATTGGCACGCACCTGCGGTTCACACCGTCTCTCTCACTGCTGGAATGGAACTCTGTCAATAAGGCTATTTTGAGTTGAACAAGCTACAAGATGAATAGCACAATATGAGCTCCAACCAGTCAAAGCAGCGATGTAACGGATTAGAGTTTCATCTTTTCATTTTTCCCACTCCCTCTGCCTCTCTCACTATGCTATGTAATTTGACGGTGGAGACTTGGAGTGCGGCGACGAAGGATTAGATGGAGAAAAAGAGGTCCGTGCCGTGAAGGCTAATAAACCGTGTTACGCTTGGCCATAGCAGAGATAACAACGTCCTTGGCTCACTCATAACCTCATCAGCATTGTTCAATGAAAAACACGGTGTCGTATTTTATTGAGGGAGACGGCTATGAAACCGTTATGAAAAAGGGATGGGAATGGAATTGGGTCAGATAGATTCATTTAACCCTTCCATGCAGAATATAAGTGCATCCCATGGATATATAGATGAATGCATGTAGATACAAATCTCCGTCTTTGAGTTCGGTTTTCTAAAATAAAAAACACCAGTGAAAATATAAGTGCAGCATTTTTTTCTTAAGTCGTGTTTAACTATTAGGATAAGCTTGGTTTGACTTAGTGACTACGCTTTGCCTGAAGTTCACTGACATCCCATAGAGGCCTTACACTTTGAAAACCGATGTTTTATATATTTGAATATTTTAGCTGATTATGATCCCTTAGGGGCAGATTTATCATTTGCATACAACTGAAAATGTTAGTCACATCACCACAAAGAGAAGCAGAACTCTTAAATGGAAGTATATTAGGAGAAACGTCACCATGATGGAGCAGCGTAATGGTGACTTCTATCCTACAGCGGAATTTCTGGAGGGTTGAACGCCTTGAGACACCGAGAAATTGAGGACAATTGCTTTTGGGGCTCAAATTGTGACCCGACGCAGACTGTCATTTGATATAGTCCTGCTACACCGATGAGTATTTATTAGATTGTAATGCACGGCTGTTATTGCAAGGTTGGTTGGATCCATAATAGTGTTGGCTCACTCTTTGTATATCACACCATTGGAAAGTCAAGGCAGACAAACTGGACGATGGATGAACTTCTGGTTTTTAATGAGAAATGCGCAAACAAATTTGCATTGTGAATTACCCGGATTAAATCTTTAAGAGGCTTTTACCGTTCAATCTGCCTGCCGGAAGACTGAGGCTGATTGTGAACTAATTTCTCTCACTTTGAAGCCGCAACTGCTTTTGCTGTCCGATAGCTTAGAGACGATAAAATGGTGTCATCATATGATTTAGATTCAAAACGATCTAGATGCATGTCAAAGAATTGCATTTTAAACAGGGACATGCACTAAGACATATTTTGCCAATAGTTTAACCCTGAGAAAGACTGGCATTGTATTGCGATTTACAAATTCTGAATGAATTGGCGATTCGATCGACTTCAACATGTCAGAGTCAATTCCAAAACTAAATCCGCATTTGAAACCGGTTTGCACTTACGGTAAATACAAGGATGTCTACACAAGGATCACATAATAACTTCCAATCCGTCATCCAAGGTGACTTATGCATTAAATTGTATTCATTTCTGGAGTTAAATTCACACAAGTAGTGTGTCATCCAATCATTAAGCCCCTCGGTGAGTAACATTTGACAATGACAAATACCGGAATTAGTGCGAATATGGACTTTAATTTCCTCCGAGATGAAGGATTTAAAAAACAGTTAACTGTGAAAATGGGGTTATTGATGGATCATTGTGATAACAACATAAATACAAGAGGCCAGATTTTTTCATTATTCCCCAATGAGCAAAAACAATCATAATAATGTTTCAGTGCAGGGAAAAAAAACTGAAAATAGATATTTTTTTAAAGAGTGCTATTTCATTGAGTTAATTTTATGCTATGAAATGTTTGCTTTTTTATTTGAACACATGCTTTGAAACTTAAATTATTTCATGTTTTTCTCATTTGTCAATTCTTATAATTCCCTATCACAGACAATTTCATCATGCATCTACTTCCCTGAACTTTGGTCCTTTATTGCCACAGAAAGACAAATCTTGTTTCTTACTTGTTCCCCCTCAACTACCAGATGGGTACTTAAACTGCATGCTTCACTTCCTCGGTGAATTTTAGTTATCTATGCAAATTAGGCAAATTAGATCCAGCTACACTTGTATTGTTGGCAAAATAAAAAATGAACATGTTGCCTATGTTGCAGTTTGATTTTTATGTCCAAAATTTAACAATAATTCAGCATCTGTCCATACTTCCATCCTAAATGTTCAGGCTCATGTTGCCCTAATTAAGCCTTTGCATGATGAAGCCTGCTGGGCAGATGTAAAAACAGAGCGGAACTTCTGATGGATTTCATAACCTGGGTACGTGAGAATGAGTTTCTCGTTAAAAAGACGAAACACGTATGGCATTTTTGATGCCTTCCCAGTCAGAAATTTGGAGCTAAATTCTAAAAGATCACTTTGCCAGTTCATTCTCCAGCAACCTTCATCTTGAGCTTCCTGCAAAGAAATAAGCAGGCATAGCTCTAAACCTTCTCAGGCAGACTGAGAGAACCGCATAGATATAAATGACGCAGACCTATCCATCACACCAGGGTCCCATCTTGTAAGATTGCATGAAATTATCCTGGATCTCTCAGTCCCCAACAACTAAATGGCACAACAAAAAACTCTCTCCAAACAATGCCTTTGGATCGATCCATCTCGCCCACGTGGCATCTGTCAAATCCACTGACGTCCTAAAATATTGAGCACCGAGGACAATGCCTGAATCGAAGATTGGCACACGTGTACAGACGAGTTGAGGCACAAACAGCAGTTACAGAAACAGGCCACTCTTGCCCTTTGCCAAATGATGGGCCATCACCCCCTCTTTCTCCACACACATCCTTGACATGTGATGATCAAATGGGTGCTTTTAGAGTTCAGCCGTTAACCCCTACTGTAGTAGGGTCCCCATTCCATCACCTCCTTCCCTCCATCATATCAACTCCTTTCCAAATCTAATCACTTCTCTTGTGAGTGAAATAGACTCACTAATACACCCCCAACCCCATCCTCAGCTCCTAAAGTGATTACAAGTCATTACCTGAGAGGCTACGTCAAGTGTGTAGGTGCAAAAACAGCTTGGGGTGAAAAACAACAATTAATATTTCTCGTTTGATGTAGCCTATTATAATAAGCATGGTATAACGCTGTACTTTTTTAATTTGATACAGTGTGGATAAGGTTGACACTTGACAAGATAAATGTAGCTAGCTGTATTTCTGGAGGACTGTGCTTTCAGAGAGGGCTAAGCGAAGAGCTGCTCTGTGTTTGCAATAACAATTAAAAAGAAAAAAATATATCCATTGTAAATCCTCAGTAGCCAATGAAGTAATAAACACCCAAAACACAATCAGTGGCTACTTTGCCGTTGCCTGCGCATCTGTTTTTTTTTTCTTTCTCCTGGAGAAAGACGTGTTGAAAGTAGAATTACGGCCTTGTTGCTGGGTGTCTCTGCAAACCCATCAAGCTGCAGCCTACATTCATGTCACCCATAGGCCATAATATACGTACTCTGAAGAAAAGTAATTACATGAATTAAATATAACTCTGCTGTTCGCCAGGTCCCTCCTGGAAAGTAAATTAAAATAGGAAGGATTTGGCCTTTAACATGTTGACCAATACAAGCCTCTTGGTACATGTACGTATATATTAACTCTAGATGGTCTTACAGTCTCTTGATGTGAATTATACTTTCCACCTTTAGAAAAAAAATCAACACAAACATGCGCAATTAAATCTTTATAACACCTGTCTATGTTTGTCTCATCAATGAACTCCTGTAATTACGGCGGAATGAAATAACAAAAGAATGTGTTCAAACAAAGAACACACTTGATCTTGTCATTTTGTCATCAAACCCAGGAAAAGACAGAATGAAGTGAGAGCTTGATAGAGGTGAGAGCGTGCCATCTGTACCGCCTCGTAATTTCTCACCTCACTGATCCACGACACATTGACCCTACAACTTCTCTCCTACCGACGACTTTCTTTGAGGCTAGTCACATCAATCTGAGATACGCACTCTTGTCAAACCCTTCCATTGTAATTTGTGTGCTCTGGGAAAGCGCTAGGAGTCAATTTGTAGTTTTTTTTAAAATAAGACATGTCAGAAATTACAGTGGCTGGATGGAGAGACAGTAGGAGTCTTGGAGTGATATGACCTTAAGATAAAATCGGTGGCCTACAATCACTGATAAATATCCCCAATGGAAAAGATGACGAGAGACCCAAAAGCCAGATGGTGAAGAATCGGAAAAGACTGTGGTTGAGTAAAAAAGAACTCAATAGTAGTCATTTTTTAATAATATACTCAAACAACTGACCCTGAAAAACTAAAGAATGACCGAGTGAAAAGTTTGTATCAGGAAGAAACGGACCGAGGTTACATGTTTCTTAAAAGACAATACATTTTTGCCCATTTATAACAGCTATGATGCAAAAACAAGTTTACATTAAGCCATTTATGAAATATTTAAGTTGCTTTGAAAAGATATCATATGCCTAAAAAGTAACCGTGACAGTCCCACCCACTTTAAATTTCCATTTCTATGATGCATCTCTACATTGAAACCCTTTAGTATATATCAGAGGTGACTCTATACAATAAACTTAATAGCTGTTCATATTTCAACTTTAGTATTAGCCAGAGTAAAATACCATTCATTTGCTACATGTTGAAATAGAGCATGTTTTTTTTAAATCGCAACTCATGAAAGTAGAAAAGAGAATCCACCAAAACAAGTTCCCATCACTGTGGGGAGCTAAATCTCCAAGATCATTACCGAACCTTGTTTTCCTTAAGTACAATAATTGACCCTAAAATGAAGTATGAGCAAGATTCACTGCTCCTCGGCGGAGATTTACAGCCCGATGCGGCCCAACTGATGGCCATTATAACTGATTGAACGCCATGCAAAGTGCTCCATCAAGTCAAGGCCAATCAGTCACAGACACAAACCGAGCTGAGATGACAGCAGCTATGACTGTCGAAAACAGCACAAGTTATGACATGCCAAGCTGGGTAAACGATAGGCAACTCAATTTTACCCGTTACCGATCATACATTAAACAGACGGAGAGAACGCAGAGGTTTAGGTCAAAAGATGTAAACGAATAGGACGGTTCTTGTCTCACAAATGCATGAAAACCAAACATCTCATTTGAACGCCGATGCCATATTTGTCGGATTGTTGTGCAGAGAAATTAGGAGCATGTGAATGTTGTCCCTGTGTTTAAGAGACTAGAGCTCCATCCATTATTAATCCCCCATATCTAATTCAAAAGCCTGTCCTCTCATAGTCAGGGGACTGTGGGCTTTTCCTGTTTGCAAAGCAGTGTAACTCTATCGTAAATACTGTAGCATTAGCTGAAAAAAAATCACTCCAACTTACTTTGACCAACTTCTATACTCGTCTGTTCAATCTCAAGACATCCTTCCTTTAATCCAATTATTATAACGTTTGCCGTGCCTTCACGTCTGAAATGATTGATCATCATAACCTTTTGGTGCCAACAGCCGTGTCTCTTTATTTCCTCACTTCCACCAAGAGCTGGGAAATCTCACCTTCTTTTAAAATAACCCCTAAAACCCTGAATAATGCAAATTCACCCTCAGAAGTCAATTCTATGCGCTATCACAGTTGGGATTATTATACCAAACCGATGTGATCTTCGCTGATGAAAATTACTTGAAAACATCTTTCAGGTTACTTTTTAAAAAGCCGACGCTACCGGAGGGCGAGTAGTGAGCGCGGAGAGGAGAGTGTTGGTGTTCAGAGGGATCAGAAGAGTCATCTCGCAAAGCTTGAAGCACTTACGGAGTGCTCCTTTTTACTGGATTATGTGCAAAAGTGGAGGAATCTGATGAAAGTGGACTGGGGGCTTTAATTGGATTTTCCAAAATGCTGACCATGGGAGCAGTCTGATTTAACGATGGATTTGCACAAGTTTCCTGCCTGCAGCCATGACTTCTTGTAAGGCGTATCTGCTCTGGTGAGAGACGTGTACTACAAATACGTCGTTTAATGCAACGTCAGTAATAGAAAGTGTTGCGTTTCGGGGGGAAAAAAAAAACTAAAGCAATGGCTACATTTTTAAGAGACCACCTGCTGGAATACACATTGCCAGTAATAACCATGTTATTTTAGCAGTGGTATTTTGAATCAATTGAGTTTTTAAGTGCATACCATGAATATGTCTGGACAATTGATATGTAGCAATTTTGCTACTGCATTAGTACATAAGTTAGATACGATATAGCCATAGTGGTGTTTTCCAAATTAGATGTTGGATATTCAATTATTTTCCGTTCTGCTTATCCTCACTAGTGTTGCTGGAGCCTATCCCAGCCCCCGGGGATTGAACCCACGATCTTAGAACAGTGAGGCGGACATGCTAACCACTCCACCGCTGTGTATTGGATGTATTTTCTTTGAATCTCAATTTGAAGAGCAATATCCAGAGCCTTCAATTTAATATTTTGTCCAACTCATTGCTTGCCACTCCACCACTTGAGCTATTTTTCCCCCTTTGCTTTCCATGATTGAGGGTAGACAAGATAATATCGCCCTTTTCATGCACCGCTGGGGACAAGTGTGCCTGGCAAGACACATGAATATTGCTGTAAAAGAAGTATTACACACTAAGAGTGGTGCACTTTCATCTTCAGGAACTTCTACTGAAACGTCAGTCAAGTCCCGACCGACTCGCTCTCTTTTCATTTGAGAGATTGAGAGCCATTTGGCAGCAGAAGCTGGCAAATAGAAGCCAAGTAAGCCAAACCAATAATAGAAATGTATTTTTCCAGCTTGAACAAATCCGCATTTCAGGCCTAACCAAAATTAAACGCTAAGCCTTACTGTATATTCCATCTGTAAATAATGTCGATCGACAGCACCAACCTGAAGTTAATTCTTTCTACTTGCTAAAACCGACATCATTTTTTTGCTAGCGATTCTATCACAAAACTGACGAGGATTTCGGCAGCGAGGAGAAAAATAGCAAACAATTTTTTTAATTATGGCTGACTGAATAATGGTCGCCAGTTTCAGTATCCTGTCGCTAGTTGATGGATTCCACTCACACGCTCATGCTAGCGTCCTCTCTTCCGTCAACTCTCCAGTGTCTCTCGTCTCGGATTGTATTACTCATTCTCATGGATCATCTGTCATTTCTAGTCAGGGTTGAACATTGCCACGTGGCTACACAAGAGGGAGTGAAGGACACACTACCAACACTCAACGGTCAAAGAATTAAGCACAATGAACGGCACAAAACAAACCGTTAAACCATGTTTCTCATCTGAAGACAATGATGCCATGCCAACAAATATCAAACACACTGAAAAAACATGAGTAACGTGATCATCATTAGTCAATCGGTCCCTGACAGTTTGTCTATGGCGAAGGGAGTTATTTGATGATTTTATTTTACAGCGTTAGCAAAAGTTGGGCTTTGGCAGAGGCGGCAAAATGTTGTTTTAAAGAGACTGCTTGCCATCGAGTTTGGTCATCAGTGTGGTCATTAAGCAGACCGTAATGGGCCATGAGTGAGGCTGTTTTGCTCTGGCTTGGAGCCGACTGACCCACGGTTCAGACTGCTATTACCAGCTAACGGATCGCACCATTATGTCTCTGATGGAGGGGAACATGCCAGAATTGTGGAGGAGAGAGGGGAAAAGGGTCACTTTTCTGCAAAGTAGCATATGCCATGCAAACCATTGATGCAGTTTTGAATACGAACAACTCCCCCGTTCCAATTTTCACTATTAGTCCTTTCAGAATTCAGTGATTTGAAATGGCTATTCATGAAAACAAAAACAGTTCCAATGCAGATTGAAGAGTTAACTCATTTATTCAAGCTAATCTCCTGCCTATTCACTTGCAATTAAAGACAAAGGCTAATATGATAAACTATCCACTTTAATATTCCGTAGCAAGACAACATTCATCACGCGTTCTATTTTAAAATTAAGTCAGTGTGATGAATGACATGTCAGTGGCAGAGACATACTGAGGTGAAATGATCTTTCTCCATGATTTGCCCACAATGCCCTTGTATTGTGACCTTTTGTCCGATTCATCAATAACTCCACTTTTTTCCCCCCCTCCCAAACTCACTTATACTGTGCAGAATAGCAAGATGGGTGGTGGCAAAGGAGCACTCTCTCAGAACATGCACTTGGTGCTTTCAGGGCCGCATTCTCATAAGAAATGATTAATGATACATTTTTTGGAGTGGGTACACTCGACTAAGGGCTGAAGTTGCACTCGCGACTGACTGGAAGCCCACGCAGGCAACTTCTCAGAGCAAGAAAGTTAAATACGAGAAAGGCTGCTTTTAATACCGACGATTTTGGTCGATGCACATTTTTTGAAAGAAGTTTGGAAGATATAAGTACGCATAGAAAGAGTGTTGGTGTACCTATTTTCCGATGTCTGGTTCTTCTGAGGTCAGTCGATCCAATGGAAACGGTGCATATACGTGCCATAGTTAACTAAGCAGCTGGTCCACCCCAAGGGAGTCATTAGCAGTGAAGCTTATCATTTCTTTACACGAGCCAGTTTATGTCTCCCACTCTTGGGGTCCGCCCCGGGGGGCCATTGTCTTGCCGGAACACCTGGCTTTTCCTTTCCATCTCCAGCCTGGTTTACTTGACTTCCATGACAGATTGGTCTCACACTAAGTTGGACAAATAGGGAGAGAAATGGGGAAAAATGACATGTTAGGATTGGTAGGGAGACAAAAAAATGGTAGTGTTTGTTTTGGTGAATAATATAAATCCTATTTTGCAAATTGACAACAGTAAAGGAATGGATACAAAAGTGGCAGTGTGAAATTTTCGGTTTACATTTCCGTTACAGTTCATTTGACGATGAATCTATTGTGACTAAGTTATCCGATGTCTTACTAATGTTTTGGCACTACTGCAATGTAGGAAAATCCTTGCACAATAAGCCAAATTATACCCAACCATCACTGCCACGGTAAAAACCGAGAGAATAAAAATAGTGCGCCAAAGACTAATGGAGCTCATTTTGGGCAAGAATATGACCTAGAGTATTTCAGAGAGAAGCGAGGGTAATCAATTAAGAATTATTTCCAGAAAAGGGATCAACCGTAATTACAGTGAAAATGTGATTATATGCTCTCAATTGCTACCTACCGCCCAAGAATATGTAGTTATTAAATTTGCAACATTAACATCTTTGGTTCTTTCGGGCCATTAGCCAAAATGAAGGAGTAAAAAAATGCATCAAATGTGTACTGTAGATACAGTATGGCATTTTATTTTAAATATAATTGGAATGCATTTGGGGAGGAAGTGCATCCAATAACAGTTATTTTTTTTAAATTCTAAATAAAATAAGAGGACATTTACCCAAGTGAATTGTGCTTTGTAAATATAAAAATAATAATAATGAGGAAAGACTCGTTTTGTGCTTTTGTGCCCACTTTGTCATTCCTTTTTACTTATTTTTTTTCTTCAATAAATTAATAGAAAAGCTTATCAAAGAAAAAAAAGTAATTAACTTTTCTTAAATGATTAGTCTGGATCCAGGTAGACTCCGGTATGACACAAATATTTGTTGTAAGTGGGGACATCCAGAGTAGTACACAAACACACAGAAACATACATCCAAGCATGCATAAAATGGTGTTTTGGTGTGTACATTATAATTACTAAATATAATTTTTGGCCTCGACGTATGCCTGGAGCTCTTTCAAAAATGTCAAATTAAAAGAGAAAATGGGGGCAAATAGCTGTATGCCGTTTGATTAGCTTGTTTTCACACCAGCTCACGAAATACACACCACATGCATTTATACACACGCGCACACATTTATATAGCAACAGAATAGCGAATACGGTCTGGGCAGCAAAGATAATTATTGTAAAAGCTCCAGTATTGGGTACATTATTTTTTGGGAGTAAAATTGCCACTCCTGCAGGGAGCTAGCAGATTAAGTACCACAAAAAATGAGTACGTATAGGTAGTGGTCCAAGCTGTATAATAAAAAAATAAATGACATTTTTTGCCAAATATTTTCCATTACATGAGGCAGATGAGGTTGTGATGCCTGAAATAGTTTTCGGTAATTGAATGAATTGCGATGCAACACCGTGAAGAAATAGACTTAAGTCGTATTTTGAGATAAAATGAACATAGCTTACCAGATGTTGGAAATTTTTTCCAGTGACTGGCCAAATTCCTCAGTTTTGTAGAATGATTGAAAATGAGTAGAAACATGACACATGCCACATGAAACATGTTCAGTTATATTGATTTTCCTGATCTCAAAGTTCATTTGCAAAACACATTGTCCAACTTGACACCGAAAACATTTCAAAAATGAAGTTTGGGAATCCAACGGGAGCACTTAATTATAAAGAGGAACGAAAAGGTCAGGCAATTCATCAGCCCCGTACCTGGTCGTTACAGCAACACCGATGGAACGTGTGACAAATGAACCCTTCTCACTTTAATGGAGTTGGCCTTCTGCTATTCTGAGCACACCCTGCAGACTGACTCGGAGTCAACAAGCCCAATTCACGTGCTTGTAGAGATTGGGAAAACCTCTCGTAACCTCCTCGACCAAGACCGGCCACGACTTCACATCCCCACAGTGCCGTTTTCTTCCTTAGGCCTGGCCTTTACGACGCTAGAAATAATTTGAGCTAGATCGTGACAAGTTTAGGACTGGGGTGTTCTTTTTAATCTTTTATTTTTTTTGCAGTGACAGAAATTAGAGGCGATAGCGAGACAGCAAATTAGACTGTCGGCAATTCAGGTATAGAAGCCTGGTCATGTGCCCAACACTAATTACAATGATGAATGGCATTGGCTGTGTGCTTGTAGCAATTTATATGGCATCTGTGACCCAAGCACCACCACACATGAAGGACAAAGCATGGTGAGAATAAATGGGATGATATAAAACACAGTTTATCTCAGGAGCGGGGGAGAAAGCCTGATTTAATGTTTACAAGGCGAAACAACTTTTGAAACTGTGGTCACCATAGAAATTTAAATAACATCCACCTTGGAATATTGGTGGACTCAAGAGGACGTCGGGGCTTTGTTTTTTTGTGTGTTTTTGTCTTTCTTTTTGGTACGCTGGGTTTATCTCGCTTTCCAAAAACATGCTTGAACAAGATGGAGTTTTTTTTTGTCTACATTACATACTTTCAATTTATGCGAGGCCAGGACCATTGGATTTTTAGAGGTTTCTCTGTAACCTTTTTCTAAATGTTAAAATGGGGGATTTGTGCTGATGTGAATAAGTCAAGAAAATGATGAGAGCAGTTTTAGACTTTCACATATGGACAGTCCTCATATGCAACTTCAAAAGGCGACATATTCAGCCTGAGTAGAAGAAGTCTCGTCCTACACCGCTCTAATCAAAAAGGCCAGGGGGACGGGTTGAAATGAGGACTTCAAATTGCTGCATTAGCACTTTAAAGTATTACATTTCTGCTAGGGATGAGAATTTCTCCACTGTACAGGTAATCAAACTACAGCAATCTAAAAACTGTGATCTCCAATCAGGGTACTTTGGCACATGAACAACATAAGAAATCATCCATACATAGTGTCATTCTAAACCACATTCACTTTTCATGCCGGAATTATAAAAGAAACCGATAAAGTTTAGGACAAGGTTTCTAGAAAATAAGAGTATGTCATAAATTAAAATGTTGCATGAGGGAACATTCTAAAAGTTCTTGGCGCACATCAAGGTAAAAACAATGGGAGGATTTGGACATAAAATATTGCAAAACAAACTGATTTGCCAGGAGATGGTGTTCATTCGAGCAAAAGCAGATGATGTAGTGAGTAATTGATTTAAAAATTGAGATCTGGCAGCCTATTGGGAGGATCTTGGATTGAAAATCACCCACATGGTGGCTGACAGTCACATTAAATCAGTTTTCAATTTCAGCATCACACCAACAGATTTGGAAAGAAGCTGTGCCTCCACATGCAGGGGAGATATCAGCACATGGCGAGACACTACATTCACCGACCAAGCAAGAAATGAAGAAGCTGGCACAACAAAATCAAACAAATAGATGTTGCTGTTGTTTTCTTTTTCACTGAGTAGGGGGCGGACCATTTCCATACATCAAAGCTTTCACTTGTTCACCCAAAGGTGAAGTTCTTTTTCTTTTTGAAACAAAATTCGAATTTTTCTGGTCAATTTAGGAACTGAAAGAAGCACTTTGATGAGAGTTTCCTAAAGGTAACATATGTACATTATCCTTGCATGCAAAACCCGGGAAGCATCTTTTAATAGATGCTGCTTTTGTAGGATGGATATGGGACACTATTAAACGACTGCGTCTAAAATATTAACTTGGAAAATGAGCACAATCAGGATGCGCTTCATGGATTTAGATTAGATGATTATCATCTACTCATATTTGTCTTTTTGCTGCAGCTCGACAGGTTTGGCAAGGGGAGCCCTGTTGCTAGGCAACAAACCCAAACCATATGATTAAAATGTTGATTTCCAATCCATCACCTGAGATACTGATGCATCTTTCTTTCCTAGATGAGCTGTGGACCAACTTGGACTGACAATTATCTCACCACTAGCTTTTAAAAAAATAAATACAAATAAATAACGAGCACTCTAAGGTCAAGATTACTAGTGCAAGCTTTTATGTCAATACGGTTGGTCCAGTTCTCATGTATAATAAAACTTGTTCAAAAATATATTATCATTTAAGAATGGGCTACATGATAAAAAAAAAAAATCCATCCCTCAAAAAACTTTGCATTACTTACCGGATTACACAATCTAAAAAAATATGCATGAAATTGAACCTAAATATTTTTTGGGTCTGCTACATTTGGAATAAAGACACAGGCCCACTCCATTGTATCTGAGTGGGTGTGATGCTGTTGCTTCTATTAAATGCCTTACTAGGGTTCCCATTCACTGCTTGTTAGAGTGGGATTGAAGTGGAGTGACTGAATGTCCAAATACCCGCAGAGTTTGAAAAAAGTCGTCCAGTCGGGATTGATACTACTCGTATATTCCAACCAGGGCCACTTGTAGACTAAGAGTGTTTTCTTTTTTCCCCTTTTTTTCATTATAGTGAGTGCCGCTGATTGCATCTTCTACAGCACTCTCTTCAGTGTCCAATCAGAGTAAGAATGTAGTTCATATTCATTGCTTTGGAGCCGAGTAAGTGTGCTTTAGAGAAGCTTTTTATTTGACACCAGTCACATTGGCTTTTTGTACCTAATACGGAAACACGTGTAAACCATTTGTGTAGGCTGTACAATACATTTCTATAAGGTTTTGGCTGTAGTAAAATGGCAAATGCAATGTAGTACATTCCTGTCATAACAACGCCATAATGCATTATTCAAAACAAAATAACAAGAGGTTATCCAAAGGGTATTAGAACCCTAAAAAGAGCACTTTTTTGCCTTAAAATACAGACTAGTATCTTTACTTTCTTTTTAATCACCCCCTGCTGCCTTTGTTTTATAATAAAGTCTTTGCTTTAGGGATAATCTTCAGAAATATCCAGAATCAGCTAAATTTAATTAGGAATGTTTTAAATCTCCCTCTACATATACATAAATAGGGACATGTTTTATTAATGATTATACATAAATTTGCTTCTGAACAACTCCTAAATGAAAAAGTACTTCTTGGGAGGTAACAACTGTGATCATGTGATCAACATTATTGCTACACATGGTCAAATGACTAAAAGGGGATTAAAACTTTGTAGTTTTTTTCTACAAAACAATTATTCTACTTGTTTCTACCAGCCTCACTTTTTTAAAGGAAAAAATACTGCCTGCATGGTCGAACTAAAAACCACGTAAGACGAGAATTCCATGTACGAATCACGTTTCTTACTTATTTTTGATTGTGCACAAACTGGGGAGAAATCCCTTCTTCCTAAAATATGTCGACATTTCAATTATTACTATTACTATTATATCTGATAAAAAATGATAATCTCCATTTTAATTGGCTTCCGAGTGTGCATTTCACATTTCTTCATTAAGCTGTGACAATTTACACTTTAATTGGAAGGTTGGGAAAAATGTACTGGCCACTAAATTGGCAGCTTGTCTTTTAGCTCAGCAGTCAGCGGGTTCGACTACCAAGGTGGAGATGGTAGAGCTTTGGGATTTATAGCTGGGCAGATAGCCTAACAAAGCAAATCCAAATAACTCACTGTAGATTTAACTGTTGACTTTTTGTGACTGGATTTTTTTTTGCCAGTGAGTAATACACTAAGTCACTTACCATCACAGAAACATACGCGTGCACCCTTGGCATGGCATCACAAATGACCCACGCCTAGGCTAGCCCATTAGAAAGTGCATTTAGACAAAATCCGATTCTAATCTGATGGAGAGGCAATTATAGAGAGCATCCCTCGTGTTTCTGTGATAGCAGCGCGTGTTTAATTTATCTGCTTGGAAATGAAATCAATAACTTCTTTTTGTTCTGCATCATCAAGTTGGTAGAAAAAGTAGTGCAGCAGCCGCTCAATGAATCCACCCACGCCGTCAACAGTGGGAAGGGCAAACCTTCAAAATGTTTTCGGCAAAGCAATCTTTCACGGAGGTGGGAAGATAATATACCAGCTAGGCCCGGTGTAAAAATAACCACTTTAGGGTATTGAATCAATTAGTGAAATGAAATAAGTATTGTTGCTACTTTCAAGAGGCCCATTTGCATGATTTGTTCGTCATGGGTTTAACATTGGATCCAATTTGATTATTATTACATTGAGGATGGTACAGACCGTAGCTGGGTTAAAAACCGACTCGTATACCACAAGCAATTCGACTTTACGCATGTACAAATACATTTAATATAGTATGAAAATGGTGTACATTTGATTTCCCTTGCAGAGTTCATCTACCCACGTATTAAAGTGCCGGCCCGGGGGCCAAATCTGGCCCGCTACATCATTTTGTGCGGCCCGAGAAAGTAAATCATGAGTGTCGACTTTCTGTTTTAGGATCAAATTCAAATGATTATAGATGTACATTACATTTCCTGATTTTCCCCTTTTTAAAATCAATCATTGGAATTTTTTAATCCAATTTTTGTCTTTTGTGTTTTTAGTTCAAAAAGCATTTTGTAAAATCTAAAAATAAATACAAATAGTTTCCGTTTTCCACTTTAAAAAAATATTTTGTTTCCATTTGAAATAAAAAAAACATGATTGAAAGACATTTTTCAATACTAAGAAAAAAAAGCTCAAATAAACATAGCTTTAGATCTAAAAAACTGACTATTTAGGGCTTTTGATCCAGTTATTTTAATCAAATTTAAAAAATAGAAACAAATCTAGATATTAGATCTAAAATGGTCCGGCCCACATGAAATGGAGTTGACGTTAATGCGGCCCGCGAACCAACCCGAGTTTGATACCCTTGATCTATGCCATCTTTTTTTATTGGTCAGTGCAGGATGATGTCTCAATATAATTGACTTTTGGATGATTATGAAAGTTTTCTCGAGGGATTCCATAGTCGTGGGGCAATTAGGTGACAGGTTTTAAAGATTAGATGCTGTATTTAGTCTAATTGTATTTCCAACATAAGCACAAGCCAGTTATTTTAGTGTTCCAGGTGGAATAGCTAAAGGCCAAGTCCCAAGATAAAAGTTACATTAGCGAATAAATACATGCAGGAGGATTACACAGACTAATGGCAGATTCCAGTCGCACTGGGACAAGGCGGGACGGGACTACTTGAACTGGTCAAGTCACTGAGAGTGTACCGTTAGATTCGGCAGCACGGGATAAATTATGAGTCAGTGGCGGTGTAATGACTCAGATGCGAAAAAAATTCCAAGTGTTTTATTCCCAAAAACCTCAAAATAAGTTTCAAGTTCAATAAAGTAGAATAAGCTTGGACACAATGCAAAGCATCATATACAGACGGATAAAATACATTTTATATATTGCAGACAAGCCATGGTGGGTCTTCCATATTTACAATACGTATTTAAACTTTTATGTACACTCTTTTTACATATACAAAAAAGATGTTCTATTTTCTTTGATTATATTTATATATAGATATATTTATACAATTTCAATAAACTCTCCCCATTCGTATTTGTACTACAATCATGGGAAAATTGTCAATTTCATTTTTAATTTTATATTACAAATGTATTTTCACAAAAATATATCTCTGTACAAAAATGTTTTTTTGTATTGTTTATATTCTATCTTTTATTTTTTAGCGGCACCACAGAGTTTCTTTCTTTGCCGCCTGACTTCATCCATCTTTTACCGTTTACGTCACTTAGGTGCATTTGAGTTGCCATTTTATTTTTTTTAATCTCATCCTGGGGTCACCTCACATATTTTCCAAACTTTTGTGAAAAGGAGAAAGACATTTTCTGGGGTGCCAGTTGCAAGGGAGAATAACAGGAAAGTACTTTGTGCGAAAGAAGCATTTCTTTTGACGACACTGGCAAACGGCGGATTTCTGAACTCCTAATATCAACAAATTCAGACACGGTAAATTAAAGTATAGTCAAACAAATTCTCAGTCCTTCAATATCTCAATAGGTGCGTCACTGTACAAACTGGATTGAATGAACGTCAGGTTTTTGCAGAATAAAAGAGCTGAATCTCATGAGCAGAACTGATGAAAAGCAGTGAGAGTGGCTTTGGTTCAGTTGCCCACCAAATAATGAAAGGAATGCCTAGTTGACCCCCAAAATGTTACATTGCCTGACTTTTGTATTGTGTTACACACAAACTGTTGCGTCAGAAGAATAAAAAGTGTGAGCTCTTAATCACATCTCCGACTGACTGGAAATTTAGTGAACTCTGGCAGGAAGTAGAGCAGAGGTTCTGTTTCATTATAGACGAGATGGCGAGCAAAAGAGAGAGCTGTGCCTCGCTGATAACCAAATTTGTGTCGAGGATGGACAGAGTATGTGTCTTTAAATATGCAAAGAGAACCAGGGCAGGGCCAGATTAAAGCACAACTCCAACTACCTCATTTAACTTCAGTGCACTTTCTTTGAGAAAACTTTTTGAGATATTTTTCTCTGAAAATATTCTTGCAACTCTCCAAAGATATACTCCAACATAAAAATGCATTTGTCCTAATAAAGCCACTTTTGCAAGCAATCAGTAGAAGCAAGTAATGCAAAACGTAATGCGATAGTTCTTTGGTTGCAAATATATAATTTCCACAAAACATGCTACAACCATTTGAGGAAACAAACCAAAAAATTTAAGCAAGAAAACATATCAACGTACTGATTCAGACCCTACTGAGGACAAAAAATAAAACTGAAAAGTCACATATCTAAACAAACAAAAAAGACTCAGTTTGGAACTTTCAGTTCTTACAGCCGGCATGTAATTGTTAGCAAGAAAATAGAGAGCCATGATCTATGCAATGTAGAATTTAGCCAACTGAAGCCATCATCACAAGGTTGTGGCAAGGCACTATGAAGAACATAAAGTGCTTACTGGCAAGTGGAAATAGTGGAACACTGGAAGGAGAAACGTTCTTGAGTCTGTCTTGAGTCTACACGCAAGCAATCATCCAAACAGGCTCCTTCTGGAACCGTTGATTTAACTAGCCATGAGAAATAGTTCAATCCAGAGTAGAGCTGTATCCTGTTGGCTATTCACTCCAGCTTGATTATAAACTCAATTAAACTTTTTAAAGGGCATATTCATCTGTTAAATGTTTCAAGGAAGAAATGTAGGTGGAAACTCAATTAGAGGGGACAAAGACTCATTGAATGGATAAAAATAGTCGCGCTGGAAGAAATATTTGGAACGATATGAGAAGGGGAAAAAAAGCCAATGGACCTCCATACAACTTTGAGCAATGCTAGATAACGTGTGTTCTCTACTTCCTGTGAAATCTCCAAGGTAATTCAATTGTTTCCTTTTCCATCAGTTCTTGAGGAGACCCAGTAAGGGGCAAAATTATATCTGGGCTATTGCGATAAGTGAGGACTCTGAAAGTAATAACCTAGTAAAAGCAATTACCAGAGCAGAGCCAGTCTGACTTATGACGACGGTTTGTTTCAAAAGTCCTACATTTTTTTTAGGGGAAATATGGATGTAGGTGCCTACAAACATTAAAACAGGATTATCCAAACTATGCCTTCCATCTAATCCAGCAAGGACAGTTTAACCAATGAGGTTTCTTCTGAAACAAGCTCCTAACTGCAAAGGACTGATGACACTTTTGGTAAAAAATGTAATGAAAATCTGCACCTGTTTTGGACAACCGCACATTAAAATTATGTTTGCATGGGTGCTGATTTCTCGGGTCAAAGCCACTCTTCTGCATATGTATAGACCTTCACAGACAAAAAAATATTACATTATAGTTTGATTATTGTACAAAAAAAGAGACCCATACAGTTTGTATGTCAGCAAGTCTCCCGCCATTCCAACTTTGAAGAACCCTTTTATAACAAGTCAAGATGAACCAAAGAAATGCTAGTTTTTTTTTTTTAAGGAAACTGAGCTGCCAGTTGGCTTAACTGTGTTAAATGTCCTCGTGCTCAATTAGGGAACTGTAGTCAAATGCCGAGCCCATATTTTTTTTTAGAACGAAAAGCAAATCATCTTGATTAACGGTGCAATATTTGTGTGCAGCTTCAGATCTTCGGAAATGGATGGAAAAAAATGATATGATTTCAAGATAATTCTACATTTACTCTGATAGAAGCTTCTCTGAATTCCAGGGTAGAGCAAGTTGAAGCTGTCGATGCAATTAAGAACAAACAAACTTGTCAGAGTTATGTTGGAATGATACTCCTTATTAAAAAAATAAAATGGAGGGGTTCGGTTGCAGATAAACAAAAAAATACACGCACTGTCGTGGAACACCAAGTGCTTTTTCTCCAGCCCTTTGCAACCTGAAAAGCCCTCGACTGGACAGCACTGCCCAGCAAGATGGATTCAACACAAATTTATCAAGAAGCTAAAAAAACAGTAGGGGCTGACTGGTTGGCCTTCACTGCATTTGAAATCTATCCTAAACCTTTCAAGTGCCTCAGGAGCAGATGGTTGGGGATCTAGTGTCCCCTTGCACAGAAAACAAGCCGCGTAAAGGGTGAATGCAAATATAAACAGACAAACGGAAACCCTAGCAAATAATGAAGAAGGTCTTCCTCCCGTTTAGGTGACTGTCTGTTGATCTCCGGTAGCAACCGGTTAAAGTCTTTCCCTTTGGGTTTAGACGGGAAGAAATTTCCCGTCTGGCTTCCCGTTGAAATTCTGATTCCAGTGCAAACATTTCCTCAAGATGTGGTAAGAAGCTATCCAGTCACCAAAAGCATGTTGATGTCAAAGGTTGCTGCATTATCTTTTATCCGAGCATACGGGTATTTGTTTCCACTAGGGTGGGTTTCTGTCCGTTGGTCAGTGAACAAAGTAACTGGTGTGCCTTCGTGCTCAAGGAACAACGGAGGGATGTCCGCAAAGATTTGATGCACCTCTCCTTCCTTGATTGGATGATTGAGGCCAAAATGGAGGGATGCGAGCAACGAATGTGACAAATGGTAAGGTAACGGGCAAGTGAAAAAAAGAGTTGGGAAAGTGAGCATGGTGGAGTGAAAATAATGAAGTGGACAATGTTAAAAAAAACAAAAAAATGAGGAGAAGAAAAGAGAGGAAAGGTTAGAAAATATATCTTTTTAATTGGGCTATCCCAACTGTTGCTGATTTGAAAATCTGTCTGTACGGGATATTGATAGATGTGTGCTCAAGTAAATCCAGTTTCTTACCTTGGGAGCCGTTATACAGCGGTGCACACTGTGCTGACTGTGAACTCTGTCTCATTGGCTAGGATGTCGGTGGGCTGAATGTTGCGATCATACATGGGGTTCTCAAATGTAGCCCGTCCGTTAGTGTTCTCATGGCCGACATAGCCATTGAAAGGTACGTTGGGTCTTCTTCTGGAATGAGATCACGCCATGTAAATTGGGGCAATCCAAAATAATATCATCATCAAAATCCAATCATAGCCTATTACAGAAATAGTCATAGTTTTTTGCCAGTCACTATTATTGTAAAAGTTGGAATGCCATTATTGTAAGGCACACAAAGTGAAATTCTAAACTGATATATTTGGACTTCTGATGAAATGATCAATTGTGTTAAAGAAGGAGGAGACTCTTACTGTGGACATAGACGCACAAATCTTACCTATGTTTGTAGAGGTACAGGGCAAAGCCTGCGATGATCATAGCTATAAAAGGCACTAAGATGGCTGCTGCCACTGAACTGCTATTGGAGGCAAAGTTGTAGCCTGTGTTTTCTCCGCTCGGATCTAAACTTTCTGCAAAGAATCCATAACATTTCATCATTAATTCCACTTCAATGTACTGTGAATCTGACGGAACCTAAACCAACACTGGAATTATCCACCCAAACATCATATAAAACTACAACCCCCAAAAAATCCAAGGTTAAAAAAAAAAGAAAAGTCAGATGGTCTTCATTATGGTTGTAGGGGTGCTGTCAAGGATATTTAATTTACATAATAGGCAGAACAGACAAGTGACCTTTCAAAGTTTATCTTGGTGCTTTACTTTAATTTCTCCCCCTTTGGGAATGTCAAAAGCCATTGTTGTAAAAATCATTCTTAGTTACAGCCGCGCGCTCCTTGTAAGGCATTTTCCAATTTACAAGCGTGTGTTGGTATGTGTGTGTGTGTGTGTATGTTTGTGCCCGCAGAATGACAACCCACCTGTTTGCTATTCAGCCCCCTTACAAAAATAAAGCTCCAATGAGAACCAATGACAGACGAGAAGGAATTCAATTAATAGCTTACGCTGTTCTTGCCAATCATCCCTTGGCCACGCCAGCACGTACACACGCGGTAAAGTGTGTATTTCTCCACTGCTGATTTCCGCGAAATTATCGGAACCAAGATGGGGATTAGAAGCCTTTTTTTAATGTTAAGTTCAATAACAGATGCCCATTTCTAGTAGCCTTGATAAAGGTGAATGGACAGTCCCACAAATGGAACTCTTCCAAAAGACAATGTATGTTTGTATGTTTTTTGTGTGTTTTTTTTGTACCTAACTTACCTAGTCTCTGCAGACCAAACTGCCCAAAGCCTTTACCACGGACAAATCCTTGGTACACAAAGGAGTTGGATGAAGAGATGTAGGACACCTACCGAGGGAGAATAAGAGGAAGACAGAAAAGCCCAATCACATCCAAGTTCCGCAAAAAAAAAAAAAGAGTACATCATCAAAGTGCTGGCTGAGGAGCTGAAACAAGTCGAAAAAGGAGCGTGATATGTAATATGAAATGTATAATAACACACGCCTAGCTTTGTGAATGATAAAACACAGTTGCATATATATTCATACACGGATGACAATATCTTCATCTCGGGAACAGTCATAATTTTCCGCGATCCAACGTATAGGTAGTTTTTTATTTTATTTTTTGTGTTCATGAAACGTACGTGTCCATCTAGAGCCCAGTTGTCGATTTTGAACTTGTTGACAAATATCTCCACTGGGCCTCGGATTTGATGAACCTGTAGCAGTAGCTGGGCTTCTTCTCTTTTGTATTTACCTTGAAGGATATTAGAAAGGAAACGGGATTACAAAATAATAAATAAAGCGCTAATCCTCAAGGACTTTTACCGAAGGGAATTTCACATTTCACAGTAGTCGGTTCTAGTCTAACATGAGGAAGGAAAAAGAAAATTACAAAAGTGATAATAATAATAATTAATGGGATCAGAGCAGTATTACTTGCTTGATAAATCATGAAAAATCATTCAAGGAAATTCTAGTCAATAATTTTTGGGGAAAACATTGCGCAATTAACATTCAATGTACCGTGCCGATATTTCATAAAAACACTGATTACTTTCAATAGCAGCATCATTCTGAAGAGCATCATTTTGTTTACTGTGAGTGTCAAAATTATGTTAAGAGAAGTGATGACACCTTTCTTTTTGATGAAAGTAAATTTACATTTTAATGATCACAGCTGCACAGCAAGTACGCCACGGGGAACATATGAAATGTTTTCAGTTCCATAACTGCAGCAATAATCTAAATCAAAGAAGGGAGACTATACAATGATTTTTCACAGCTTGTTCTCACATGAGATGATCTGATCCATCTGTTAAGACATATTTCGGCTGAGTTGTGATACGATGTGAAACATGAGCATAAATATCCGCTTTGTGAAGTACCAACCAGCAAGTTTGAGTTCCACGCCGCTCTGGTCAAGTAGCGTTCCGTTCACCCGATTGCTAAACGACTCAAAGGCAGTGATGCTGAGCATAGCTGGCTGCTTCTTCCCTAAATACTCATATGATCCCCTCCACAGAGAGTTCTTTGCAAATACCCCACCGGGTACTGAGAAGGAAAAGGAATAACAAGAATTAGTCAGTAGAAAAGTTAGTAACAAAGTTATGATCAGAAAATACATTTTTTTTAATTTGGTCTATAAGACTTTACACACAGGTTATGAAGGGAATAAAAAAAGGAAGAACCGTTATTACCTGGTAATTTGGAAGGAGGTTCCTGCACTGTTCCTACAGGGCTTTTACCACTCGGCCGGTTATCAGCTAGGGAGCATAAAAAACATAATATCAAGTGAAGAAGTCATTGGTGTAAATAGGGCAGAGAAAGTATGTGTGTGTGTGTGTGCCTTGGATAAGCTTGACTTTGAACACAAAGGCTCCAAAAAGAAACCATTAATGTATCCCGGCCGGCGGTGCATTCCGTGGGCGCCTAGAACTCACGACTGGACTGACTAAAGCGTCAAAGTCCAGTCCCAGATGAACTACGGATCAGTTAAACACACAGTTTTGCCGCTCCGGGAGACACTTCAATAAGGTCTCGCCGCTCTCAAAGGGCCAAAGAAGTAAACATGCGCCTCCAGATTGTCAAACAGAGAAGGTCTACACGTGCAAAGACAGGTAGTCAAGGGTAGTTAATAAAAAAATAATAATAAGACCTCAGAGAAAAAAGTGCAAAGTCTTTTATCCATTTTTGTATTTGTCAGTTACTGTTATTTGAACTGCCAATCCATCGTTCTGCCCAAAGGTTGTGTTAAAAAGAAATTGCTCTCCCACATTCACGTTTTATGCCAGAATTATTGCATTTTCTTAGGCTTATACATGCTTTGTTGTGCTGTTATCTTTCTCTTGCGAATGTATTCAACAACAACACAAGCTTTTGTATGAATTTTAGGGAATACAGTGATTATGCAGTTTCTGGGTATAATGATTGAAAAATGAGGGGGACCATTTTACCCACATCCAAAGAATCCGGCAAAGTGAAACAAAAATCAACGATTTAGTACAAGACAGAATTCAGTCTTGGAATGTTTTCAAATGTATTCAAACTAATGTACTTAGAAAACAAAACAAAATAGATGATAGACTTAGTTTTCTGACTGCCACACGGAATATAAAAGCTACTGTATACCTGCTAAGCAGATCAATGGCAAGTATTGTGCTCATCAAGTGAGATCGTCTTGTTACTAGTGTTGCAAATCCTGCTTTCTATGTGTGTGGAGTGTGTGTGAGGGTAATCATGTGATAGATGGAACTTCCTACCCTGGCATGTGTCTGACTCTAAGCAGCTGCAAACAGAGCGATTTATAATCATTTAGAGAATCTGCTGTTTCACCCTTGAATCTGCCCTACATCGAGATTCGCTACAAAGTATGTATTAGAAATATTACATGGTGTCTGCACAGAATCCCGTGGTGCGTTTTGGTTCCAAGCAAAGTTAATGTCAAAGCGGTGATGAAACCTGTGCGTTTTTAAGTAGAAATGAGAAGTCTTCCTGATGAAAAAAAACATGAGAAATGTTCCACCTGCACAGAGAGGAGGTTTCCCAGTCCAGCTCCCGTCAGACTTGCAGGTCCTGTGCTCTGATCCTGCAGCCAAGTAAAATCCAGCCTGGCATGTATAGATCAGGGTGTAGCCAAGGGATGGCAGCTCAATGGCTCGCACGTCTGATTGGGCTGGCAGCTCCGGCTGGCTGCAGTGGTGAGCTGTAAACATAAAATGAGGATGGAGGAACGATAGCGATAAGGCGGTTAGGGTGGCAATGAATAAGAAAGTGGGATTCTATAGGAACATGTGAAAAGAATAAGAGGAATTGCAGAGCTGATAGAAAATGGACAGGGTAAAATGTTATGGTTAACTGTCCTCAAAAATGAATTCTTACTCCTATTAACTGGATATTTTATTGTATTTATTTTTTTGAGATGAGCCTACCTATGCACTCTGGCTGAAAACCACTCCAGGTCAGGTTGGGCAGACAAGTACGAGAAATTGACCCTAGCAGGAGATAGCCTTTTCTGCAGCTGAAGAAGACGGCGCCGCTGATCTGGATATAGAGACGCAAGCCGGTGTGAAAATATTGTACATACTCGGAAGATCGATGTTGTATAAAGTACATTTTTGTTTCCTTTTTTTAAAGCTTACCACAAATGCTATTATTGTGTCACAGCAGGCTATAAAGCAACAGTCAATTTCACCCTCTTCTGGAGTTCAGATAAAGTGAGTATTTTTAAAATTCAAATCAGGTCTGTAGTACTACGATGGAGCTTTTAAATAGGAATGAAATAAACACTGTTTCGGACCAGTGTCATCACAAATGTTAGTGATTATTTTTTAAATGACAATATAATAATCAGTGCTGCCTTGGAGAAAGCTTGATTTGAAATGAATGTCATTTGCAATGGATAAAACATGTCATTTATTTTATTTTTTATGGAGACTAGTTTTTCTGTGATTTAAATGTAACTGATACCTGGTAGCCTTGACTGTTGTTCTGATTCCCAAAAAGAGGAATTCCTGGATCAGTGCAAGTGGTGTGAGTGGGATCTGATGTAAACACAAGGACGGGCTGCATTAAACCAGTAGTCACGCACATCAATCAAAGCTTTCCTCATCATAAATAAATATATACAATTGTATAAAATCATGTCTTCTGTGTGATATTGTTCACACGATTACACTGGTGACTGTCCATTTTGCTACACGGTTACTGTAACCAATAACACTTGACATTTTAACATTGATTTAGAGACCATATCTGCTCTTTAGAGGTAGAAATAACCACATCAACCAAAAATGTTACACACCTATGCAAGAGGGCTGGGTTCCACTCCAAGTTCCATCATATTGGCAATACCTCCTGGTGGAGCCCACCAAGATTAGAGGGGGGTAGCAGGAAAATGACACCGAGGAAAGGTAAGTAAAGCCTCGATCTTCTCTCCTCCCTTGAGCTGGCAAGCCGGGATCCCCGCAGAATACAGCTACAAAAATAAAAGCAGCATAACATTCATTTTTTTAATGAATGCATTTCCCCTAAGTCATATAAGACACTTTAAGCATACAGTTTTTTTTTAGTTCAAATAAATGCATGCAATGCTTCTGAAGCATTGCGCAACGTACGGAAGCACTGAGGTTTTTCTCCGCTCCAGTTGCCATTGCCCTGGCACGTCAACACGGTGGGCAATGACAGTTGGTAACCTTGGTTACAGGCGTAGCTGATGCTGGAGCCCCAGTTAAAATCTGTACCGACAACCTGTCCGTTAGGAATAGTTGGTGGGGAACCGCATACGATTGCTGCAGTTGGGAGAAACGTTGGAGAGAATCGTGAGTAGAAGTAATATGCTTTCTTGATCATTCATTTCCATATGGTTCATACTTTTAGAACCAATACCTTTGCAATGAGGCTTGGTGCCATTCCAGGTGCGAGCCTTGGTGCAGAGGAGGGTGGATGCGCGATCAGCATCCATGCTGAAACCAGGAGAACACTGGAAACTAACGGTACGGTTGTAGACAAAATCATTCCCCAACCGCACGCCGTTGGCTGGCATGCCGGGGTCGCCGCAGTTGATTACTGCAAAAGGAGGAGAGTGGAATTTCAAAATAAATAATTAAAGCTGATTTGTTGCCTGCTTTAGATTCTTCAGATAACTGTCAATGGAAAAAGATCCATGGATTTCAACATTAAAAAAAAAAAAGTTATTTCTGGAAAAGGTTCACTTGTCAGCGCTGAAATGAGATTAGCAAAGCAAAGCAGATAAAGGCTGAAAGCGTCACAATAGTTAAAGTGTTTGGTGCAATTTGCTCACACCATTGTCATCTAATCAATCTTATTAAACACACCAAAAACAAACTAAACCATCAGCCTTTAGAATGATAGCTTTGACTAACACTGTCGGATAATTATCAATTGACTGATAGTTAGTTTTGCTTTTGTAAAAAGTGACTTTATCTATCCACCTCTCATCATTCATATGGTCAGCTACTTCCATTACTTTGTATTAGCTGATGTCATGGTAATTCATCATTACTACATACCAATTTACCCTTCCATTTAGAAAAGGAGACATCATACCCAAATTCTAAAAATCACATTTATTTAGTCATATTCAATCAACCCGAGCTGTAATAAGTCATGTATTTGTCCAGCTAGTCAATCAACTAATGTATTGCCTGTATGAAAAATAAAAAAAATATTTAAATAGAATTACCAGAGCACTCGGGCATGTTGCCAGTCCAGGTACCGTTTATCGTACAGTGTCTTGTGAGCAAGCCAGTAGAATAGTAGCCATCCCTGCAAGCGTAGGTTATGGACCTGGAAAATGTTAGGCCGTCGTGGATCAGGATTTGGGCGTTTAAAGGGGTTCCCGGGTTGCCACAGGATATGACTAAGATGAGGGAACAAAAAGAAAGAAAATATGTCAGTTGAAATAAAACATGACAAAACAATTTCACTATTACTCAGTCTCCAAATTTCTCCACTAGCTATTAAGTAAAATTCTCTCCCATTGTGTTATCAGCCAATGGCATGAGCGTTTTGAACTTTGACTATCGCAAAAGAGAAAAGCTTCTTTGCATTACAGTCACCAGCTTGCCTGACTTGTTCCCTGCCCTGAGGGTATGCGAGGTCCTCCATAATGACCAGATGGGGTCCGGCCTTTGAAGCTTATGCCAGATAAGAGCAGGTGGGTGACGGGGCCTCATATATGCACAGCGAGGAGCCAAAGGGGGGGCAAAGCGAAGATGTGGTGGGTATAAGGAGAGATGTGTTTGTTGTTTAAAGGCGCCAGGGAGTGAGTTGAAGCCGGGAAAAGTAAAAGAAGTTATAAAAAATAAAAAAAATAGACTAGTCAAGTAGAGTATAATGTGAAGGAAATTTGAAGTTTAGGCAGACATTCAGTCTGGCAAAATCTAAAAGAGTAATTAATAAATGATCGCCACATTCTCCCTCGTTTAATTTTAAAATGTTATGATGAGTGCACACCAAATAAGTATCTTTGATTTAGCTGAGAAATGATTGAATTGCTTTAATATCCTAACAGGCAAACCCAGTTTTCTTCTTTTCAAACTCCGGTTCAACGTTTTTTTTTAAAATAATGACATATGTGTGATGTTATTCGTTGCCAAGAGGAAATATTACTTTTAATTTGCATATTTATGTTGCATACGGCTATCAGCGAATATAATTTTCAACTTCAATAACCTCACATCAACTCCCAAGCGTCTCTGTCAGATATTGTGCTCATTAATGTCTACTTCACCTGACACATGCCTTTAATTTTACGCCACTTGTCAATATCTGCAATTCCAGCAGCCACATTTTATTTTTTTACTCTTCTTCCTCGTCCGTGTCCTTAAGCTATGCTTTTCAAATCTCGAGGCATTTCTAGGCCAGTTGAGCGGTGTAATCCCTCTGTCGCCTTTTTGGGTTTAGCCCTGGGTCTCAGTTCAGATGTGTCTAGAATATATTTGCAGTACATGCAGAAATTCATCCTGGTTATCGATCTCCACCTGGCAGCCATTTTTTTTCTTCTAAATTCTAATTTACAGTTTAGGTTAAGCGTTAGGTTGACCTAGACATTTCAGGCACCTTGACTTCCGATTCTAAAATGTACTTTTTGCTAGACCTGCTCGATGAAATCAATCTAATCGCTGATTTTTTTTTTGTCTAAATCCAACTGAAAATGTGTTAATCTTCAGTACTTGAGAACAACATGCTTTTAATTGAAGGTCGTCCATACCATGGCACTCAGGTTGGGTTCCCAGCCAAGTCCCATTAGACAGACATGTTCGATCTGAAGAACCTTTCAGCGTGTAACCCGGCTCACAGCTGAAGCGTACCGCAGTGCCAACTGTGAATCCATCCCCAAATCGAATTCCATGCACGGGAACACCTGGATCCCCGCACAGACCCGCAGATTCGCCTGGGAAGCAAAAAAAGGAGATAATAAAAACATCTCAAAACGCAAAGAAAAAGCTTTCAGCTTTGACCTCGTGATCCTTGGCAGAATTTTTACTATGATGAATATTTTCCTATTAGAGAGTAACATTAATGTAGAAGCTGGATCCGAGCCACCAGCCTTCCTTTGAAATGATCCATCCGACCAAAGGTGTATTTCTTTTCTCCCATTAGCCATGCCTCCAAAATTAATTATATTTCATTACAGTTATTTGTCCAACATGCAGGAAACGACCTCGTGTCCCGCTGATATATTCTACCTATAAAACGTCTATCGATTTAGTAACAGCTCTTATTGCTGCCACGTCCTCCATTCACAACGCTCGGGTTTATGTTAGTGGAATTGTGCTGCAAACATTTTACAAATCTTTAATATTACTCTTCCATTCATTGGCTGCTTACGCAAGACGAACAACCGAGGGTCTTTTTAGGATTATTGTCAATTTGTGACATAAAAACAACGGGAAGCAAAATCTTGCAAGCTACACCACTCCGAGTGGTGGTTAGCGTATTGTAGTTGAATTCCACTTTACTTTGTCCGTGCACTTTTTGACGACATATTTGTTGACGTGTAGAACACCCACATTCTCCCAAGCACGAGCGTAAACGACATAAAGGGAAGTAGGTTTCCATCGTTATTGAGCTTCATAAACAAGCCCGGATCTAAACATCCTTGCTCCTCTGTCTAATATAAGTGGAATAAAGCCTCTTTATGGCTGAGACTATTTTTACCCTTGGGGCCAATGAAGCAGAAAGAGAGCTGCTTCTTCGGTCCACCTACTTTACAAATAACTCGGTAGCATCTGTTCCACCCACATTCCTTATGTATAGGCCTACCATTGAAATGAATTCTCTTTTTTTTAATCAATTTCCAATTTTAGGTTTAGACACTTATGGGTCCAAAGATGGCCATACGGGGAGAAGTTGTTACCAGAGCAGTGTGGCGGTGAGCTGCTCCACTGCGCGTCCAGCTGGCACATTCGCGTCGTATTGCCAATGATGGTGCGCTGGCCGATGCAGCTGTAGCGGATGACCGAGCCCACGGTTCGACGGTCGCCGGAGATCTGGGCGTAAGGTGGTATGCTGGGGCGATCGCACAACACCACTGTCCGAATAGAGAAAGGACCACATCATGTGGAAAAGTGGAATGGTTTGAATGATGTAATTTTTTGAAAATTCGACAGGTTGAGTCACATGAATCCCTGAGGGTACTCACAAAGGCACTTGGGAAGGGAGCGCTCCCAGGTGCCGTCCCCTTGACAACCAATTGAGCTTGTTCCTAGTAGGTAGTAGCCCGGGTTGCATCGGTACGACACGGTGGTCTGGAAGCTGTAGCGATGTGGTCCGCTGGGTAAGATTTGCCGAATACTGTTCTCTACATGACCTGGATCTGTGCAGTTCACAGCTAGTGAGAGAAGAACCCCATGAGGGGAAATGGTTGGTTGTGATGGTATAGCTTGAACTCTTGCTCCTTCTTGACAAAGTATGACGTTACCCTTACTATCGCTAGTTTCATTTTCTGCTTTCACTATTGCAGCATCAATTCAATCAAACCCATCAAAGTACACTTATTTGGGGTATGGGCATTTGCTCAATTAGGGTCAGAAGTCCCTGCAGTGCAAGATGTTGGTGGATGGAAAACATCTCGTTAGTAAAGGTAACTATGATACTTTATTCTAGATGGGGCCTAGATGATCTTGTTGAATATATTGCAAAATTAAGACCTGTGCAGATTAAATGAATCTTGAGAATCTCATAGAAACATGATTTTGTTTTTTTTGTTTCAACAGTATCAGTGACTACAATTGGCCGTTTAGTTTAAAATGCAAATCAAATTAAACACATAACGATGCCAGACATCTAAATGGCTTTCTAAATACTGTCCTACAACCTCCAGAGGGGCCATTACGCCCCACAACGACCTATTTATTTGCCAAATTCTGAATTGAATCCATTGAATGCTAATATGCTTCCTTATTTCCATGCAGCGCAATAACCCTTGCCCGCCCTGCCCCTCATAGACAACTGACCTGATGTGCATTATTTAAAATACCAACAAATAACCATACATATCAACAACTAATGTTGAAACTATTACAAAAACAAAACCAACGTGCCTCAAATAAACGTTTTAAATAACTAAACTTTCTACCATTATCTTGGCTTAGACACATGCCAACATTTATTTTATTTTTGCTTTCTTTTTAAATTCCTTCTTTAAATTCTTGGTTGCCTGCTGTGTGTGGATCTTGCAGAGTCTAATTGTGTTTTTAAAAATTAATTAATTTATTTTATCTTCCTCTCCGCGTGATTTAAACCGTTTAAAAAAGAAGAAGAACCTTTTCACCACACAATTAAGAAGCAATCCAAACACATTGAACCTATTCTAAATGTCGAAAATAAAATAAAAACACCTTTGTTATGCAGGAAAAATAAATGTCTTTCACAAAAGTTTGTCCTTCATTTATACTGACATATTTTGGGCTTTGGAATTTAAAAAGGGCCTTTCAGTTAGTGGTTAGATAAAGTCAAGTTTTCAAAATGAAACTGCCCTTGATACAAGCACACCTATTGTGGGATGACAGTGTTCTCTCAGGTGAGCCTTTTAGTTGTATTGAGTCGAATCATTTTGTGAATTATGCATGCAAACATTTGCCCATGTCTATTTTTCATATTGTCTTTGCTCTCTTAATTCATTTTTTTTTTTGTGATATTGTCACTTCATATGCTTTTTTTCACTACTCATCTCAATGCATTCCAGCTTTGCCTCAACTGCTGCTTATCAGTATTACTTAATATTATTCTTGAAATGCGCTAGGTGCAGTCATGCGCACACATTTTTTGTACTAATGTTTTAGACCCATTACTCACTTTTACAGCGAGGGAGAGGATTACTCCACTGCCCATTGGCCTGGCAGGTTGCCTTAACGGCTCCCTGAAGAACATATCCAGTATTGCAGACAAAACGGACACCATCATTTAAATTAAACTGCGTTCCCTGTGTCGTTCCAAAGATGGGGTTGCCCGGATGGCCGCATGTGATAGCTGAGAAAAAAAAAAAGAGATGTTAGCTATATCATTCAATGTGTATTTCATGTGTCCGACGTCATTACTTTTAGTATATTACGACCAGTTAAATAATTTTCCCTATGAACCAGATCAATTGTAATACTTACGGACACAGACTGGCGTTTGTCCTGACCAGCGATGATCTTGTTCACAGATCCGCACAGAAACCCCGATGAGTCGAAATCCTGGATTACACTGGTACACGACACTACCTCTATAATTGTAGTTCTCCCCATTAATTTGTCCATTCACAATAAGATCAGGGCTTCCACAGTGGCCAGCTATGGGAAAATTAATTGGCACAGCATGAAGACAAACAGTTCTCCAAGAAGTTTCGGGGGAACCTTAGACTCACCCAAACACTGGACTTGAGTTCCACTCCAAAGTCCGTTCGACATGCACTCTCGAACGCGGGAACCCACTAAAGTGTAGCCTGTATTGCAGGAGAAAATGGCGGTAGCTCCGTACACCATCAGGGTTCCGATCTTGTTCCCATTTGGGGGAGTTCCAAGGTCCCCGCAAGAGATAACTGGAAGAAAATGGTTTGTTTATTCCGCTTCCCAAACGAAATAGAAATATGGACTAGACCAATGGCAGTCGTTTGACACTTACTGTCACAAACGGGCCGCGGATCCGGGTAGTTCCAAGTGCTATTGGCTTGACACTGAATGACCCTTTGGCCTCTGTAGTGATAACCCGGGTCACATATCAAGATCATGATCGCATCGTATTGGTTCTGCGTTCCGTAGATTAATCTCCATCGTCCATGCACAACGGCAGAGTGGCCGATATCCGGGCAGGTAACCGCTAGATGATTAGGAAAAATAGGAAATCAATAAAAAAAGTGAAAATGTATTACTCCGGGAATCAGTTGATGGTACTTACGGACACATCTGGGTGGGGTATCCAGTGGACTCCACCTTCCAGATTCCTGACAGACCATTGACGTAGTGACGGGCCCTGGAAGGCGGAATCCCGAGTTGCACTGATATGTAGCTTTGGCTCCAAGAGAGAAATCCTGGCCCACAAAGCTACCGTTAACTGGGAGTACTGGCATTCCACAGGATGTCACTGGCAAGAAAAGAAAGTTAGTGAAAGGGGGGAGAGTTAAATAACACTCTGATGCTACTTTTGTAGTAAAAATTGAATTTTTCTGGACTAGATATGAAAATAAATCATTTTCACTTTGGGAAGTAAAAGTGATATGAGCATTTGGCGATGGTTTGAAAGATGCATCGCTCTTGCATGATTTTTAATAAGGAAAAAAAATATTTTTCAAAAAATGCTGAAAAGGTGGCCTTCAGGTGATCATACATTTTTCATCTTTGCGTGTCATTTCTAAATCTCCTTTATCAGCTAGTTGGTTTCTACCTTGGCAGAGTGGCACTGGAGCATTCCACTGAAAGATGCCCTGGGCAGTGCGGGTGCACGTGGCGCTGCTTTGGCCAATAAGACGGAAGCCTTGGTGGCAGCTGAACCGTAGACTGCTTCCCAACTTGGTGCCGGTCAAACTGTGTATTGTGCCGTTTACTGGGTTGTTGGGTGGGCTGCAGTAGGCCGCTAAAAAGGATTTAAAGAGATTTTAACAATGCAAGTGAGAACAATATGCAGTGGGTTTGTATGCGGATAAGCAAACGGTATAATGGCAAAAACGATGTAAAACAATGGTTGCTGTGGGTGTCAAGGTTTATAATGTGTACATTATTACAGAGAGACCTTTGCATTGTAGATAAAGAGGATACATGCGGGAGGCTGATATGAAATTGGGGAAGATGTACAGCTAGGAAGGAGAGAATCAATTCGGAGTTTATCAATACTTGCGGGAGAGGATCATAAAAATGATGGATACACAATATTTCAAGTACACTATCTGCTTTTCTTTGGCTTTATTGTGGGCTGTAATAGAAACATATTATTCTAAATGATTTTAACAACTGGTCTGAAAGAATGAGAGTCGGGAAATAGCTCATTTGAGAAAAGCTTTTTCCATTGGGGGTTATCACTGGCTACCTTATTTTTTCAGACTTTAAGTACACAATGAAGAGGAGAAAAATATAGCTATAGGTCGCAGTATTGGGAGGGCTTTTTTTGATATCAGAAACCAAGAACGAACATACGTTTGAGTAACACAGGCTAAATAGGCATATGTTAATGAGTAACATAGGCTAAAAAGGCATATGTTAACATAACAATTTTTCAGGAAAATATACACTTAAAAAAAACAGGCTGTCAGCGGTCAGATAAATTAAACAAAACAAAAAAAGTCGACTTTAGTAGTAGTCACAGGCCCAACATGTGACTTTTAATCGGGAAAATACGGTACTATAGGCCCACAAATCAGACAAATGCCATGGTTACCGGGACTGATATTAAAGACACAGACAGCCTAACTGCGTGTTACATTGGACAGCCCCGTCCTGTCAGTCAACCTGAGTGATGTCTCGGGAGCTTATTTAAATTCTTCCCTTCAATCAGTGTCAATCTCATTTGCCTGCCTTTCTGTTATCCTTCCTTCTCCTCTGCCGCGTTTTGCCTCTGAGAACGTGTCTTGTCTCATTGCAATCAGCCCGGCAGCTCAAAGGATTCCGATTGACACGGACAGGTGAGAAGATACGAATAGGTAATAGGGAGACGGGTGGCGCGCAGGGAGAAATATGAAGCGCCGAGGAGATAAGAGGGGAGGCAGTCGGGGGTGCAATATCGGCGAGGAAAGGTGGCGTGTGGAGAACGGAGGCCGGGGCGCTAGTAAAGTGCTGGAGGAGATTTTTTTTTGCCTGTTGCAAATGCAATAATTGATGCATTGCTAAAGAACACACGGCGTGAATGCCAAATCTGCTTATGCCAGCTGTTCCTCCCTCCCTACCGCAGGACTATCGTGTTGACCATTGCAAATTGCAGGTTCTTGGCAATCAAGCGCTCCATCTGTCATGGAACCGGCGGTGGCAAACACAATCACGGTTGAGAACAAAAAGAAAGAAGCAATGGGTAAAAAAAAATATGAGAGAACTGGCCCAGCACTGGGACAAATGATGAGTAGATCTGGCACCATATCATCTCCATTATGAACTGGGAGAGTGGATCATTATAATTCAATTGCATTTAGAGCATTGTATGCTAAAGCAAACATCTATTAGAGGAAGTGAAAAACAATTGGAAGCAGTAATTTATCAGATTTAACTGACTCTTTGGGATACGCTGATGAGGATGATGATGTTCACGTGCGTTACGTTGTCAATGAGATATTTCATATTTTTAGCTGCAGAGATGCCGTTGGGATTGTTATGATCAATTCTAAATTGGAGTAAGAAACTAAAATAACACTTTTCTGCAATGCACTACAGCGTTTGCTTTATTAAAAATGATTCACCGTCACTTCAAGCGATTTCTTACCTGAGTATCGTATGCGGAAACCTTTGTGGCTGGTGGTGTGGTCAAAGGACCAATGAAGGTAGACTTTGTTGCTGGAGCTGGTGATGCTAAGCGGGCTGGAATAGTTACCACTAAGAGTGACAAGAAGAGGACTCTGTCTTGATTGACCTGAAACAAGAGGCACGTTTAGAAGATAAACGGGTACAAAATTGTAAGGAAAGATCCATTTTTTTTATTCATTTTCAAATGTATGGTAGTTTGCATTCACTGCTGCCTATTGATTATTCACTATGGATGTTAGAACTGAACTTTGATACTTTGGAGGATTAACGTTTAAAATATTCTGCTGATGCGGTAAGCCGTGTGCCATTTTTGACACTTGTTTATATTTGATGTCATCTTTCAAGATTCTACCATATTCTAAAATTGCCTTTTCAACCAACTCAGCTGTTTTGTTTACTTAAAATGACGTGTTTTATTTTTTTTCCTAGTTATTGTTCATTCCTGCGTGAGTCTGCATTTAGATGCACTCATATTAAAATCAAAAAGTACTGTGCAGCTAGTTGAGGGGGCAAAAAAATTAGAGTCATGTTCAATATTTGGTTTGGCAAACCCCAAAGTTAGTGAATGTTGACTCCATTTATCTTAAAAAAAAAAAAAATAATAATAGGCAAGAACTCTTCTATACTATACTACCAGAATTTACTGCTAGGAGCCTGCCAGGCTTACTGATTAACCCCAAAAATTATGTCCAAACGCGCACATCAGAGGCTGCAGAAAGACCATATGAGGCTCTTTGGTTAATTATACATTATAATTACGCACGGTGCGTATTGCTTTTGATAAACACCAGGACGTGAGTGAGTTCATTGAAAGAGAAAATGCCGCATCTCACCATCAAAGATTTCTAGCTCATCAAACTGCCGGCTGGTCTGGAATTGTTCGATGGTAAAGGTGATATTGTACCCGGGCTCCACTTTGACAATCCAGGAGCACGATTCAAAATGAGGGAAGCCGCTGCCCGGCGATTGGCTCATGATGACGCCCGTGGACGCCGTCAGGAGCTCGTTCATGGGACATGTCACTGTGAAGGTGAGAAAAGAGAATAGATCATAGCAGAAAGCCAATATATTTAGTTTCTCTGTTAAAAGTTTGACTGCAGAGAGCCTGCAACAGTCAATTGGGTCGATTCATAATATTGTTTGAGGACATCAAAAATTAAACTGCCTCGCAGTCGAGTTCACAAATCCAAATATTATTCTCTTTAATTAACGGATGGCCCTGAGCCAATATCTTGTATCTGCCTGCTCTAAGTGTGCTACAAATGCCCGCTATTATCTGCTTGGAAGCCATGTTTTCACATCTGTTTGCTCATTGGCTCGCCTCCTCGTCCTTGTAGACCTCCTTCGCGCTGGGATTTTTCACATGTTTCCAAAGGACTTCCAAATACACAAATATGTTATGAAGTCAATGGGGCAAAAAATGGCCAAGCGCCTTGGTTAAAATGTGTTTACAAATGATTATAAATGTTGTCTCTTACCAATTGTGGCGTGAAAACTGAGTGGGATTTATTGCATGAGGAAATCCTACAATGTCAAGTGTGTTGTTCACTGAATTGCCAATGACTTCCAGGCTGAACGGCGGCTTACGTTGAATATTCAATAGCTGAAAATCTTAGCCAGGGAAGACATTTCAAACATATATTATGCAAATGAATAAATATTAAGTGTGTACGGCTGTATGCACCCGCTGATATGTATAAAACATGATGGAAAACCATGTCCCTTCACATTCTTGCGACTTTGTAAGTCTCCACAGCTCTAAGGGGAAGAAGTGAGTGAAGTAAGAGTACATTTACTGATTTATATAATCCACAATTATATCATCTAAGCAAGTTTTGTTTTGTTGGCATTTAAATGCCACCCTGCATTATTGCATTGACGTAATGTTGGATCGGATCTGTTATATCATCAAGCATGTTGTTTTTTAGTATAAATGTTTTTTAAATGTATATTTCTCAACTGTAACATCCATGGATACCCACGTGATTTTTTTTTCCTTTAACCTAAAGCATTTCTATAATTATATTTATTCTTTAAAAAATGACAGACTATTTCCCGACATAATTCACCTCCGCTTTGATGCGGCATGTTATTTCAACACAAAAATACAAAGAACTAATGTCTTCTGGAATCAGATTTGTGGCTGCCATCATTGTACACATGACCTTTTAATGACTAATAAAGTTGGAAGACATAAAAGTAGCCATAGAAAAGAGTAAATCCTTGCCCATCTATTGTTAATTTTGAATAATGTCAGATGACCTCATTTGTACCTATTTTAGGTAATCATGTAAATTATTTTCTTCAATGACGTGCACTCTCTGTATATGTTTGATAAAGAATAAGGGTTATATACACCGCATATAAACCGGACATACTTTGAAATGAAATGTTGGTGGTTTTGGACTAAAAAAACAAATCAATAATGAAGGGCCATATCAGAAAAAGGCTTCCGCACATGAGGAAAGATCAATGTGGTAGGTCTCAAAATCAAACTACATCTTGAAAAGCCAAGCAGTGGAGTCAGCAGGGATGGAAATAGGAGACAAGCAATATCAAAGGAAGACACGGTCTGCATAAAAATCATTCATCTTCCTCTTTACACATCGGCAGAGGATGGAATAGGGATCATGGCAATTGCTAAAATTAAAGGATTCCCCTGTCTGCCTTGTTTTGCAAGGCAGCAAGCGCTGCACTTTGTTTATTTACAGCTCCGCCACGCAATCACAATAATCCATGTCCGCAAATCCCAAATGATTGAACCTTTTTTTTTTGCGGTAGTTGCCTCTTCTTTCTGGAATTTAATTATCATAAGGAGAAAGGTGATAAGGAGATGATTGAAGGGGATGGGCCTCTACATACACTGAGCATTAGCATGAATCAGGACCTAACAACTGCCACAACTCAGAGATGACAATGAGGCCCTGAATAGAGGGCAGCTGTAATCCTTTTTCTCGGATTGGAGAAAAGTCGTTGAAAAGGTTAATCTATGGAATAAAAAGAGTATGCAAGTTTAGATCACGCTAGTAAAAAAAAAGCTAACATATATAACGAGGCTGTTGCTAGGGGGGAGAGTTGAAACCACTAATGGTAAGAAATGTAACATGTTACTCTAATACAGGGGTGTCAGACTCGGGTTGGTTCGCGGGCCGCGTTAACGTCAACTCAATTTCATGTGGGCCGGACCATTTTAGATATAATATTTTGATTTTTTAATACATAAATGGATTAAAAGAACTTGTTTAAAAGCCCTGAATATTCATTTTTTAATAGATCTAAAACAACATTTATTTTAGTTTTTTTTTTTTAAATATTTTTAGATTTTACAAAATGATTTTTTAACTAAAAACACAGAAAAAATTGATTAAAAAATTACAATTATTGATTTAAAAGGGGGAAAATTAGGAAATGTAATACACATCTATACTCTTCATTTTAATTTGATCCTAAAACAGAAAGTCGACACTCATGATTTACTTTCCCGGGCCACACAAAATGATGCGACGGGCCAGATTTGGCCCCCAGGCCGCCACTTTGACATGTGCTCTAATATGACCCAAACACGTGCAAACCAAGCAGCGAGAGATCTAATTTTAATCGAAAACTTGACAAACAATGAGGAAAAATGCACTTTCAACATCGCCTTATGTGAAGCTAACTATATTACTTCTACTTACAAAGTACCTGTGGCATCAATGGCCTGCTATCCTACCCCAACCTAGGCCAGATTGAATAATGGAAAAGCTGGTTGTTAAAATATCACTAAAGTGGGGAATGGAAAAGCCACTCATGTCTGGCAGCCAGGCTGAATACGCCGAGATTTTGAAGGGAGATCAACTGAGACACGAGTGCAATGATAGATGTCAAAATACTGTGATTGAAAAAAGGTCTTGAGAGGGCTGAGAGCACAAGCGCCTAACAGGTGTGATACGCAGGAAGAGTCAGAAAGTCAGTTGGCAGGAATTGCGTGGTGTGGGCCTGCACTCCAAAGCAGTGCAGAGAAAAATGATGATACCGAGGAGGTTCAGAACAAAACTGGAAATTCCAGCAGACCTCCTCAGTGAAATCGTCCACCACGTTAGGACCCAGACGGAAGAGGGGGACTGTGGTGGGCGTACGTGGGGGCAATTTGATGTGTGCGCTGGAAGCCACGATTTGATAGGTGCAGCTGCAGCCTGCGTGTCCCATGCATTTCAATGAGCTTTGCATTCCAACCTCAGTCTCTCCTTGTCCTCTCCTTGCTTCTAAACGACTGTCCTGTTTTAATCACCGGCTTTCTACTCACTAAAATTTTTGCATTCTTTCTCATCCCTCGGTCAAGCTAATTATTTGAAGCCATGTTCATTGAAAAGCTTGTGCACTCTTCGTTTCTATTATAGACACCTATTCGCTCATTGGCCCATTTTTAAAGTCAGGGTAAACTTAATTATTGGATGGTGTTGAATGTGTGTCAGTCTTTTTGGTATCAGCTCCAAAAAAATATCACTTGACATTGTTTAAGATTTGTAATTATGCATAATTTGATCCTTTCTTATTAAATGCAAGTTGAATTTTGGAGAGTTAAGACTGAATATGTTTCTCCCACAGTTTGTCCAATTGCTCTTTACCTGACACCACCACACCCCCATTTTTTTAACCCCATGCTGAAAAAATATGTCTTAGTCATTGCTGCAAATTAATTGCACTCCCCATATGCCCTCTTAGTAGAACATGCACCATGAAAGAAATGAAATAAGCCAAGCAGCAAAGTAGTAACATTAATTTAAAACAAGCCAAAATCTGAGTCCATAATATTTTTAAGTATGGAAAGTGGAAGCTCTCCGTGCAGCAGTTTGCTTTTGCCCTGAGGAAAAGTGTCGAGCACAACATTAAGCAGGCTAACGGTGCATTGTGGTAACGTGCAAGCATGATTTCCTTTGGGATGATGAATCTTAGGACAGAGAGAGGAGAGCGACATGGCAACCACTCCAAGTCTCGCGGGAGCTAAGCATCATCCCTGCTTTTGCACTACTATGACTGCAGGCATGAGCAAAGCCCATGGGAGTAAAAAAAAAGCCCAGCTAGAATCCACCAAAAATATATATAAGATCAACTATCCTGTATTATGCTAATTATGGTCGTACACCATTCATAACATTTTTATTCAACTCCAATTGGCTTAAATCAAAGTTGTTGTTTTTTTCTTCTTCTCTCAAGCAAGTGCATATTAATTCACTGGCTATGACATGATTGAGGTTATTTCCATGGTGGTTTGGATGGTTGAATTAATTATTTAGAACTATGTTCATATAGAATGATGTTGCCATATAGCCACAATTTTCAATGTAGTTGCATTCTTAAAAATGTCAACCACCCACACGTCCTATTCCAATGATTTAAATATTGAATAAATACATTTTGAATGAGAAAAAAAATAGACTCACCATCACATGAGGGCAGAGGCCCCTCAAACTCTAAGTGAGCCCCTAGGCGACATGTAAGGATGTCGTTACCGCTTAGCTGGTAACCTGGAATACACCTGTAGCGCACAATGTCCCCTGAAAAAAGAGAATGTGTATTTTTTTTCAAGAGGTACAAGGTCATAATGACAGTGACACAACCTTCCAAATGGTGACCATGAAGCTAAATGTCAGTCAGATGGTGGTCATTACAATTATCTGGCACTATCATAAATAATGTGCACACTGGAAAACAGAGTGGTACTTAACACATGGGCTCAAACAGCAGGCCATTTTGTTTCCTGCTATTTGGATAAACTCGAGGAAGGGCTGGTTTTAATTCTGAAAATTGTATTTTAAGTCACATGCATGTTGTACATCTTACCTATTTTAAACTCTTTGCTTGCCATCAGAATATCTGCGTTCGGAATGATGGTTGGAGGCAAACAGAACTGAAGTCTGTAAGCTTTTTTCAAAAAGAAAGAAAAAACACCAACAGGCATCAAACATTAAAAAAAAAAAACTAAAAGGTACAAAAGATGTACTATGCGTTAAAAAAAGACTTACCTTGATAGTCGATGCGAAACAATCCACCTTTTTCTGAGTTACTGCGAAAACGGATCAGCACCTGATTTGAAGTGCTCTTGGGGGGGTCGTTCGGTTCTCCGTCAGTGAAAATTCCAAGTTTTCTAGCTGTTTCTTGTGGACCATCCCTAACGACAAAAAATAAAAAAAAGACTTATCAGAGTGCGAAACATTACAACCCATGTAAGGGAGCTAAACACTGTGGCGAAGGATGGAATGACTGATCTGGTTTGGACTGTGGACACTAGCATCCTATGGGATTGCCTTTGGAAGCATCGCTCCAATGTGAGCCGTCCCTTGTCGTCGGAACGGCCATTTAAGCCAGTTCCCGGAATTATACCAGAAACCATTCAGCTTAAAAACCATCTGTCTTTGGCTGTCAGAGTGGGCATGGGAGATTACAAGCAGCTCTGAAAACGGCTGGCTGGGGATTGCCATCTGACTGCACTTTGGCCAAGTTACCGTTATGGGGCCCGTTTCTTTGGCTCCGTGCTTCAGTGCCTAGATACACAGAGGTCACACGCCGAAACTGGGGGCCGCAATGGTCCGCGTCTTGGTTCCAGGGGATCTTACAGAAAACGAGCCATCCGTTTATAAAGACAACAACGTGATCGGATTATCAACGTATTTTCGATGGACAACCGAGCAACTTAAAGCTTCCATTCGGATAAAGACCGCGCGGTAGAAAACTATATGAGGTGTTAAATCAGCATGTGGTGGGAGAATACACAAGAATCCATTGGGACTGCCGTGCAGTCATCATGTTGCCAGATTGGCCAGCAATCAAAACATAACACATGCTTTCTGGGGAGTGCTTTGGGCAGACTGGATAAACCGCGACTGGGAAGCCTCATGCGTGAAGAGTCCTTTGTTTTGTTGCGCATTTGATAACCTAAGCCATATGCTAAAGAGATGATGAAAAAGGCAACCTGCTTTTCAATGGCTCGGGTTAAATTAGACATCAGACTAAACAAATCAAGTGGCACAACATCCACTCTTGTCTTTTAATCGTTCAAAGGAATCACGGGAGTTAGGCCTTACCAAACGGTGATAAAGTCGTGGGGTCCGTGAACGTGAAGGAGTGTGAAATTGATTTGGATTCCAAAACCGGGGGCCACGGTGACCAACCAGGAACAGTCAGCTGAGTTGATGTATTCCTCTGGGTAGCGAGGCGAGAAGATGGTCCCGTTGTCTGATGTTATATTTCCACCACAAGGAACTGTGAGATCAGAGAATAAACAAAGAGTGGCAAGATTTCTTAGTATCCCATTTAAGTCGCAACACATGTATGTGGTGTTACAAAATCTGCACACATTCAAATATATCCTTATTTTTTGCAAAAAGAAAAATGAACACTCCGTACAGCCCTTATTATAAATGACGACTAAGCCATGTTTTGGATCAACATGCCCTTTTAAACCTACCTTCACAGCGAGGTAAAGGATTATCCCAAGTGCGGGTCGTGCCATGTTCGCATGTAAGGATGGAATGTCCCACCAGTTGGTAGCCAGGCAAACACTCAAAGGATAAGGACTGACCCACACCGTAGCCGGCACCCACCACCACGCCGTAGCGGAAAGGCTCCGGATCTGGGCACTCTTGTAGTTCATAAGCTGTAGGCAAGGCGAGTGGATCAATGAATGAACGATGGGACAAGACATTTTTTTCAGCATGATTATTAAAATTTTCCATTCATGAAAGTTTAAAACTACGTTGACTCCAGTGTCATGTTTTTTTTAAACAATCACAAAAGCTGTTTCACCTCTTAGGAAGCTACAGGTCATAAACTCAATCGTTATTATTATTATTTAGATCTTTCATCCAGGACGCTTAAAGATGAGTACAATTGGGAAATCCCCTAAAAATCATTGTTTGATAAGACCAATCTGCTCATAAAGCAACACTTGACTTGTTTAGGATTTCAAGTGCATTCATCTGTCCAATTTGCAGATTTCCTTTTTTGGGCGGAGTTATTCCTCCTTGCCAAAGTCATAATCAATAAGGCATATTTGTGTTTGGCTTGAGCCTTTGGAAGTCGGCTAGGTAAACATCTCCTTTCGCCCCCTTTGGAACCAAATGTGGAACTGGTGTTGAGCCTCAAAGGGCCAAGATGTAAATTTGACAGAATAAATTGATTTCTATGGATGACAGATTCCCCATTGTAGCAGATAACTCATGCAGATGTTGCAGAGGGGATTATTTGCAAATATAATGTTTGATTTATAAAATCATTTACATAGGATTATGTAAATACACATTGGTGACTTCTGAAAAAAAAAAATCAATGTTTGTGCTATCATGCATGAAATACAGATTTGCGCTGGCTGTAGCTTGGCGTCAAATTCTTTTGGCACAACATATATATTCATCTTATTTCATCATTACTTTGAAATGCAGTGATTAAAATCGTGTAATGCACATCTCATGTGACACCGATAGTTACTAAATTACCTTGATGAAAAGAGGAGATGATGATGAATAATTCTGCCTTTCAAGTCATTATTCATCACTTTGACTTCATTTTTATGCCGATTTTATCATTTTCCAGGCAAATAGCTCAATAAATTAAAAGTTATTCTGCTATGAACTATAATGACATGATTATGGGTTACACCGAGCTTAGCAGCAAAAGAAAATGAACATTGGATAAAGAAGCCAAGCCAGTTTTAGACTTAGCATATGTGACAATATCAATTTTCATGTGAACTGCATGTCAAATCATCCAAAAATAATTCCTAAAAGTAAATGTTCTTTGACTTACCTTGGTACTCAAACCTGAACCCTGGTTTATTCTGCGAATGGTCACTATGGAAATAAACGGTAGTTTCGTGAGAGGTGGTGAGAAGCGAAGAAGGGACATCTTGCCCACTGAATTGTCCAATGATAGCACTCGTGTCCAGCGGTCCATTGCGAATTTCCAGGAAATCATGGTTAGCTTCAGTGGAGAAATTGAGAAACTGAATATGCGCTCCTGGCAAGAGAAAGCAAAACATTTGTCAATGATATCCTTCTCAAAATACCATTGATTTGTGCAATGTTGACTGGTTCAGGTCAGCAAAAGTTTTCTAACGAGTAATAATCAGTAGCGACATTAGACCTCCAGGAGCCAAATACAATCGGTTAACTTAAAATAACATTCAATTCCACTGGAGGAGGAAGCGAGCAAAATTCAGCAGCGCAAACAACAAACCCACCTACACGTTTATTGATTACCCAAAAGACAATCAGAGAAAATAGATTTGAGAATTCTTGTAAAATTGAAGTGCATAAACTGGACTTGTGCCATCCACATTCAAACACAAAATAACCAATTACTGCTTGTGCTCATCATCATTGCCTCGGCACAATTACCACAATCAATGTGCATATTACGGTAATGGCCTGTTGAATGACTCTCATCGTATTATGTTTTGGTTCATTCAAAAAGTGTATTCATAAATGAAGTTGTAAAAGTCTTCCAAAAAAAGTAAACCACAGCTATCAAAAGAAACTATTTAGTTTCAGGGCGCAAAGGGATAAACATTTAGGAGCTGCTAATTATTTTACCGTAACCAACTGGCAGGTAGATCCTCCATGTGCAGTCACTGTTGCTAGGGTAGTTGCCAGGGAAACCGGGGCTGAGTATCATGCCCTCCATTTCCTCTCGGATTCCTCCACATCGGGCTAGTGGAAGAGCAGGATATATTATTTTCTCTTTTTTACTGACATGGAAATATGCAAAATTGAAAGACAGTAATTGAGAACTCTGCTAAAACCATGGCACGGTGAACAAAATAAAAAAAATAATTGAATAGATCCAGAGACCCCCCAAAAATTCTTATCATACTTATGGTTTCAGACTATTAATTTGTTAACGACCGTATGTTTCAGACATTGCATCAGCAAGATAATAGCATTTTAAATCGCCAAACTGGGTTTATAAGTTTAACATGTACTCAGGTCTTTGTCTTGACGCACCATTTGGCGCCAAGGTAAGAGACCTGGTCGCAAATTGGATCCCAGAAAGACCCCTAGCTTTACTTGCTATTTATCCCGGGTTTAAAAAAGGACTCTATTACATGCTCGCTGTCTACAATTTGATGTTTTGTTCCTTTATACGACACTGCTCCCCTGGCGTTGAATTGAAGACGAGCTAAATTCATTCAAATTGTCTTTTTGTTGACTATGTTAAGATGTCACTGTGCCATATAATGCGTAGCTTGCTGTTTTTTGTCAGCGTTCCTTTCATCTTAAACCACTGGTGGATACAATTTCCTTGACTGAAATCCAGGACAAGGACTTAAAATAGTTGGAAATAAAACTGATGATGGTATCAAGAAAGATGAAAAGGGAGAAGCCCTGAAATAAAAAGATGAAAGAATGCTAAAGTGATGTTAAGAGCATCAGCTGACGAAAGCAGAAAACAGTGAGTGGTCTTGCCAATGGGAGGGGAAAAAATCCTGGGAAGGAATAGGGGAATAAATTAGACAAGCAGGTTACTGGAGACAAAAGAAGGGAAAATGTCAGCGATATACCTTTGTGTCCCTCTTGGGGATAAATAAGAGCTTTTTCATATTCTTTATAAAAAAGCGCAAACATATGAATCGTCCGGATTTAGAGCAATCATTGCTTGGGATGTATGTATGATTTCTAAGAGCATGCTCCTTTGGTTCATTGATTTAATTAGTATTTCCCAAACAGGCACATTAGAATTCCGTCAGGGATGCTGTGGGAAATCATCCAATTTCATTTAATTTGACTGAAAATAAAAGATTGCACAAATGCTTTCATTTTATGCATGCCAGTGACAGTCTGCACTATAAAAACTGCTCATATAATGGCTGACAGAAGGTGGAATAAATAGATATGTCCACCTGTTGCCATTCATACATTAATATTCAAAAATTGTGTGCTGTGTGTGGAATGGAGAAAAAACCTACACTGCTTTTGACCTACTGTAAATGGCTGTCTTGTATTTGTAAGGAAACACTATTTAGCGACGTAAAGCGCCCTAATTCAGTCATCTGGATTTTGGGATTAAAAAAAAAAAACACTGTCAACCTATTGACTCTGACTTTCCTGAGGGAGGCACAAGACAAATCTTGTTCCCCTTGAACATGAAGTGACAAAGTAAAGCTGAAGGTGTCAGAGTGTGAAGATCAAGTCTTCAAACTGAGATCTTAACATTGTTGTGCTTTAAATAATCATGTGCAGAGCAAAGGGGGTGACAAATCCCTAAGGAGAACTTGACAGATGGCAGAAGGACAGGTAATGATGTTCAAGCAACAAAGAAATAACTATTCTTACCGATGCAAAGGGGTGGAGGGTAGTTCCATCGTCGGACGGTTCCGGGCATGCAGGTGATGTGCGAATTCCCCTTGGAGGTACAAAAAGAAGGAAACTGTGAACTCATTTGCTCTCACTCAGATCTGCTGCTCTAATTGTTTGAAGCAGCTGCCTGTTGTCTCCAAATGACCTTATGTGGTAAATTAATTCATTCAATTTATCTGAAGTGACAACGATGAATAGCGATCAACAATTGCAAGCCAATTAAAAGGAAGGAGAGGGGAGTAAAGGTAAGACTATTTTTCGTTATTCCAAATGTTTTCCAGTATGTTTTTTTGGGAAGATCCAGCAGTTTTCAAACAATCAGAGCACACATTGTGGTTTTTACCTGTAGTGTGTATCCGGGTTCGCACTGAAATGACACTACATTATTCATCTGAAGACGCTCCCCGATCTTGAAAGCATTCATAGGAACGACTGGCTCAGGGCAGCTGGTTAGCGACACCGCTAAATGGATTAAAAAAGATGCAAAATGTCAAGGAGGAGTTGCTTCATTTTCCTTTTTACTTACTTTTGTATTCCAGCCTAAATCCAGCCGCAGACACGCTGATATCAGAGAAAAAGTGGAGATATAGTTGGTTGGAAGTACTGTTGAGGAGAGCAGGAACAGTGGTGCCTTGGAGGGAAAAAAAACAACAATTTAGGGATGCCATCTGTACTTTTAGAATGCCAAGGCCAATGTGAGTATTTACAAAAAAAACATTTGGATTTGATTTGTTGCCCTCATTGTTCCATTTTACTCCACATTTGTACACGTCTATTTACTGGAGTTGAAAAGCTCATCCACTAGATGTTGAAAAAAAAATCACTCGTGATAGAATAACATGAAAAATTGGATACCTGAGAAACTTCCGAGCAAGGTGTCAGTGTTGTCTCCTCCGTCAAACACCTCCAACGAATCCCAGTTCTGTTCTGTGACAAAGCTGACGACCTGGATCTGAGCAAGAAGAAGAAGATGACCATTAATGGACGATTAAAAAAAAACCCATCACAACAAGTTGCAGTGAGGCAGTTGAAATGCAAACAATAAAGGGCTGCTATATTATGTGGTAGAGTTTCTTTCACGTCATCCATACTGGATGAGGCCACCAACCAGCATTTGACATCAAAGCAAATTTCATCTCCATATAAAACAACAAGTTTAACTTCTGCGACAATTGTTAACCACAAAGCAGCATTGGAGACTACCGTGAGTTTTTCGTGCGCTCCTACACTTGACACAAATCATTTTAGAAAAATGACAAACACGCGCAATATAAATGTTGAAGTCACTGCAATCTGCGAATCAGCGTGGCTTGGCGAGACATGAACAATGTGACAGAGACAATGAAAAGTGGGACAATGACCATGGAATACAAAACAGGATTATATTACAGAGCATAGACAGAGAAGAACAACCTCGAAATTGGCGCGCAATCAAAGTGAGGAAATCCATTGAATGGAAAGGGTTTGAAAACCGCGCACAATGGGTGTGCGTAGTTTAGCGAGATGAAGGGTGTGTCATATTTCTGACCCTCAGTTGCCGGCGTGTTAGCAAATAACAGAGGTAGCACACTTTAATTAGCCACGGCATCTTAAATGTATGCCAAGAAAATTCTCAAATTGCAGCTCCTCCAGGACAAAACGTCAAACTCCCCCCAAAATGAGTGAGGGAACATGAATACACAATTCACTACAGGTCTCAGTACACACCAATCCGATACTGCAATGTGCAAAATCAGCCTGTTTAAACCTGATGAATGTTCCACCTGCTTTGCATAAAGACGTGTAATTAGCATAGTACTAATTAGTAGTTTCTGCTTGGCCAGCTCATTACACACTAGCACGTTTGTGCAGTGGTCAGACCACCGCAGGCTGATGTAAATACACAAAGCAAGCAACATGTAAATGTTGAAAATATTGTGTTTGCAGATTAAATTCTTTTGTGTGTTTGCCTGACATGACTCATTCCATTTGCCTTCCTGAAGGCTAAGATTATTTATTTGATTTTTTCTCTCCTTTCCAGAGAGTGTTTTAAATCCTCAGCTCCCAATATAAATATAATGCCAACCTGGATTCCTGATCCCTCTGGTACAGTAATCTTCCAGACACAGTTGAGGCTGTTTAAGTAAGGCTCTGGAAAACCAGGTGATAAAATGGTCCCGGTGCGATGAGTGAGATTAGCTCCACACGGAACTGTGGAGGAGAACAGTGTTATAACCATCTTAAATATACAGCACATAAGTATATTTGTACAGAATGTTTGTTTGGTATGTGTGCCTGCATATATTTGGTTGTTGTATGTTTTGAAGACGGAATAAAGAAAGATGGAAAAACAGTGTGTTTGTTTGTTTTTTAGGGTGCATGTTTGGATGAACACTCCTACCTATACAACTGGGAATAGAGCTGTTCCACTGTGCCAGGGCATTGGGCACGGTCAAGCATTCAACTGCTGCTGATCCCTCGAGCACATAACCTGGGCTGCACTCAAAGCGTATGACGGCGCCAACAGCAAAATTATTGCCCATCCGTCGGCCATTGCGGGGCTCCGGGACTGAGGTGCATTGGGTTGCACTGGTCCGTGGCACAGCTGTGTGGTGCGAGAATTGGCAGGAACATGAAACATTGTCATTTTTTCCCAAAAAATTACGAATTCTTCTTTCTGGAATTTTCTAGGAAAAAACGATCACATTTTCGGACTGAACACATTTCTGGGATACTTTAATTGAGTGACTCATCAAGATTCTGAATGTTAATTGACATACATGAATGTATGTCATTGATTGCAGAACATAGAGTTTTCAGATTCTAAAATCCAATTTCCACACTTCATGTATTTGCATCCCGCAGCGTTGCAAAAAACATACTTACCCTGGTAGACCAGGTGGAATCCTTTTGAGGTGGATTGGCCTTTTGAGTTGAAGCGTATCAGAATTTGGTGGGTTGTCGCCAATGGCAATGACTCACCTGAGATAGAGAGCGAAAGAAACAATTCACCATGTTATAACCCGAGTGCCCTCGGTGCATACTGTACATGCGTGGGCATAGAATTCTCATCTCTTCTGGCTTCATCTGGCTGAGTGTGAAATACTGAATACAATTCATGCTTGAGTTTATCACATATACTTTGAGACGCTCTGGGCAAGGCAGAGACAATTTAAAGGACATTGTACACATTCAGGAGCAATTTAAATGTCACCTGAGTCATGGCTCAATGGAAGACCACCTGTTCAAAATTAACTGACACTTTGTATACACGGCTCATTTAGAAATGGCTTACTTTGGTGTCATTTAAGGGCTGAAAATTTAAAATATACAGAAGAAGCATATGGAGGAGTATTTGTTTACTTCCACTTTGAAGCGATACGCTTAATGAGTTGTGCAGCATTTTTGTTAAGGCGAGATGGCATCGAAATATAAGTGAAGACTGTGTTTCATCTTTGATTTAAGATTGATGTCCAGCCTGATTTCACTTAACGTCATAGCCATTGAAGAGCAGCCATAAAACTTTATTAAAATGGCTCTTGCAAAATAACCAAAAAATGAATATCGCCTCTTGTTCTCACTGGTTGAATTGAGCTGCATTGAGATTCAAAAGTGTCACACTGCAATAGATTGGATTTTCAGTCCTTTGCTTTTATTGCTTACATCTATCGTAGTTCCCAATTCTAGATGAAATAAATCCCAAGGCATATTGTTTTCAGAATGATTTTAAACTCCACACCCTAATGAATGCTCTCTTATGATCCCACAAAGAAACGAAAGGTGATCTACAGCTCCAATGTCTCTGCCTCTCAGTCTTTGGTACTCAAGACGCCGACTGCCTCTTGGCGAAGGGGCTCATTATGCCACGTCTGCTTGCTGTCACATTGAAGTGGGGAGGCAGACACGCTTAACCTCCTGAGGAAACATCGTGCGCGCATGCCCGTGTATTCGCAACCTCTACTGTCATTGCATCTAGCTAACGTGCTTTATATTCCTTCTCCTTTAGGTGTTGCGGCACCGAATAACTCCAGCGGCACGTCTCTAGACGTGTCAGGCCGTGCCACAGCTGGGACCCCAGAGCATGCTGGGTAGTTAATAGCAGGAAGGCCCTGTAATGTGTTGTCAGGGCTATCAATTTGTGATTCACGGCACAGGGAACGCGGTCACTCTAACAGGTCGGACGCATGTCGCCATGTATCTTCTCAAGCCTCTGGCCAGGTTCCCATTGCGAACCGGGTCATTCTTTCACACCTCCTCGTCACGGATATAAATGATAGACACCGGGACTTTGGCATTAAAGCCGGTGGCCAAAACGAGATGACGGTTTAGATTCAGCGGTTATGACTGAGATTGATGTTGCAGCTGTTAAACAATAAACACGTTTGACGCGAGACGATAAAGGAGGATATATTTCCTGATGAGCTTAGATGACTTCCAGCTCGACGCAGTGAGGGGTCGTTAAATCATTCATTAAATGATTCATGGTTAAACTAAACAAGTTAGTTCAACCTTAAATAGGGCCTTATGTTTTATCTAACCAAGACAAGGTGAACAATTTGAAAATATCACGGCTATTTATCATTGATCAGATGACAGTAAGGTCCTCAAAAGAAATTCCAAACAAGTTTTAGTTTACAATGTGAAGCCCATCAATTACCTACATTGCTTTCTCGGATACAATCAGAGACTCCCAATAACGGTCAGTATATTTTATATATTTATTTTTTCATTGGATTTATATTAGCCAAAGCACACAGAGCAAGAATTTACATAATATCCGCATTCTTTGGGGAAAACACTTTTGTAGAACTCCATTCTGTAATCTTTTGCCAGAATATATAAGCTCTGCTTGCTCAGTGAGTTGGCCAATAGGACTCCCCAGTTAATAAAGTGTCTTGTTTCTAAAGCAGTAAACATGATGGTTTTATTTATTGTACCATTTTTCCCAGCATGGTCTGGACACAAACCATCTTAGTCCCATTTGCTCTTGTCAAAGACTGACCGAGATACAAATATGCTATTTGTTAATATTCCCTATGTATAGAACATTTGTGTTTCATTCAACATATTTGGCTTTTAATGTGTCTAATTTTGAGTCTGTCTGATAATCTGTTACCATGTGACTCAATAAATCGCTTACGCAATGTGTTACAGCTCGTTGATGCCCACCCGACGACAGATATTTTTCTCTGTCAGCGAGATTTTGAATGAACCCTCGTAAAAAAATGGACAATGATGAAATATTTTATGTAGTGTTAAGTCAAGTAAAAAATAATGCCTAGGAGATCCAACAGGCCATGAATCGTACAATTCACACCCACGATTCCTGGATGGGATATTGAAGCTGTACAAGCCTTACATAATTCAATTTCAATAAACTATATTTGGTTTTCCAGCCTGTAACATGCGTAATCTAAATAAATATTTTTTTGTGTTACCTGTGTGCGCCCCAGACAAGGAGCTAAGAACACGGGAGGACTGTGTTGGCCCATCAAAAACCTCCACAATGTCATTCAGGGCGGTCTGGAAGAATGCAAACTGGCTGAAGACCACTAAAAAAAGGATTAAAAAAAGACTTGGAATTAGACATTTCTTTAAAAAATATGCTTCAAACCCATGCAAGCATTATACTTAAAGACAATGTCCTCAATAATTTACCGTATCTCACAAACAATTGTATTTTTTGCATCTTGTGTTATGCCCTTTCTTTCCACAACATGGAATAATTATCATTAATCTCACTTGTAGCTACATGGTACATTATCTGACCCTTACAAATTATGATGACAGTTTGAGAACAGTCATTTTGCATTCTGCTCAACGTGAGAGAATGTCAGAAGCTGTTTCTGTCAAAAGCCTTTGTCTGAACCACAAGGTGGATAAAGTCGCCAGTTTTGAAAACACAAGTCGTAACAGATGTGACAAAAAAATAAGAGAGTCGTAAAACTACTCTCTCGGCTCGCTGGTTTGACAGCAGATGAAAGGTTTTCTCGCAATGACAGTTAATATATCTCCAGCATGTTCGAGCTCACCTTCATTCTTAAAACCTAGCGTCTCTGGAACATATTTAACCTTTCCGATCTAATCTATGTCTGCTTTACAAGTGTAAGAACATTGAGGATATAGAAAACCGGAGGAGAGCGAAGAAGGGCCAGAGGTCATCGTGTTTCATCAGTTAACTGCGAGAAACTATTGTGCCTCAGCATCTTACGTTTTGGGATCTTTGTCAATTGAAGTATGCCATTTATAGATTTTCCCTGCTGACGTTCTAGGGAAAAAAAGTGAGGTTTATTCTTGGCCTTGGAATCAATTTCTAGGAACATGCAAACAATTCAGGCGCTTATGGAGACATCGCAGTTCCCTGAAAAGTTTTAAGGATGGCAGTTGAGAATTTAATGGGGCAAAGGTGAAGAAAAAGTAGTCGCGGAGGGAAAATTACTGATGGCAGATTGTGGAGAAAAGAAAGGTACAAATTTGCCCCATGTCATTTTGGAATCAGATATCATCCCGAGTTATAGAAAAAAAGTTGGAGGAAAATATTAAGGTTGACACTGATAGATTTCCAGAACCAAGCATGGGAAGAAACTTTGGACAAACCTATCAAGTTCAATTTTAGCCGTGCGTGATTGAAAAGAGCAAAAAAAAAAGAAATATATTCCGTGCTTTACCGTAATCTTGAGGAACCACGACAGAGTAGAGGCATGTCCTCGTGCTGCTGTAGTTGCCGGGGTAACCAGGAGATAGGACCACACCCTCCAAACCAGAATACTGTCCTCCACACAGTGCTAGAAAGACAGTTGGATTCATTAGACAAGATGGGGGGAGATGACCGACAAAGACATGGCGAGAGCAAAAGAAAAATGCCCTGAGCATGTAATATTGAATAAATTTTCCTCACTCCTAAATTAGTAGTTTCTCTCATCTGATTGGGCTTTTGAGTTTAAGATGTCACTGGAGATTGCTACAGTTCAATGGCAATGTTTTTCAAATGGGTTTACATCTGATGATGTATGGATATGATATATACAGTGACCAGGAAAATATAAATCCCAAATATTAGCAATGAACTAATTTACCCTACCTTAATTATTTATTAGCAATTTCAGTTTGGTATTTTGTTTCCTCAGAGTACCAAATATGAAAGAAAGCATGTTTTGAGTCAAGCGTGACAGTCATCTAACAGTAAACAACACAATGTGCCATTTGAAGTGCATGTTTACATGAGATAACCCTATAAGCATTGGAATTGAAAGGTGAGCGCGCTACGGACTGTCTCCAGATGTCAGTGTTTACCAATGCAGATGGGTTTGGGTTTGTTCCAGCTTGGCTTGCCATCTGCTCCCATGATGCATGTGAGAGTCTGTTCCCCCTCTAGTGTGTAGCCACTGTCACAGTGGTAGGTGGTGGTGGAGCCCAGTTTGAGTTCAGTTCCCAGCCGCGACCCATTGCGCACCAGACCCGGCTCGAAGCATGACTCTCTAGGGTTCTCTGTGGAGAGAGGTAACAATGTGGAAAATAAGCCATATTCAACACATGTTGACATAAATGGAAGGAAATTTACAGCTGCAGTGGAGAGTTCTTTTTTTTTATTTCGTTTTCTAAGCCATGTTTCTTTTTGTGCCTTGCAGATTGTGTAAATATCTATTTGGTGGCTCTCCAGCACTTGACGGCAATGCTTCAACTGCCATTGCTCTTGGTACCGTGTGTGTACAGCTTTGGAGATAGGCAGGTATTGATTGAGAGTGGCATTGGTCTCGGCCGAGGTCTGCTTAATGCACATAAGCTCTTCTCTCGTGCATTTTTGTTGGCCATTCAAGCGGAGAAGACAATGCATGAACACAATTTAGTTTTTCCACGCTCCACTAACGTGAGTGCGTTTGTGAGTGCAAAGCCCATACCCAGGTGAAAAAAGGAGCAATATAAGCAATATAGATGGAGTTGTAAATCTGTCACATAGTTCATGGGTGAAGAAGACCAGTGTGAGAGCCGGAGCCACTCCATTCGGTATAATTCAGATCCCCCGAGGTCTGTCTTAAACACAGCTCACTTCCTTATCTGACGAGTACCCCCCATGTGCATCTAAGCAAATCACGCCCGAGGCCCTGGCATGGGTTCCCTCTATCTTAGCGGGGATTCGCTTGCAATTTCCTACGGTTCCATCGCTTGCAGTAAAATAGCAACCTCCTCCTGTTGTGTTCTATCTAGTTGACTTCATTAATTACATTGATTCCTAGATCTTTGTCTTGATGCATAAGAGGCACTTGATAATGTTGATCTTTACACCGACTTATTTTATAGACCTCTTCCCCAAATTAAATGCTGTTGACAGATTGAATTATCTAATATGAACTATTTCCACCCTCATCCCATCTCCCCAATGAAACCTCTAAAAGTCTAAATCCATCTGGCCGTCATGTATGAAACCAATCAAGAGAATCTGATGAACCAAAAGCGTTAGCTCCCGACTCACATTTTCTGGTCCTACAAAATAATATTCTCAAGAGTTTACCTGATGTTATCTGAGGGCAAAACGAGCCCCGTAGCCGATGAATGTATCGGATGAGACGGCAACGAGAGCGAAGCGGTTTGTTTGGCGGCGTGTCTGATGATGTCGGTGTGCGTTATTCAAATGCCGTCCAGCCGTGCAACATTTTTACCTACATATTTCCCCAGAGAGCCCCATCAAAGACTGCCAGAGACATGGAAACGGCAAGATTGCTTGGTAAACAGACTGACGGCACCTCAGGCAGCTTTTGTAATGCAATTTTCAATGGCAGCTTAACCAAACACTGGGCCTCCCTGTCAACTTGCCATCCCTCACCAAATACCGCAACCCGTGGCTCGACGAGCTTTCGTGCCATGTTGTTTGGATAAACCTGGGGACTTAATTCACTTTTCATCAAGTTATGCTTTACAAATTTTGATAATTGAAAAATGGGCTACTGGAATGTTTATGAACCCTGTAGTGGGTCAACTTGATGACTCATTGGACCTTACACAGTAAATCTGAATGGAGACGAATCCACAAGAAAAATCATGCGTAAAAATATTGACTTACCAGAAAGAAGATAAGAAACATAACACTTGGGTAGTCAAGAATAGGGACGGAAACTGTGCCAATAAAAAAAATGTAATTACAATGTCTGGACATATTTGTCTATTGTCTGTTAAATAATATGCTAAGGTAAGCCACACTCTGAAATAAAAATCCTGAGTGTTCTCCTGTAGGCAAAGCAAAGAGGAAAATAAGTATTTAAGCACTACTGCGGTGACCTTTCTTGTTGTCCTCTGAATTCATCGATTTAGTTAGCCTCCAAGGTAGGCATTGGTCCATATTTCCTTGAAAGGTGTCCTGCCAACCCCCAAACTAGTCCAAAAGGGAAGATATAAGAAATGAGACAAAGTGCTAACCTGTGTATTGAAGCACAAATCCATTGCTGCTGAGGGAGGCATCACTGCGAAACGCCAGAAAGAGTGTGTTGGAGCTGCTTTCGATCCGATCGGGAACATCTGTGCCATAGAAGCTTCCCAGCAAAGGACTGAGGGAGTTTGGCCCGTCATAGATATGTAAGAAGTCATAACTGGGCTCTAAGCTGAATCTGGTCGAACAAGAGAACATGCTATTTGTTGTATGCACAATTCCATTCAGAGTATAGAACACAATGCATATAGCGGTCAATTCAGGTTGTACTTTAACCACTTCCCAGAGTTAGCTGGGATCGGCTCTGGCACCCCCACAAAAGTTTTTGGGTGTGAATAAATTACTTTTCGTAACCCTGAACCAGAAGTTAGGTCCCCCTCTCTAATGCCTCCTTTAGTGAGTGTAAATATTCCTAAAGATCTATCAGACCACTGCAATATAGACATTTATATCATTAAATGATCTTACTGGTTGAAGCTGAGGGCGATGACATAGTCCTCAGTGACGGTAACCATCCAGTCACACTCTCTCCCATGTGGGTACGGTTCCGGATAATCTGGAGAAAGGATGAGTCCACTCGGGCCCCTCAGGTTGCCTCCACAAGTAGCTTAGAAGAAGAAGAAACTCTAATCATGTCTGACAGAAAACTGACCAAATTGAAAGCTGCTGTTGTTTTTTTTATTTTTTTATTTAATTGAATGTTGTTTTCCTTAAAGGAACTGGCCTGAAAGCATCCCGAGATCTTGCAAAGAGTGTATATGTATCCGGTAGAGAGGCATGATAATCAGATACTGAATGTCTGACAAAATGCAATCACATTTGCCACTTACTATCCCGTTTGTCTGATGGGAACAGTTCTGCTTCAAAAGTCAGACGCTACAAGGTTTATTTGATGTTATAGCTCCTGGTTTATCACATTTTCTTTACATTTTGATGAAACTTGATTTTGTCTTCTACTACTTGTGCCATGAAGTCACAGTGCAGTTTATAAATTGCTTGATGGTACCTGTACAAGTCGGAGGGTCAGGCTGCCAGAAGTAGCGCCCACTGATCTCAGTGCAGGTGATTTTGTTGGCTCCCTGCAGGATGTAGCCTGGGTCACACTGGAACACCACATGATCCCCTGGCTCCTTGCTGTCACCGCTGCGGGTCCCATTAGTCGGCATGCCCGGGTCATTGCATGAGGTGGCGGTGGAGACTGAAGCAGCAGAAGAAGTGGAATAGAAGCACACAGAGATCAACCTTTGACGGCGATTAAAAAAATGTTAACCTGGCAAGATTTGTATTATGTCTTTCAGGAAATCTCGTCTTTTTTTAATCAGCACAAGCTCGATCTTCAGGCTCACCAGAAAACTGCAGTGCAAAGCCTTGCTTGCTGGTGAAGAAGTCAGTGGTGAATTGCAGGCTGATGGTGTTGAAGGTGCTGTGAGCATCTGGGGGCAACCCGGAGCCGCTCAACTCCCGTAGCGGCACGCCTCCGTCCTGTGGTCCATCCCAGATCCGAAGCACGTCATGGATCTCCTCGGTGTGAAAAACCAGGAAATGCAGACTGGTAGGGAACAAGATACATTCGATAAGTAGTTATGGTAAACGCAATGTCCGATTTTGCAGCTCATTTTACTATTCATGGAACCAGACTACAAAAGGAGAACATTTTCTCCAATTTTCTTAATTACAGTGAACAATGCACTGCACAATCCACCGAAAGCAATTACAACAATGTGATGCCGACTCGTGTCAGTTTGAGACTTCTACTAAAAACGAGCCACTGGTATACATACTTATCAAAACAGAAACCGGGCTCCGGTAGGAACTGTTCTTTGTTTAGCTGTCATATCCAAACAACATGAAAACAAACCAGAGTAAATGAAAGTCCCTTTTTGAGCAGAGCATGAACATATAAATGGATACATTGAAGGGAGTAAAACACATTTCAAAAAAACCAAAACAAACTACAATACATTGCAATGAAAGCTATGTGTTTAAAATAACATCAAACCATAGACCCTGACAAAGATAAGGGCAGGAATGAAACAAAAAGGACAAATGGCATTTCAAATCTAATCACAGACGCCAGATGCCGCACATTGAATAGATTTGCAGTGCCAGTCAAGCAGCTACTTCAGCCCAAGCATTTAATTTTCAGCCTCTACATCTGAAAGACGTTGCTGTCAAAATATGTACTCTTCGGTTTCACCAAAGACAGCTATCATCCAACGGGATGTTACAAGCCAGCTCTGAGTCAACGTGCATTTTTGAGCGTCTGAAAGTAGGCCAGTCTCGATGCAGCGGCTTCTTAACAGCATACTCGATTGCTTGCAGTCTTGAACGTATGCGAGAAGATATTTTCTCAGAACCGCCTGTCAATGTTTTACGTTCAAACCTACTTAGGGATAAAGTTATGATATACGTATATGCAGCTTGTCAGTCTTAGTCTCGGATAACAATCACGACACCCTTGTGCTGACTCATTCCTTTCAAAATAAATCAATAAACATGAAATAAAATAAAAAAAGAGCTGTACTGGAATGCGACAGGTTGGCACTCCAAATGATGCTGAGTTTGGCTCGGTGGAGGTAAATGAAGTGCCAGTCAAAATGACACAAGTGTTCTTTCAGCCACTCTATTTTGGCAAGGTGACAGCCAGGGGTGCTGAGGTTTTAACATTTCCAAATTTTAAACAACTCTAGTCAAAGTAGCAACCCAGTCTTATTTATTAAGAAGCTTGACAAAGTATACCGTCATTTGGAACAAGAAGATTTGAGCTATTTTGAGTACCAAATGGTTTGGTTTGTGTGACTTTCGCCCAGTTTGTTTGACCAGTAAACCTTAAAATTTGAAATTCAAGCACACAAACTTTCATCCTGCGTCACCCAATACAAAGCCTTTGAGATTCAAATGACGCCCAGGAAAAACAGCAAGACGCCGATAGTTGACGTTTAGATACAACTTCCTGCCGTGTTAGCATAATTGGTGTCAGAATCTGATTTGCACAGCGCGTGAGGCACGGGCAGACGCCCGAGGCTACTTGGCAATGTTCCGTGAAGGCCAAAACGACATGTAGCCGATTTGTCGACTTGCCGTGGATGGGAACAGAGTGCATGCGAGACATAAGGATGCAAAGTAGTAATTTTACACAGAGATATACCATTGGAAATCATTTTCAGGGGAATGCTCAGAAAACACACGGACATTAAAACTATTCAATCAATAATTATGTTATCTTTGGATACTTACAAAGACTAGAGCAGGAATGAGCCAATAAATTAGGGCTTTTACTCTCTCTCAAACTATTTATATAATGCAACTCACTGATGACTGAAGGTTTAAGCATGGCTTGATAAGTTTACCAAATGTATTCATGAACAAACCATGGGCAGTGGGTTATTCACATGGGCTTGAAGAAAAATATGGACTTCTCCTCGAAAGTTGTAACAGGAAAATGGGGATGTATAAATATAGATACAAAAAAAAAGAGTCACTCAAGCAGTTGATGCATGCTGCACTCTTTTTTTTAGCCCCCTAAAAGATCTAAATAGAGGACCACTGACTCATATTTCAGGAGTGCATCACAAGATTAGTTGAAGTACAATAAAAGCATAAAAAGTGAAATGCTTGTATTGTATTTAATTCGTATGAATTAAGTGGTGAGATGAATAATGTTCAGAGGATTTAATCATTATTATTAAGTTCTCAAATGGCAAAGACAAAAATTGAACTCCTGTAAAATTGTATTTTTTTATTTTAATGCAAAATGGTATTCTTGACGCATAAGAACGGGTACGCTGTAAAGAAAACTGACATGTTCCACTATGCAAACGGATTTGTCATCCCACGTGTAAAGCGAAGAACAATAGAAAGGCGGCTAATGAAGCTTTATAGAGCAAGGATTTATTCTCTTCTCTGGTCTGCGTTTAAATGTGATATAATCAAGTGTCATGCGTTCACGCCAAGGAGGAAAGATAGGAAAGCATGCTCTATATTGGCATACTTTTGATTCGGCTTTAACTGTTTTGTATTCATATGAGAGAAACAGAAGGAGAATTGGGGAGCGCTCGGAATACAAAATAGTGAAGCTGCAATCGCAAATCCTATGGGGAGCAAGGCTAGGTGTGTGTGTGTGTGTGTGTGTGTCTATGCAGTTAAATTATACTAGTAGAGGTATACAGGTGTGTTTGTGGGTGAGGGGGGTGGGGGGAGGGTACTGCATTAAATCAGGGTTAATTATATAACATAATAAAGGCAAGAAAGCCAATTTCATTTCCCATCTGTACATTACAAGCAACTGGAACATTGCAAAGCACAGATCACAAATTTGCATGCCAATATTTTTATTTATTTTTTTTAGATTAGCAATAATATGGTAGAGGTGTTTACCCCAATTTTTAATATATTGTCCACTATGATTCCATTTATCAACCGCTTGTAATAGCAAGCCTGTCATTACCAAAATTAGAAAAATGTTGACTCATTTTCTATTTGAAATGAATAGAGCGGATATTAATATTTTTTTATTCAGGACAATGATGCTCTTTGAGGATACCAAAACATTTTTGCATTGTTTGTTGACATTATGCTTGAATACCAAGTTTGTAAAGGTGAAATAAATGTGTTTGTGTGGCTAATTTGCAGCCGCAATACAAGGCATAAGGTTGTCTGAAGGTGAGCACATATCTCATAAAGGGGGTCACTTACATCTCAAGGTTTCACGCAACTCATAAGGATGATGAAATGTGAGTGTAACTGTGACAAGTTGAAATATGAAGAAATGTATTTGAAGCAAAGTAAGTGCGATTACCAACGCAACTTGAAAACAGTTCAAATGTACACGAGATTCTCAAAGAAAGATCACATGTTGAACTGCGTGCCTTCATTTTTTTCATTTGTTTGGATAAGGATGACATCCTTTAAAAAAATATTGCTTCAAGATGTAATTGATGTTGGCTAACAACATGAATCACTCTGCCTGCTGATCAGTGCTATTAGACATTACGCAGCTCTGTCACCGCTTTTACCAAAGGCAAATCTAATAAATGAAAAAAAAGACATTTGGACCCAAATTGAGGTGTGGCCTAATGAAATAGTACCCAGTGTCACCCTGGAGGCTAACAGCAAATCAATGTGTACAACAACATCCCGTCGATAGTCACTACAGATTATCAATCAAGAGTTGAAAAGCAAAGGACATAGAACCCGAAAAGACATGGGCATACGGGTTTATGTACATTGGCATGATTTGATGTTTTCATTTTTTGTAACCTCAATATTAGAACATTCTGAAAGGAATCTTTGGTCACAAACCACCATTTTGCCATGCACCTAATCTTGTGCAGGGCAGGGACATTGCTCAAGCCTATTCCCGACTCTACTATTCCTATTTGAATTCCATCTGACATGAGGTTAGAGGAGGGGTGTCTTCTGAAGGACCCACCAATCAGTCACAAGGTTGACATTTCAATTAACCCAACGGACAATGTTTGTTTGTTTGTCTTTTCACTATTGGAAAGATGCCATGCCTGCACAACGACAACACACACACAACCATTTGTAAATAGCACATAAACCGTGAAGCCTTTTGTATATGTGAAGCAGTACTTTTGACTGAAGGCTTTCAACGGTTACTCACCAATGAAATGGCAATACCCTGAAACTCCTCGAGATGACATTCAGGTTATCTCTACGACAACATCACTTCTCTTTTTAGCCGCTAAGAGAAGCCAGATACATGGATACAATGTGTTGTTTTTAACAGCCATGCCTTGACAATGTCTTTTCTATTTTATTTTTTTTATAATCCAAGACAAGCAACCCAAGGTGGTATTTTTTTCCCCCTAGGTGGGACTGAACTACAAAGTACAAGCTGAGACCAGTTCTGTGTGAATAAAGTGTGTCCCTGAACATTGAATGGAAGCCAGGAATATAATCAAACGAGTTCACCAAAGTTGAAAAGAACTTACCTAATGGTGCTTCCGGGAGCAGCCTCGATGGTCCACACACAATGCAGGTTGTGTTCATACGGAGCCGGGTAACCCGGAGATAAAACCCGACCGGTCTGTTCCTCCTTAATGGCGCCTCCACATTCAGCTGGGAAGAAAAGGAAACACTAGTGGGTCTAAAATAGCGAGTATTTTGTTCAAATTTGCGGTGTCATAACATCTGACGAGAGGGATATAAGTGCTGTTCTGAGAGCATAATAGCTCCTTCACATTGAATACAAATGGAAATTGAAGAATTACAACAATTATGGGATGAGAACGAGACAACCACAGTGGAATAGAGAAGACGGCAACAAGACCGTTGAAGATTAGAATCAATGGGATGACAAAGAAGTTTCCAAAGATAATAAAATATAAAAGTCAGTAATATATGCACTGTCGGTAAAGGACCACCAGATAGAAAGTTCTATTTTCTGCCACTTTAAATATGTTCTTCATTATTATGCATTATGGCAACAACAAAGAACTTGACAGCTAATACATTCCTTTCATGCACTAAATAAAGGAAATATAGCTCAGTCATAAAAATAAAAGTAGACTTGTGCCTGGCCAATCTTAAAAAAAAAGAATAATGTTCTGTATATATAAGGATGTAAATGACTAGAAAATATACAGTCGGAGACATTTACTGGATTTCAATGCCTCTGAAAATAATCCGCTCAGTGTCTGCGGACCTAAATTAATGGCAAATGTTAAGTGATTGAACGGAGTAAGGTGCTTAGACTCCACTTGCAGTTGATTCCAGAGCCGTAGGAGACGCCAGTATCAAACAACTTGTGTTATAATACCCTGACCATGAAATTAGGACTGGAACTTTGCCTGAGGAAGGCCAGCTGTTCGTTGGAACGACTGCAGCCAAACACGTTGAGCGGCGGGATGGATGGCGACGTGACTCACCCATGCAGAGTGGCAGGGGGCTGTCCCATGCCCTTCTCTCGCCCCTCAGGCAAGTGAGAGCCTCGGGGCCTTTTAGAGTGTAGCCAGGGTCGCAGCTATACGACACCGTGCTCCCTGCAAAATGACCCTTGTCGTCTCGCTTGTATCCAAACTGCGGGGTACCCGGATCTTCACATTTCACCAGCTCAAAACCTTGGTAGGAACAAAAAAAAAAAGGCAAACGTGGTTTGTAGGCAGGAAAAGTAAGAATACAGTCCATTATGAAACAAGAAATGTACAGTAGAATTCGACTTTATGATCCCAATGTGGCAAACCATTCCTATGGAACTCACTACATAAAATATTATTTGGCACTAGGAAGTGGTTTAAACTCCCACTGTCACATTTTTTTAACATTCTAAGATAATCTTTGATATTAAAAAAATATATCTTCAGGACACGCAGATCTTTGAAACTTTGTAATAAAAATAACAGTTTGCCGCTGCATAGTTGAAACCAGAGATGTTTTCAGTGGTTCAAAGGTAAGGACTCCAGCAGAGGTGAAACTCGATAAGAAACTGTTTTTTAACTCTATACAACAGTAGGACCAAACAATAATAATTCATTATCTGAAAATTATTTAATATATAATACAGTGTGTATAGAATTGGTCTACTGTATGTGCTCCATCCACTTCCTATCCAATAGTAAAATGGAATTAAAACATCTGGTTAGCATTTTTTTTTTTAAGTTTATTTTACAAACAAAAGGACTACGGGACAGAGAAGTCTGTTCCGTAGAATTCGGTAAAGAACACCCTGAGGTGGCATTTGGACTTTAAGTCTGAGGGAAGGAGTTTAACTCACTGGTGAAGTGTAGTTCAAAGCCTTTACTGGTATTATCCACATTTGTAATGAACTCCAGCCACATGGAGCTGGAAGTGGAGTTGAGAGTCGTGTCGAGCATTTCACTGCCTGTAAACACTCCCAGCAAACGAGCCGAATTACTGCTGCCGTCAAACACCTGGAAATTGATGAAATAGCGAGGTGGGAGGGATCTTATTAAAATGATCTGACTTGGGCATAAAAAGGAAGGTTGCAAAAAAACACAGGGAAGGAAAGGCCTTCTCATCTCTCACTTTGAGTTTGTCCTCCTCCTCCAGTCGAAAGTCTCGCGCCCGGAGCTGGATGCCTTTTCCCGGCTGCGTCTGGATTGAGTAGATGCACTCATGGTTGTTGCCATAGTAACCGGGGTAGTTTGGGGAGAGAAGCACCCCTTGCATGCCAGTCACGGAGGAGCCGCATTCAGCTGGAGAGAAAGAAAGAGAGGCAAATGAGAGAGCAACAGAAAGAAAGAAAGAAAGAGTGGAAAGTGGAAGGTTTTGGGGGAGAGCAGATGACATGTCAATCGCTATATGATTGTAACTTTGCTCGTAAGGTATGCATTTGTTCTCTCGTGCATTTGGAAAATGAGCGGAGGTGGTTGAGATGAGGAACGCAGTCAGGTATATAACGGAATGTCAAGTGGAGCATCGAGATAATCGCATTGCGGCCGGAATATGGTTAATTCGCTTCAGCTCAGAAATGTTACTTTTCTTGATTACTTGGAGGTCGAGTGAAGACATGTTGAAACCATTAAAAAGGTTGAAAATCATTCCCAGGGAAATAACGCAGCTGTTTCACGATGTCCAAGGTCGCAAATTCAAGGTTGAATATCATCAAAGCAGGCATATGTGGGATATTTATACAGAATGTATGTTTATGTACACCTAAACTAACTAAGGTACTTTTTTTTCCTGTTTCAAGAATGCAGATTTACTTGGTAGGCCACAGAAAACGACTTTTTATGATTCCTGCGACTCAACGTTGTCTCAGGAAATCAAACCATTCTATTTTTTGTGAAGTTACGGATAAATTGAAAGATACAATTATATTTAAGCACCGTTTTTGGTGGAATGAGCATGGAAAGAAGGGAGTGAAAAAGGCTAAAATAAAGTATGTGACCACCTACCAACACACCTTGGCAGAGGGGAGCTCCAGACCCGCCTTCTGCCCCCTAAGCAGACCACCCTGGCTGGACCCTGGAGTCTGTACCCAGGGAAACAGGAGAACATGAGGACATCTCCCACTCCATATTGAAGGCCTTTTCTGGTACTGTAGGATGGGATTCCTGGATCCTCACAGGGTTCCAGATCGTATTCTGAAAAAAAAACAGAGATAAATACAAAAACATCACCTTGAAGTTCTGAAAACTTAATTATAACACGATGTGTAAAAATCAACAAAAATGTTTTTTTTTTTCCCCACCAGAAAATGTGATGTTGAAGCCTTCGTAGGAAACGGAGAAATCCGAGAGGAAGCGAATCTGAGCCGTGTAGTTCCCAAACAGCCCCGCGCTGAGCAGTGGGGGCAACGTGGAGCCCGTCAATCTCCAGAGGGGCTGCGAGAAGCTGCCATTCTCGGTCAGCAACAAATGGTCATGAGGGCTCTCCAGATGGAAAGTGTGGAAGTTAAACTGGACACCTGAAAAAAAAACAGGAGAAAACAAGCTCACATACATTTTCCAAATCTTAATATTTCATTAATTCCAACGAAACTTACTCTATATTCTTGTTTGTGCACTATGCCAGTTCTATAGTTTGCTTAAAAGTACCGTTTATGTCTCCAATGGAGAAGGTTGCCTTGTATTAAAAAAAGAGCTTACATAAATGCGTTATCACAGTAGTTGGGCAGCTTTTGTGATGCGTTTTTGAAATGTATTGTTGGCTGATTATATTTAAAAAGGAAAAAAAATCCAGGCATTTTATCAGAAAAAAATGGTGCCTGACTATGATGGACAACCTATTCCAACAATACAATGTCAGAGTTTTCCCCTGACAACGTCGCCCTAGGCCACCCTATCAGTGATGTTCTCGTGCATAGTGACAGCTTGTTCGCCGCATAAAGGCCACTTAAGCTAGGAGCTAGATGACATCTTAAGGCAAATGGATTCCGACTGCTCTGGCTCACCTTTGCCGTGAGAGGTCTCGATTATCCAAGTGCAGTTCAGGTTATGCGGGTAAAAGTCTGGAAAGCCAGGGGACAGGATGGTGCCAAAGTTGCCCTGGATGTAACCCCCGCACAGTGCTGGTGTCAACAACAATAGCACGTGCGTGGGGAAGAGAAATGGAAACAGACAGGCGAGTGTTAAAAGCACAAAGCAAACGAGATGGAGACGGAAAAGTAGGGAAAACACATTTGCATTTTCCAGCTCCTGGGCGTAAATTTATGCACGTGGACCCTCGGTTTGTAGGTCATTAGACCGCAATGTACCATCGCAGCTTGGCAGTGGGCGGCTCCACTGGAAATTGGGTTCGCATTCCAGAGGCTCTGGATCGCTAAGCGTGTATCCCGCGTCGCAGCTAAATGTGACCAAGGCGCCCACGTAGAAGTCGTTTCCGTGTCGCAGTCCGTTGACAGGTATGCCCGGGTCAACGCAGTGATCTGATTGGAGCTGCAAGGCTGCGCAGAATGGGTGAAAAACAGACAAGATATTTCATACTCAAAATACGGGTGGATTTCTTTGGTTTTGTTGGGTCAAACCGGGGGCAAGGAATATTAAAACGTGCAGCGTTCCCCCCTTTTTCTCCTTAAGAAACCCTGATTAATTATTTACTTGAGCATCCTTTCTCAACAAATGTTTTAGTAAAAGTTTTAGTCCTCTTCCCAACCCAGCAATGATTCCGTCTGAGTGGGGTTCATCATAAATGATTCATTCTTGGCAAAGATTTAGCACATGGTGAATTCGGGCATTGATTTTTTTTTTTTAATTCGCAACGTGGACAATGCGGGTTCTTACTTTCGTAGCGGATTCGAAATCCAATGTCAGAGTGGCTCTTGTCGGTGGAAAAGAGGAGATACAGAAAGCTGGAGGTGCTGATGAGGAACTGAGGAACTTGAGTGCCCTGGTAGCTTCCAATCAGCGGCGAAGAAGGAAAACGGCCGTCGCGGACTTCCAGGACGTCGTAATTGACCTCGGTTCGGAACCTGAGGACAAGGATATTGATTTGAGAATATTTCAAACAGAATTCCTCAAAGAAATGATTGAAAAAAAGCATAAAGGCACAGGTATTTGGCATTGAGTGCGACCATTCCGCGCGCACACTCCATCTTTGGCTTTTGCAAGGCCACTTCATCTTCAAAAGGCCCAAATAAATTGCTCTGACTCAAAGCCGCATTATCTAAATGAAATGTTTTGTGATATTTTATTGATGCTGGGGAAGAAAAAAAAGATAAGTGAACAAACATTTACGGCAGATTCATTTTTCATGGCATGCTATCAAGGCAAGGGAGGAGGACACGAGGATGAGCCTTGGCGAAACGCTAATGTTGCGTTTGATCCGACAACTCCCCGTCTCCTTCTCTCACTCTGGAATCCGAACCGTCGCGGCAGATTACGTTCCCGCGCATTCTTCCGGTGTCCCTTGACAGACACTTGCATAGAAACGGCGAGCACGACTCCTCGCGTGCCTTGATGGGCTGCTTTGTGTGCGTGTGGATTCCTGTTAGTACCGCCAAGATATGCAGATCCCTCAGGGACGGAGTATCATATAAAGGGATCAAATACTTATGAGGACTTATTCAATAAAACATGTTTTCCGAGTTGAGCGGCTATATGTTAATATGCATTGGAGTGACTTCTTTGCCTCCAGAAAGGCACGACAACGTGAACAAAAGAAGAGGAGATAACTCCCTACTTTTATAGAGGAATAAAAGAAACGCTGACAAGGCGATATTTACAATGTGGGTGACTCACTTGTCGAATATGATCTTGATGGGGTAGCCTGGAGGAGCTTCAATGATCCATTCACAGTTAAGGGCCTCCTTATAGAGTTCTGGCCAGCCGGGGGAGAGGATGATTCCACTGGGAGCCTTCAGATCTCCTCCACAGGGGGCTGTAAGAAAGAAGGACAAGGCAGAGAAGATCCCGCTGGAATTAGGCACGTTTTAGCCAGATTAGACGAGACGGGGTGCACGGACGAGACCTGGGCTTGTCCCGTTTCTATAACGGCGCATGCAAATTTGCGGCAGTTCATTCCAAGGTTAACCATTTCTTCGAGGAACATGACCCATGTGCTTCTCAAACACGCATGCATACGTTAAAAGGCACATCTATGCGTCGGCATACGCGTGTTCCCTCCTTTACATATGTCTACAAATGCTCTCCACCAACATCAATCTGCGAAAGGTGAACATCAAGGAATAAGCCGCTGACCCATCTGGCTTTCTTACTGCGCGTGTGAAGCTGGAATAAATTGGGCTGTTCATAATATTGCATATGAGTTCATTTCATACACATATTACGGTTACCCTGGTATTGTGAAGGATCTTTATGAAACTTCAACATAAAACCATGTACGTATATGATCCATGTTGTTTGGCTGCTGTGGTACGATAGGCTATAATTTAATAAAGCTTTTCCTCCAGCAGGTAGCAGTATTAAGCCCTGTAATAATACTGTATGAAAACAAGACATGACAATATGCATGTAAATAGCCTTTTTTTTCCCCACCCGCATGTTGGATTGGATTGGATAACTTTATCCATCCCGTATTCGGGAAATTTCATTGTGACAGTACCAAGAGGGTGATTAGACAGAACAACAAAGCAAAAGCACAAAGTACAAAGCAAATCAAAGTAAATGGGATAATTAAGAATCACCAAATCAAATCATTAAGACAGAAAAGCAGCAAAAACACAAAACAAGCAAGAGTGGACGGAGCTACCGCCACCGGCTGTCACTTGAACGGCGCCATCTTTGTTGCAGTAGCAAAAACGGACACAGACTTAAAAAGACGTTGTAAAGTTGGACAAAAACTGGAACCACACACAGGAAGTTTTCCACAAGATGGGGAACTTCTGCAGACTGTGACCGAGTCTGCAGAAGTTCCCAATGTTGTCAGTGCACAAGGTTTTACATTGTCTATATCGCAATACAAATACTTTAAATGGAGATTTCTCACCTTCACATCGCGGAACTGCGTTGTCCCACACCACATTGCCATCCTTGAGGATGCAGGACACCGTTTGCGAGCCGTGGGTCTTGACAAATCCCTCCTCGCATACGAAAGAGATAGAACTGCCCAGCTGAAGATTTTCCCCAAACCGCTTCCCATTGACGGGGACGCCCGGGTCGGGGCACTCGTTGTGGCGAAATGCTATAAGAATATTCAGAGAATAAGAAATGAAATCCTTGCTACACATTCATTCACACACTTTTTTTCATTCCCCTGTAATCATTCAAAATAGATGGTGGCATAATGGAGCATGCTCAAGTGCAGGGACGCACCCCCGCGAGCGCGAGTCAAAAAAAAAAGTCAGCCAATACATCACCTGTGTTACTTTCTCACTAACGCTAAGACAGACTCACAGCTCAGTGACGCGTGGGTGTTGATGAATCCCCCACATGGATCCAGTGAACCCAAACAGAATGGGAGCTACACATCATCCATCATGCTGATATTTATTAACCCACCCAAAATGGTCCCTAAGCAGTGTGCCGCTTCCTTAATTAACGTGAAAGATGGGACAAAAAGTGCCATGTAGTCAGATGACATTGTCCTCTGGAACAAAGTGCCACCTTCCAATGACAGCTCCTGTCACCTGGCTTTATTAGTTGCACTTTCCTCGGCTGCCTTAGAACTTTTTTTCATTATAATGCATCAGATGCCTTTCACCATGCAGTCCTTTTCTCCGTGTGTCGACTTTCTAACAGTGAAAATCATTTTGCAAATCATTGTTAGGAACTTGCAACTATCAAATCAACATCAACGACATACCAGATGGTTTATTTGGCAACATATATTTTTGGGGGGCGAGTGGGGGCATGGAAAAGGCTGGAATAATCTGAAGGTGAACGGGCAAGAAGTTTATTTCTGTTACTTTAAGGCACATGTGTCAAAGTGGCGGCCCGGGGGCCAAATCTGGCCCGCCGCATCATTTTGTGTGGCCCGGGAAAGTAAATCATGAGTGCCGAATTTCTGTTTTAGGACCAAATTAAAATGAAGATTATAGATGTATATTAAATTTCCTGATTTTCTCCCTTTAAAAAAAATAAAACAAAAAGTAGTATATTACATTATAGTTTTACTTCCATGTGCAAAACTAATGTGGATATTTTTATTTTTTTTAGAACAGAATGAGCGCTGCCACATTGTGTTTGTCAGCTATAAATGTTTCCTCTTTATTCTAAATTTAATTATACGCCAAGCCTTAGTGCAAGGGAAAAATAAGAGCTAGCGAGTTTGTCATTTTAGTGTCGCGTGCACTGCGATGCGTGACCACCGCTGCACATGGGTAGAGGAGTTTGTATGAGATAGGTAGCTAATTGTGATTGCACTTGAGCTTCATTTCCATATGCATCGGTAAGCACACCATCTCGAATATAAAACATTCATTCCAGGCAAGCTTTCTGGTTAATAGAGTTTATCGACTTTGTTACTTACTCGTAAAAGTGATGTTGAAGCCTCTGTTTGTGTATGTGTGATCAGTCAAGAATTCCAAGCGGGCAACGTGGGCACTGGTGGTTATCGGGGGTGGGAGGGCGTCGCCGGAGAAGGTGCCCAGGATGGGAGACTCAGCCTGGCCAAAGAACAATTAAGGCGGTCAGTAGTCAAGTTTTTCAAAAGTTGAGAGTCAACGTACCTTTCCGCCATCCTTAATAGCGAGGAAGTCAAACTGTTTTTCCATGCTCAGGTCATTGAAGGCCAAATTTATTCGACTCTCCGGGTTGGTTATGATCAGCCAAACGCAGTGCATGTTGTTGCCATATTCTTGTGGGTAGTTTGGGGATAACAGCACCCCTGACGGTGTGGTGAAGTTGAAGAAACAGGAAACTGTACGATGGAAAGACAACATATGCAGAAAGTTATTTTTTTAAAAGTGAGATGTACTCTATTCAGTCTATTGTAACCTTAAGTAATGATGTGAATGCAATAATATTAATGGAGTCCAATTTTCAACACGCCGCTCACAACTGATTGTCATTCCGTCAAGGTGACGACTGTCCTTTTATGAAAGCATTAGTTACTTAACACCTTCAAAGACGCGATTAGCATTTCACTTTGCGGACCAGACATGAGCACATTTGATATTTGACAGCCGCGTCTCATTTCTGAAAATCCACGTCGACATGAATGATGTCTTCAGTGCAATCTGTCTTAGTCTTCCCTCCAAAAACAGCATTTGCAAAATTCAACGATGGACGGGAATGTTCTGTGACAAAAATGCCATCCTCGGAAGCCAAAAATAGCAACAGCATCCATGAAGATGAAGATTTGTCAGTGCTAATTTGTGTAATTTGTCACAATGCACCTTTATTGTATTCACTTCACAAGGATGTTGGGAAACTCACCATTGGAGTAAAACCATGTCTGTCTGTATGTACATACTATATATTTAAATGTGTGTGTTGATATCATTGCCAACTAAATGATGAGGTTGTAATATTTAATATGAATAACACAACTGATAATTACGTATTTATAAAGTCAGCCTCTCTTTTCATTGTGATGATCAGAAAACAGAATGCCGCATTGTTTCAAAAAAAACCTTGCATCAGTTTTGCAATCATCAGCCTCTTTATCATGCAACAGTTCTGTGCTGATCTGCGCCCGTCATCCATATTTATGCGTACAAATTCATTGTGTTCATGCGAGTACATGCACGAGGCAGGGACTTACAAACGCAGCTCGGTTTCTTGGCGGACCACTGGTTGTTTTTCTGGCAGGTGATGTTCTTCTTCCCGACCAGCTCGAAGGCAGGCAAACATTCAAAGTACAGCCTGTCCCCATGACGGAAACCTGTCCCCTCTCGTTTCCCATAAGCGGGGATACCAGGGTCGCCGCAGCTGCCTTGATCGATTTCTGTTGGGGGAAAAAAAAACGTAAACATAGATTCAATACTATTATAGTATATATGATAGATACATGTATAGGCAGGTCATGTATAACCCTACACAGTAACTGGAAATAATGGATCTTGTATCCAATACAAACACCCAATGTCTTTTGTCACCTACCTTGCAAATTGAAGGCTCATTGACATTTTTCTAACATGGACCACCACATACTTTATGTTCTGTATCAAAACTCATGAATGTTTGTCTGATAGCACCTCATTAGCCATATATACAGTACGTCCTAGTATATAAACATGTAGAGGCAATGACTTCAAAGGCATTCCTTATTGGAGTGTGCGTTGGCTAATGCTGTTTACGTCCTTTCCGTCCTCTATGAGCACGGACAGTAGATAGGGTACATATTATAAAGCCAACCTAACTTGTAAAAGTAGGAAACTACTATTAATGTTGAGTTTGTGCTCGTGTAAAATGTTTATATTCCTCCATTAAGAACAGATTGCAGATGGGAATGTTAACATTGTATCCAGAAAATGGCCTGCCCCACCCCGAGGCGGCCTTATTCACAAGACAACTTATTGATCTAACATAGAAATTCACCTTATAGTGGACGGCAGTACATTTTGAGATGATGCTGAGGCCAAGTAAGTGAACGACATGATTGCATTTCAGCAACGGGGAAATGAATGCAAGGATTTGCAAACATTCCTACATTTCGTTGTTTCCAAAACACTGTGCCAAGATGGGAAAATGTGGGAAATGATCTATCGTACATTGTCATTCTTAAATTTTCTAATTAAAATGGTAATATTAAGAGATGTGAGTCATACATTATAATATGACAAGAGATCATTTGCGATATTACGAGATTAACGTCATTTTGCTGCACAGACACGTGAACTAAAAGTTTTTTGGAGTCTGCGGCGTCGACTTTTGGTGATGCAAAGTCAGTCTGATGAACGATTTTTTTTGTATTAATTGCATTTCTCTTTGATGAGACTTTTTTTTCCTTTGTGACCTACATTGAGTAATGCTGCATTTTTTTGCATGACGATGCTTCTGTGTCTGCATTGTCAAGTGTGAATGGTATTTGTTTCTTATAAATAAGGAAAGAGATGTAATGGCATGCTTGTTATCCCTGCCTATTTGGGTTACGGAACTACCCGAGCGTCCTAATAAGCTCTCAAACTCACTTTACTGTCAACGGCAAAAATGATGAGCCCCTCATAAAGCAGAAAATGACAAAGCAGTTTTATTTCCTAAACGCACGGACAAGGACAAAAATTTGTAGGAGAGATGAGTCATTTGCAGATATTTTTTACATTGTTATATAGTAAAAACATTTCATCTCTCATCAGAACAGTCTCCAAATGTTGTTTTGTTAACCTATTGCAGAAATATGGAACCCTTATAATCTAAACTGTTAAATTTGGGGGAAAATGCTATAACAAAATAATGATATACTATTCCTTATCATAAGGGTTCCACGCACTAATTAGAAACGCGGTAGAATGTAAACTTGGATGACTTTGTTAAATAGTATTGATGGATTTTCAAAAACAATCGAGGATGCAAATGAGACAGATTTGGAGGAATTCAAAGCATATTTTCACCTTCATTAAGTAGAACTCATTGTTTTAATTACATTTTCTTTCTGCAGACTGTTCTACTTTCCGCGTTTATTTTTACCGACGTAAAAAACAAGCATCTGCAAGACACGGCTTGCAGTGCGGCAAAAGGTAAACTGATTCATGTATGGATTGACCTCAGAGGTGGGAGAATAAGAGACTTAGTAAGATAATGTTCAAGGCTAATGTGCACAATATGCACTTAATAATGCAGACACCCAAATCACAATGATAGAGATTTTCTTAAGTGGTTCTTACCTTCAAAAGACACCTTGAAGCCAAGAGAGCCACTGGTGTCATCTGTTTTGAAATTCAGCCACATCTGATGACTGGTACTAACCACGAGGTCAGGCGTGGTGGTACCAGACAGGCTAATAAAAATAATAAGACAAAATAAATGTTAAAAAAAATTAACATTCCACAATTTATCTTTGAAACAAGATCAGAATATACAAGTATGAACCCGTAAAAGCAAAGACAAGCCAAATTTAAGACAATAATACAAAGTCTGGAACCTCATCTTTTATGCAAGCAAGTAAAAATGCTAATTTCAAACATTTGGAGATGTGTTAGTGAGAAATAGAGTGAAGATTAGCCAGTCGGACAGAACTAATGTCCTCCAATCTGAATAGTCATTTCAATCAATTCTAATTAGTTGTGAATCCCAACAAGAAGAGTGAGTGATTAAAGGCTATCATTTCAGCGATGGTGGTTGGAATATCAAGAAGGTGCCGTCTGATGTTCTCTGCCAATTGAGACACTTTCATTGGTCATTATGTATTTTACTAAATGCTCCTGAGCATCTTGAAGGCACCGTGGAGCCACACCTATTTAACATGCATAGAGGAGGGGGATCACTACTGCCAAATTAACCCAAATAATGAGGAAAACAAAACAAATTAGAGAATGCTAGGGGCAAAAATAACATTTGATCTGAATATAATCGCATCCAGAGAGACACAATTTGACAGAAGAAAAAAAATAGAAGAGAGAAAGGCAAGAAAGAGTCACTCACACATGAAAGATTGTCTTCTGGTCCCCCACCACTTCACCATCCCCAACTGTCAGCGTGTCATAGCCTCGTTCCAGGTCAAAATCCTCAAAAGTTAGCTTGATCACCTAGACAGCATTGGGTTTAGTCAGACAGCTGAAATAACAAATGCTGAAATATAACAGTTAGGCGCTTTTGTCTCTTATTTTCTTTCCTATTCTCTGTCCGTCCTTTGTCAGACTTTGGTACATTCAACTGACAAACTCGACAGCCATTAACACATTTGGGCTTTAACGAGACTTTTGTTCATTCATTTTCTGAACGGCTTATTCCCATAAGGGTCGCGGTGGGGTGCTGGAGCCTGTCCCAGCAGGGGACAATGCATTTTATGTAAAAAAAAAGACATCAGATCAGTTAAAAATCACAACCTAAGTCACTGTGCAAGTTGATGATAATTCAAGCATTAAAAATGTCAGAATAATTATCGTTCTGCTTTATTTATTTAATTTAAAATGAAAATAAAACAATCTCTCCTCACTCCAACCAGTTTAAACAAGATCCCTCACTGGCCCTTATTGAATATATTGTTTTTTTTCATATTCCTTATTTTTTGATGTCGTTTTATTTTTGAACCTGTGTCACATAGTGGCATGGCAAATCCTCACAATTATATTACAGAAAGAATTATGATTTAGAAGAGTCATATAATGTACTAGTTATTTTTCCAAATAAGTCAAATTTCTGATTCATTTGGACCCCAAAAAAATCAAAACACTGCAGAGAAACTTCCGATATTTTTTTTGATTCGTCATTTTCTACCTTTGACGTGTCTGTCGCAGTGATGATCCAAGTGCAGTTGGCATTGTTGTCGTATTGGACCGGATAATTCGGCGATGTCATGACCCCGCTAGGTCCTTTTAGCGGACCTCCACACATCGGAGCTGAAAGAAGACAGTGAAATCCTTTACTCAAATATGATCAGTGCCTGTTAATCACCATGACAACTGCGGCCTTTGAGAGCAGAAAATCCCTGAAGTTTACACTCCGATAGATATTCCTTGACCCAAGCGCAGCCCTCAATAAAGTTCACCGTGAAACCATTCAGTTCCTTCATTGGTGGTTGCGCCTTGGAGGCACATTTCCAAATTAGATTTCTTACATTCGTATTAGTACATCATTATCTGGCTTTCTTGCTTAAGTTAAATCAGTTCCATATGGACTCCCATAGGCCTCTAGTCTTCAACATAAAGTGTATATACTGTATATAAAGTAGCGATGACACAGCCGTACACTGTTTTTTATTGATAATAAATACAAGGTGGACAAAATGCCAGAGTCCACGTAGAATCATGACTTGGAGAAATAAAACTATGAGAAGAAGACTTTGGTATATAATATCAGAGACAAGTGATGTGCTTCAGGTTTTTAAATGCAGCACTAGAAATATAATCCGACGAGCAGATGCCTAGATATAAATTCCTGACAGCGTTAAATTACCGATTGTAAGTTTGTTTTGCTTAGATTTTTTATGTGGAATTCATTTACAACAAGGACAACTAATAATAAAATGGGTGAGAGGTAAAAAAGGAGAAGTTTGAGCACAACCAGAGGGGAATGTTGACATTTTTATATATTCTTGTAGTATATGGGCGCCACCGATACGCACATGCTCAGGAAAGCCTTACTAATGCGTAAACAACAAAGCAATTCGTTAGGACAACAATAGGTCCTCAGTGCGGAGGCAGGGTGAAAACTTTGAAGCAAGCCATCCTTCAAAGGACAATGTGACTTTTGTTATCACGGCCTGCGGGGATCTGCATGGTAGGGCTGTTAAACATCCTTTCAAATTAAAACCGAATTTCAATGAGTGCTTAAAGGGATGTAGGATGTGTATGTGTGTACCCCGAGTGTCTAAAATTACTGAAAAGGTTTCAACATCACTTCGGTCGAACACGTAAAGAAAGCAGCTGCAATGAATAATACCGTATTTTCACGACTATAAGGCGCACCCTCAATGAATGACACATTTTATTTTTTTCCATATATAAGGCGCACTGGATTATAAGGTGCCCTGTCTATTTTGGAGAAATGTTAAGACTTTTAAGTGTGCCTTACCAATTTCGTCATACACATTTTCTGGGTGTGATGACATTTAGGCTTTTGTTGTTGATGATGACGACAGGGCCTATGTCCAATTAATATTATTATTATAGTCATGAAAATACGGTAGTTGCTCTGGCCTTGAATGTGACCCTTATATTCGGCTAAAAAATGAATATGCAGTAATTGAGGACAGCAAGTTCCTTTAAAAAGAGCAGATATTGTGATCGTCCTCACTGCATGCTAATAATAAAAGTCACATTGAACCGATGATGAACGCTAAATTAGGATGTTGGATAATGTTTTAGCATCACAACCAAGTGAGGCAGAAAAATGTGCCGTTGCAAATGTGAAAGAAAAGCGGAAATGAATCATTACAAAAGGCAAATGTTGCTGAAATGGTTGCACACGGATTACTAGCGATGGCATTACCCGTTTTAATTGCGAGAATAATATTAATACTTTAAATCAGATTTTTCAATTATTCAGGAATTAAACATTGGCCTCTTGCTTTCTGATGTTGTTCAATGATTTAACTGCATCAGCCGGCAGATAATGATTTGAATCGTGATTCATAATTCATTCCAAACTAACCATTGGAAAATGCAAAGAGGAAGCAAAGTTTGTGTAAAATGAAATCATTTAAACAGACAATAGACTTGCGCAACCGTGATGACGCGATGGGGCTTCTAGCTGTTTCTCACGCGGCAACTTCGACACTTGCCTCGGCAGATGGGTCGCTCGTCACTCCATCCCACGTAGCTGTCAGTCACTCTCAGACAACTGATGCTCTTGGAACCTTGCAGCTCATAACCCTCGTCGCAGGAGAAATGCACCGTGGCTCCTCGCCTGCACTCAAATCAGTTGACGTGCATTCAGGAAAGGAAGGAAGAGAACCTTTGCCACTAAACTATGCGCTCGTTAAATTTCCATCCAAGTGTTGAAAAACTTTACCTGAAGTCTGAGCCTTTTCTTTTTCCCCGATCTGGGATGCCAGGGTCAGGGCACATGTTGTGTCCTTGCACCACGCCCATTTGAGACACTGCATTGAAATTTAATTGGGTGAATGGAACAATTGATTAATAAGAAACTCCAGACTTTACCAGTTTGTTTACCGCCCTTTCTCTCGCCGAATATTATGGTATTTTGGGGGTTATAAATTGCAATGAAGAGGAAAAATAAGGTATATAAATCACACTGCAGTTACAAAATTAACAATAGTGAGATGGATAACTACAGGGAAAATAGGCATCAGTTACCACTATAGTCTACATAACATGGCTGCCACACTTGAGTATTATTCAGAGGTTCAGACAGACTGAAAAAAGTGTGACTAATAAAATTCCGTATTAATCGGGCAATGACTATCGACTTACACACTGATATCTTGTGATAGTTGTCTTTGCTCGGCAACATCTTTACGCCTCTGGACTTCAGCTCAGTCATCTTCTTGACTAGAAAGGGGAGGCAAATAAATACATTTTAATTATCTTGACTGGCATGATTGTCCGCTGTTTTGGAGCAAGGAAGTTATAGACCAAATGACAGCTAATTCCAAACACTTATAAAATACGGATATATAAAAAATGGAACCCCTCTCCCTTTTCCAATACTATCTTTTTCTGTTCTACTTTCCTCCTTTCTTGTTTCCACTACCTTAAATGCCAGACATATTTAGAATCCACCTTTCCTACAGGGAGGGAATAATGGAATTCGCCCAGATCATCCATTTTCTGAGTTGGCCCTTGTACCTCCAAAAAGTAATAACATGAGAAAGGGCAGTGCTAGATGGAGGGATTGTATTTAGGAATCGGCCTCTGAGGTTGTGCAATGTACAGTGAATATAATGTGATCAGAAAAAAATAAGTAATAAAGTGTGGTCCACCTCAATTTGTTCAATAGGTGAAAAACTAAGATACTTAAACATGCGGAAAGACAACTTGGAATGAATGGTTTTCTGGCAAGCACAATTTAAAGCAATTTCTTTCTTTCTGATAATTTTCTCTCTAGCACACACACACTAAGAAATGTCATTGAAGCAAGCAGGTATTCCTCCACTGGTCTTGGCATCATCTCTCCTTTTCAGTGTCATCTTGAGAGAGGAACAAAATGAAGAGTAAGATCATGAAAAATTTATTTCCCTGGGAACAAGAGTGCGCTCAGCAGATTCGTACCGCTCTTATATTATGAATCATCTTTTGACACGAGTTCCCCAGTTCAGATTTTGTGCTTGGGGAACATTGCCAGGAGCAATCGCATGTTAAAAAATAAATATTCATAATGTCCCGTCTCTGGACGGCAACAGTTTGGCGAATTGCTTTGCATTTGCTAACAACTTTAACCTGCTTTTAATTCACTCCACCGTTGATCATTTTGCACCTTGTTAAAAGTCCATTAATGGGAATGTCAAAACAAATATTCATAAACAGCAAATGCTTTTGCCAAGAATCCTAGCGTCCTACCTTGGTACTGCGCACTGAAACCTTTAAGCTTGTGGTTGCCGTCCGATGTAAAATGCAGACGAAGCCAGTTCTTGCTGCTAATAATGGGCGAGGGAAGGTTGGGGCCGGTGAACCTGCAATAATGTACACACAAAAATGCACTTTAAATACTTTCCATCAGTCGAACGGGAGCGTTTTGTTGCAATTATGAAGGTAACAACATTTGCACAATGGAGGAATCAGATATATTTGACCCAATATGTATAGACTAATGGCTCAGGGCTCACCAATTATATAATAGACATACAAACTAAACCTTTTTTTAAAAATAGACTCCTGAAACTGAAAAAAAAGTCATTTTATCCAATGGGTATGTATGTTACTTTGATATATTTTTGGAAACAATAAATTAGTGAATCAAAATTGTAACAGTTATTCATGCTTAGACATAAGTACCACATCTGAACTATTACCACCAATAAGAGCTTTGCATTTTTTCCCTCAACTTTGGATGGTCCCATTATTCCACTTTTAATGAGGCCGCTTATTACATGTATTTAGGTTTTTCCACAATCACTCCACTAAACAATTTGCCAATAAAAAGTGGAGTAGCATTGGCATTTGTATGAACAACACTTAATTTGGAGTTCAGAGAAAAAAAAGGAATTGTGGACCATACTTCACAAACACCTAATGAGCTCTTGCTTACTTGGCACATCTGCCGTTGTTAAAGACAAAGTCATTTGGGGGCACACAATTTTACCATAGGACAAACTAACTCAAGGGAGCTTTCTCTGCTAAATTACTCTCTAAAATTGATAGTGTGTGATGTCCACAGTACAGTTTGAGGTGGATTTAGTAAGAACTAGACTTTTGTCTTTGCTGCCATGATAGAAACGACGACAGTATTAATTTCACTTCAGTTCTTGAAAGGTATGAATCAGAATGGACAAACAGTAAGTCTATTATTTGAGACATTTACGCATGGCTTATTTTACTTTGACCTGAAGGCTGCAGGGTGGAATTGAAGTCAAGTGCGCCGGTCATAAGTTGGATTTGATCGATGATGCCATGTGCGCCACGGAGAGAGGCAAACACAATTGGCTGAGAGGATACAATATGCTACATCACTTAAGATAATAGAAAAGAGTCACATTGCTACTCAATTACAACAAATGATGTCAGAACAATGGAATAGCATAAGGCACTTTTTCCCCATCTTTCATAAAAATAAATGAATAATTCCCATAAAATCTGCCAGTGATGATTATGTGGAACAAAATGTTCATTCCACAATAATCCAAAAATGTTGGGACTTCCTTACCAGATTTCATCACTTTCTTTAACGTGACATAAAATTGAGAGCGAAGGGGACAAGTGGGAGCAACACATTTAGTGTGGAGCAGACTGTTGGAGGTCTTCTGAAGGATGCTGTGGCTCTCTGTGCTTTTCTATGGTTCCTTTGCACCTCACTGTAGTATTAGTTTATTATTGTCTTGGGAGCATGGTGCTAAATCACATTTCTTTTGCGTGGGCCCACAGCTGCACTGTCTGAGAGACTTTAATGATTCCAAGTCCGATAAAATGTGTTTAAGCCGGCCGGGTCAAGGTGAAAGAGGAGAATGTATTTTTTTTTCTTTTTTTGATTGAAGATTGACACTATGTGATATGTTATGGTTTCCCTTGACATTGTAGCTTACTTTCTTTGGTCTGAACTTTGATGAGTTTGATAAAAAGTCACCTAAGGGAAATTAAAAGTACATACAAAGTGGATAATAGATGATCACATCACACAATGCCAAAAAAACATTATCTTGAAAATGGCCATTAATCACGATAGAAGGCAACTTCCATATGATAATAAACCAGGTCGAAATTTGGTCGACCAACAAGATCCATGTTGTGCTCATATCTGACAAAATGCAACAACGAGGGAAAACACATTGGTCATTTTAGTAAGAAAAAGAATAAATGTCAGCCTCAACCATTGTCAAAATAATTTTTGCTCCTGTTTGATTGGGATTTGTATGCCATCTGCTCTGTATTCCAGGCAATTACGATGGTATGCATATTAAGTGGTGGGGTTGATGTGAGGTTTCAGAGGTTACTGCATCCACAGCAGGATCAAACATATTAAAATCACAGTTTTAGAGCATGACTGCCTCTAATGAACATAGTTCATGTTCACACGTGGGCGGGCGTTGCCGTGGTTGGTTAGTCCGATGGACCATTTTGGCTCTGGATAGACGTTGCTTGTAATTGCAGCTGCTTCAGAAGACGGATCAGAAGTCTGCTCTGTATGCAAGCCTGTGCCGAGGAGTCGGGGTCACGGTGACTTTAAAGCAGCCGGCTGAACTTTCAGCATTTTAATGATGGGCATTATGGCACCGGACAGGCTAATCCAGATGAACTAGACAGTATAGTGCATGTGGACAGACTAAAATACACCATGGATGGGAGCATAAAATCCCTTGTGAAGTCAAATTATTCAGTGTAAGCTTGTGGTGTGGCAGTGACCTTCAGACGTGGGGGGTAAAAAAATGGGCCAAGCTCTTTGGTGTTTACACAGCCCCTCTAACTATTACTGAACCACCACTTTTGTCCATTCAGGTCTTGAGAGAACAAACTCCAGGGGAACATGACAAAACATTAATGGGTACCAGAAGTTTGATGAAGGCCTGCAGGGCAGTGTTTCTGGCAGAAGGGGATTTCAAACCTCATCATTGCAACTTGTTCTCTTTTCTAATACTTCCACGGTTTCCTTCTTGTCAAGCGCTTTATAATTAAAGTTGTGTTTCATTGAATTCTATTGCAGCTGCCCCTTCAAAATAACAAGGCAAACTTCAGGTCACAGCAGGGAGTGGAGTTAAATCTTCAGGGGAATTGCTGCCTTCCTTTTCTTGACTGCCGTCAGAAAACATAATGTGGAAACTGATTGGAAGAAATTTCTTTCAAGGAGGAACAACACATCATTTCCCTTTCTTTCATTCCGACTACTCACCTTCAACTATGTCACACCTGTTTATATTCAAATATAAACAGCAGGTGACAAAATTCAATTCCAGCGAGCGGAAAACGTACAAGACATCTTCCTGTATACTAGTGGCGAACAGTAAGCACTACAACTGGGCCTCACTATACTAAACCGTAAATTAAAATACTATTCCACCATATAATGTATGAAAATAAATGTGCACATCGATGGTGCACCTGACAGTACTAAAAATACAATCAATATTTTGCAAGTGGGAAAACAAACTGTTTTCCTCTGTGCCAATGAGATTACTCAAACATTTCTCAAAATGGAAATCACTTGTTGAATTGACAAACATTTTTAAACAATCTGTTATGTTTACAAGTATCAAACAATAATAAGATGAATAAGAATGTGGATGTAGAGTAATAATGGACAAAATTTGCTGCTGCAAGAATTACGGGGAAACTTTTTTTAGGTACCTGAGGCTATTAAATGTATCCCTGATTTAACAACATTCCATTGGCAACAGTCACTTACTGACATTCATAAAACTAAATGGCATATAAAACTGTTGCCATACAATCTGCTCATGTGCACTTTTTATTTTTTTATTTTTTATAATGGACAAATAGTGCCGACTCAGAACTTTCCCTTTTAGTGAATGCGTCCTGACAAGGAAGCCGATACTATATAAACGACGGCATATTGTATAAAAGGTCAAAATAATGCATGGAGAAAGCTAATTACCTTCAGGTGTAAGCATTCTAAAAAAAATTAATGGTGACCAGTCAAACCATCAACATCTATTTTCAATGTCTATTATTCAAAAC